>NW_017728916.1:19470956-19478714 GCF_001723895.1 Crocodylus porosus
GTTGCAGGGGTGGGCTAACAAAAACAGGATGCGTTTCAATACTGACAAGTGCAGGGTGCTGCACTTCGGCAGTAGTAACCAGCAGCACACTTATAAGATGGGAAACTCCCTTCTTGAGAGCATGGAGGCAGAAAGGGAACTGGGAGTCATTGTTGACTCCAAGATGAACATGGGCCAACAATGCGAGGTCATGGTTGACAGGGCTAACTGGACCTTGTCATGCATCCATGGGTGCATCTCAAGTAGGGCCAAGGAGGTGATCCTCCCCCTCTATGTGACACTGGTCCTGGCCAGGCTACAGCTGGAGTACTGTGCCCCACTTCAGTAGGGATGTGGACAGCATTAAGATGGTCCAAAGGAAGGCCATCTGCATGATCTGGGGACAACAGGGAAGACCCTACAATGAAAGACTGTGGGACCTGAACCTGTTCAGCTGTCATGAGAGAAAGCTGAGGGAGGACCTGGTGACCGTCTATAAACTCACTAGTGGGGACCAGAAGGGTTTGGGAGAGACCTTGTTTCCCATAGTGCCCCCTGGCATAACAAGGAATAATGGCCACAAGTTGTTGGAGAGTAGGTTTAGATTAGACATCCGTAAGAGCTACTTCACAGTTAGGGTGGCTAGGATCTGGAACCATCTTCCAAGGGAAGTGATGCTGGCTCCTACCCTGGGGGTCTTTAAGAAGAGGCTTGATTCCTACCTGGCTGGAGTCATTTAAGCCCAGTTTTTCTCCTGCCCAGGTGGGGAGTTAGACTTGAAGATCTACAAGGTCCCTTCTGACCCTACTTCTATTATTCTATGATAAAACCCGGTCAAGCAGGTCAGCCAATCTGGCTGAGAAGAGCCTCCTTCCCAGTTCAGTGAGATGTGGAGGCTGTCTCTTCCCAGCAGACCACTGCCTCTCTCACTAGAGTGGACTGTGTTCATGGAAGCTGAAGCCTTCATGATGATACCAGTGCCACAGTCTTTGGTTAACCACCTTGATCCTCCTCCTCAGCCCATAACCCAAAACTGGGAGGAAGGGGGAAAACACCACCTGCACCCCCGACCACCTAAGCCCTTCTCCTAAAGCCCTGTAGTCTCTAATGACTCATCTGGGATTGCTCTGAGCCATGTCATTTGTACCCATATGGACAGGGAGCATAGGGTAGTTGTCAGTGGGATGGATGAGCTTTGGGATCCTCTTGGCTATGTCCAGGATACCAACTCCTGAGAGACAGTAGACCTCCTGGGCTAAGGGATTGGGGCAGCAGATTGCACCCTCAATCCCCCTCAGGAAGGATCAACAATGACCACTCTGGTATGGCTTTAGGGAGAGCAGGGATTGTAGCTGTGAGTGAGCCTGCATTGCCTGCAGGAGCTGGCAGCTCTGAAGGCTCTACTGGGGCTGCAAGTGATTCATACCTGTTGCAAAGCTCCAGAGAGGAGTGGACTGTGTTGCAGTGGGCCTTGAGCCATTGACTACCTTGCTCCAACCCCCTGGCTAGACTGTTTGAGAGATCCGTGAGTCTTCCCTTCTCCTGGAAGGTGACCTTTGTCTACCTTCCGCCACCAGGGGGTGAAAGGCCTAGCAGTAGGAGTCTATCTCCTGCTCACCATCCCTGATGGCATGCTTACAGCTCTGTCTGGTGCCCCAGAGACTCCAAAGTGGACCAAACCTTGCAAGGGGAGGTGGCCATGCTCTTGGTTCCATTTGCCTAGAATCCACAGCCAGGAGCCAGAGGATTCATCTGTGTGGAGCCCAGAACCATTTTTTTCATAGATTTCGAAGACAGTAGGGCTGGAAGAGACCTTGGAAATAGAGTCCAGCTCCCCGCCCAAAGGGCAGGAAGTCAGCTGGGGTCATAGGATCCCAGCAAGATAAGCATCCAATTTGCTCTTGAAGGTGTTCAATGTAGGTGTTTGAACCACCTACGGTGGCAGGCTGTTCCAGGCCTTGGGGGCTCAGACAGTAAAGAAATTCTTCCTTATGTCTAGCCTGAAACAGTCTTGCAGTAGTTTATGACCGTTCGACCTCGTCATCCCTTGGGGCACTCTCATGAACAAATGTTCCCCCAGATCCTGGTGGTCACCCCTGATAAACTTATAGGTGGCCATCAGATCACCCTTGAGCCTACACTTTTCCAGGCTAAAGAGCCCCATGGCTCTCAGCCTGTCAACGTAAGGTCTGCTTTCCTGACCTGTGATCATGCGTGTGGCTCTTCTCTGGACTCTGTCATGCTTCTCCACATCCTTTTTGAATTGTGGAGCCCAAAACTGGATGAAATACTCCAGCTTCAGCCTCACCAAGGTCAAGTACAGGGGGAAAAGGACATCCTGGGATTTGCTTGAGAAGCAAGCCAACATTTTGGTTGCTTTACTAGCTGCAGCATCACATTGCAGGCTCATGGGTTCCATCTGGGTGGAGACTTCGTAAGTGCCAGAGAAGGAGGACTCAGACTCTGAGAGTACCTTCAGGGTGCGTCGTGTGGCCATCTGTATTGTGCATCTGGTAGTCTGGTTACTGATTGGACTGCCTACCCTGTGGCTCAGCAGCAGGATCTTGGGCCCTCCTGCTCACCCTCCTCTGCAAACTCCCATACTAACTAGTGCCAGGCCCAGAAGTGCAGCTGTTTGTGCATCCTTGTCATGAGGCTCTAGTCACATGGCTCCCTGGGGGTTGGGCAAAGTATGGGAGACTGTGTCCCTTCTTGGCTCCACTCAGCTTCCTGGAAACTGACTGGGTTGGGGTTCCTCCCTCTCCTGCCATGGGCCCCACCTACCTCTAGTTATGCTGGGTGTCCAGGTTGGAGTTCTGCTGGGAGGTCCTAGGGGTCCCTTAGCTCAATGGGGATGCAATTGGTTTATGCCTGTATGTCTGTCACTGGACCTGGGGACAAACTG
This sequence comes from Crocodylus porosus, assembly GCF_001723895.1. Lineage (NCBI taxonomy): Eukaryota > Metazoa > Chordata > Crocodylia > Crocodylidae > Crocodylus > Crocodylus porosus. The sequence continues at coordinate 19,473,841 of NW_017728916.1, forward strand.
TGGCTCTGCCATTGGCAGGCTCCTTTTAAACTGCATGAATGCACAGAGGGGCTCGATGATGGTGCTGCTCTGCTCTGCTCTGGGGGCTGGGTGTCCCTGCCCCATGGAAGAAGGGGACAGGTAAGTTTTCCCCTCCCCTTCCCTGTCTCATGCACTGAGTGGGACTGGGTGTGTGGCTCCCTGGGGGCTGAGCCAAGTAGGAGCCAGGGGGGCTCCACTCAGCTGCCCTTCAAATGACTGGGTTGGGGTCCCTACCTCCCCTGCTGTGGGCCCCACCTACCTCTGGCTGTGCTGCAGGTCCAGGCTGGGGTCCCACTGGGGGTCCCTGGGCTCAATGGGGGTGTGACGGGTTTCTGCCCATGCATTTCTCGCCAGAGCCAGGGACAAACAAAGATTTTGAAATAATTCAAAAACACTATACAAATTGTAGTCACTATAATTTTGAAGCCACTATATCTGTCATATTAATGTATTGTATTTCAGTGTTACTATAAAATAAAAATTATGCCAGGCAAACACTTGCATCTCTTTTGTTACACCCAGGGTGAACCTGAAGGGAGGGGGGAGGCAAGCAGTGGGCACAGTGATGTGGTAGCACCCCACTTCAACTGCATAGTATGCATGCAGTGAACTTTCCACTTCAGAGAGCTCTGCAGCCAGCTATACAACTGGTCGCACCCCCTGTGCCTGTGAGCTCTGCCACAACCACCTTTTCAAAATCCTGGATCCAGTCATGATTACATCTTCTCTAGTCATTCCTATTTCTGTTTGATGACTTAAATCTGTATCATATAGTTTTCCACTCTTATAATGCCCAAATAATTAACCTCCCTCTTAGGTGTCCAGAGAATACTGTAGAACTCTAGAGTCCTTGAGAGATCCTGTGATCAGTGTCAAGTGAGGCTGAGGTTATGTCCCCACACTCAGAGGCTTGCATTGATAGATGTTGTCTAGTTTTGAATTTTTAAGGGACAACCTTCAGTGAGAGTTAATGACTTATCACATCAGAAAAGATGGGAGAATCAGTGGAAGAACAAAGCTAATCTTAACTGTAGGGTTCCTCAATACAAATTCCACTGGACTTGAAGAAGAGAAAATAGTAGCTGACCATGTTTCCTATCTTGTAGGACTAGCTATATTAAGAAAAAATTTTAGGTTGAATATTTCCAGAATATATGCTTCCTGATATGAGCTTCAAGAAAAATGGCTGCTGCTTAGCCAGATATACCATCACATAAAATATTGAAGCAGGACACCAATGCTTTATTTTGGTGAGTCTGCAGAGAAAAAGACTACTGGGACATTTTGACTCTGGCATATTGAAACCAACTGTTGATGACATGAAATATTTGATCATGCAGAGCTGTCACCATCATGACCTTTGAGAAGGTTTTAGGACCTGACTCTAGACTGAATGGCAAAGAAATGTACTTGGCTGAGAGTAAAAAGCAGATAGTTTTGATGTGAAGACATAATGAATGAAAATATTCCTTTGAGGTATATGACCGTTAAGTTTTCTCTTGTAGGCTCCATCACTGCAGTGACAATCTGTATGGCCTCTCCTTGAATTTCCTGTTGGCAAAACTGAGCCATTTTATACATACCACTAAGAATTTATGGTAATGACAACACTGTCTTCATCAAATTAAATTTTTTCTCTACTTCAAAATTTCTGATGCGAAGACATCAAGCTTACCTTATATGTATAAAAAGCCACCCCTAAACAAATCTGGTGTAATTATCCAGACTGTTATCACATTTAAATTTTAATTGTGTATGTCTATGGACTACTGAATTTAGAGTCATTAGGACTGCAGACATCACTAACATTTATACATTGAACCTGGGGCTGATATTGAAGGTTTTGTAGGATTGCAGGAGTCTAAATAGATTTGAGAGAGGAATATCTTGTTTCATCTCACTACTGCAAATTTACTTTAATCTAAAGTCTACTTTAAAAAGTGAATGTATATTCAACTTACAATTATCATGATAATTTCCACGAGATTTCTCCCCTTTTCTGTCTTCTTCCCTATTTCTATATTATTTTGTTCTTGTTCTGCAGCTCTCTATTGTTATCTACTTTTCACAATTTCCTTTGAAAGTTTATTCTGGTATATGACCATAACAGTAAAATGTTAATTGCTACAGTATATATAAATAGATGGATATACAATAAGTGAAGTATGTGATTGTGGAACTCAGTTGTAAAATATTTACTCCGATAGTTTCATTTTATTACTTTTATTTCCAAAGATAAATATCTTGCATCTTTTTAGTTTTCTAGAAGATGCATTTCCATGGAAACATAGGTCTGTGAATGGACTCTATTTTTGTGCTATTTACCTGGGGATTCAAAAAATATCAAAATGCTTTAGATAGCTTGAATGTGGCTTAAGACCCATAAAGAGTAGACTCTATAACTGAAAGGTTTTCAAGTGTTTCTAATGATGATAATTTGCCATCAACATGTTAGAACAGCAGAAAAGGCTTCACTAGTAAGTAATTTTAAATGTGGTTCACTTGAGAGTATCTCTACCTCTTCACCATCGGCTAATGATTGATCTATTGCTTGCAAATTGAAATGAATGACTCATGGCCATTGTTGTAAAATAAATGCCTAATTTACTACCATAGTGACCTCATGACAAGATCATAACTGCTGTTTTTAGTAATATTTATTTTTCCCACATCTAGAATTACCCTGCTGTTACTAGAAGCCTCGCTTCAGGGATTTTTATTTCAAATGGCAGTGTCTACTTTGACTAGTTCAGGGATCTCCCATAAGCCATTTCTGTATGGCAGCATATGTCACAAATGGCAGCAATGCTCTGAGAAGTTGGCATATCATTTTCTCTTCTGATGCTAACTATCTCAGGGATCTTTTGCACAGTGACTTCAATTTCCTCTGCTTGACAGACCTTATCTTATCAACAGCTTAAAACATGTTTACAAATACAATACAATTGTAGTGCTCTATTTTTGATGCCAAATTATTCTGTAAACCATTGATCTTTATTACAGATTTTCAGTATGTTACTAAATGTGTTAGTAATTATACATCTGGGTTGTCATAGCATCTTCTCTTGGGCAATCTCCTTTTATTCTGTATTTGATTGATACTTTATAATAGGCTTGAATCAAAACATTTTTAAAATCATATCATTGGCATATGCACCAACTTAAATAATTTCAGTATGAAAGCTTAAATCTAAGTTGGGAGCACTATGGGGGATGGGGAGCAAAGAATACTTAATGAACTACAAAATGCAATACAGACATCCTTTCATTTATTTATTCAGACTAAGCATAACATGCTGAATTTCTAGTAAATGAGTCCCGTCTGTCTTCCAAAAATGAAATCTCAGGGAAGAGTTCTTTGGTAAACTTACAAATAGTAAAAAAAATGCTTTTTATTTATTTCCATGAAGGATATCTGGCATTTTATATATCAGTAGGTAACAGATTATTTATACCAATTTTGTGTTATGGCTAGTTACAGCAAATTACTGTAAGAATATGTGATCATTGGATAAAGGTTCTCGCTGCAAATGAGTCTAAAGACTGCTTACTGAATGTAGGAGCCATGAAAAACTTCCAGTACAATGGAATATATGTAGTTATGCTAAGGCCCCATCTACACATTGCACTTAATTTAATGGCATGTTAAACAACCAATAAGTCACAAAGTTATTTCACAAAAATGTGTAGTAACTTTGTGGTTTGTTCTCATCACTTCATTAATCTGAACATGCAGCCAGGTACTCCCCTGTGGCTGATGGGACTCCCAGCTGCCAAAACCCAGCAGGGGGAATGCTACCCCTTCTATGGGTTCTGTCAGCTGTGGGGCTTGCACCAGCAGGAGTTGATAAAAGGGGAGCCCAAGATCATGATCCCACATGTAAGGCTTCTGCACTGCAACCTGGGTCAGCTTTGTAAACCTTAGGTAGATTCCTTCCTTCCCTGCAGCCCTTGTTAAGTGCACCTGACCCAGTTACAATAATTAAGGCCAACTGATCCCCAACCCCTTACCTCTGACTGGTCCTGGATCTGCTTTTAAGGAACTCCATCAGCACCTGAGCCTTACTGAAAAACAAACTGGTCTTCAATCTCTGAGCAGCTCCAGACCTAGCAACATTTCTGGCTTCCCTGTTTTCTGACTTGTCTTTGGCTTGTTAATAGATTTTAGCTTGGATTCTCCCAGCAGACCTGACTCCTGACAGTGGTTTGGCTTACTCTTGGACTTCACCTGTGGATTTTCCTTTGGACTTGGTTACTAGATTTTTGATACCCAGATTCTAATACTGTCTTGACATTTTAGCTCCTAACTTGTGCCCTCTGACCCTTAGCCCTTCAAATCCCTGACCCACATCAAGCTCAACCCACTAGGCCAGCCAGCCTGGTGGACCCAGACACCGGGCTCTTCCTGCATTGGCAGTAAGGTGTAATTAGATCAGATGCTGGATCCCACCGTCACACCTCCTGTTATATTCCATATCTACATGGAAGGAGATGTGATTGTAGGGATTCAGTATCAGATCCTATCATGCCTTTATGTGAAAGTCTGGAGGGGCCCTTATAGTCATAAGGAGAAACCAAGGGATGAGGAGTCATGGAGTGGGCACATGTGAACATGTTTTATCATTTGTCAATGGCAGAGGAAAGGATTCAAGCTTTAGAGGGTGAAAGAGTTACAGATGTGATCAGTAAATTTGTGATTATGCAAATCCACTGACGTATAGAATAGGGACAGACATTCAAAAACCCTGAGCCTGAATTGATTCAAACTTTGCAGGCTAGGATAAATAAGTTTGTAACCCAGACAGACATCCCAGAAATGCAGGCACATGCCTGCAGTGGCTCAAGCTAGAAGC
>NW_017728916.1:19478814-19505670 GCF_001723895.1 Crocodylus porosus
TGGGTGGGAGGGCACTAAGGAAGTCCTCCCTTTGCTTCCAGAGGGCAAAGCTGAGGGGGACTGGTGAGGTCCTAGCAGGATGCTTTTATTATTTCTCCCCCACCCCACACACACACACACTCCTGAGCTGACTGGAATGGAATGTTTATCACCCCTAACTCAGTGTTTATCAACTCATTAAGAAAATAAAGCCTCTCTTCATTAACTAAGGAGCTCTTCTTAAACAGCTCTTGCAAGGAACGACATTAAACCACCTGTTGATTAGCTCCAAAAAGCCTGTCTGCCTCTGTCCTCTCCCACTGCATAGACTGTAGGCATTGTGTGGTCTGCTAGCTAATGCTAAGGTGTCTGTGTAAGGCAGAGGGGAGGGGTGAACAATCCTTGTTTAGTAGGGAGAAACCAGGAAGACACTCGGTGCCTGTAAGTCTGTGCCAAGATCCAGCCCTGTAGTGGAGCAGAGAGGTCCACCCAGCCCAGAGAGCATGCCAGGATGGTGTGGGTGTGTGGTTTATCTTAAACCATCAAGGGGCAGAGACAGACATTGAATAAACTGGCTTGAGCCAAATCAGTTAAGCCGTGATACTACACTCAACCAGGTTTATCTCAAACCAGTTTCAGCCATTTTCAAACTGGTTCATGTACACTGAACATCTGTTCAGTTACAGGTTTAAACCAGTTTCTGATCACTGAAACCTGGTTTATGTGTAATGTCTGTCCCTAGCCACAAAGTCTAGTGTTGGAGAAACATGGAGTTTGACTGCTATGCCAAGTAAGAGGATGAGGAAGTAAGTGATGATCTTATTCCACTCTCTCCTGATGGCCAAATGTTTGGATTCTATGCCACTATTTGCAGGCATACTTTATAAATTGCATATGAATATTTACTTGACATAGTTGATTCCTCACTGAGTTTTAGATATGTGTATAAAAAGAAAAGATTTGAGCTACAAATCCTATATCTTTTTTTTTTTATATTCAACATATGTCAATTATTTATAATTGATTCTTCTTTGTTTAATTGAAATTGAGTTTAAGGTAAAGGAAAATGTTATAAAATATTAAAGAATAGTTTTAATAATAGCATTTTGAGGTCAGCTTGAACTATGTTAAAATTCTACATAGAGTGCCAACAACACTATACATTGTATAGATGTTTAAATTCAGCATATATCCTACTTTCATGCAGCTCATAAAGAAAATTGTTTTTTAATTTAATTTGTATGCTGAGTTTAAATGCTTTTATTTTTTACTTATGGCTGTATATACTTTTATAAATTTAATATCAGAAACCTTCAACACAGCACCTTTTGTCTCTCTCAAGACAGGAAACCATTAAAATTTTAACAGCTTAAAAACTAAATTCACCTGTATAGAACATCTGAATTCTATTAAGGAAAGGTATAAAGCCTATTATAATGAGAATTTACAGAAGTCGTATTAATGGGAATTTAAAACTTTAATGCACAGGTTCCATTTCTTTTATTAAACTTCATTAATGTCGCAAAATAAAATAATTATCTCTCTTCCTACCTTAAGGGGAAAAAGAATATTTCCCTTGTTATATGTTTGTGAGTTTTCAAACACAAAAATTTGTTTTAAAATATTGAAAGCCTTGCACCAGAAAATGTCTAGGTTTGCTTTTTCTGGGAAATAGTTTTCCTTAAGGTAATTCACTTCTGCTGCATTCTGGAACTATAGTCAGGTCTCTCTTTATGCATCTCTAAAATTCTTTGTTATTGGTGAACTGATTAAGTTGTTAATACTTGTGAGGGTAGTTAGAATGGGGAAGAAGTGTGACTTTCTTCAGATCTTTATTTTCTTTTTGTCACATTAACAGGGTTAATTTTACCAACATTGGTGATAAAGTGGAGCAAAAAAAAAAAAGACAAAATCCAGCTCATCAGGTTTCTAATGAGCTCTTTGGCAGGCCATAAAGAACTATTTTTCTGTCCAGAGTACTTTCTAATGGTAAGAACTTGATTAGATAGCCAGCTAAATGGCTCCTGGTTCCTTGGAAATTTTACTGCTTCACCCCACTCTTACACACAGTACCATACACTGCTGGAAGTATTGTTCATTTCAAATTAAATTGTAATACCACTAAAGTAAGTATGAGAGTCCCCATTTAACTCAAAGAGACCATAAGGTTGTCTCTTAATTTGTATGAGTATATTGGATATGTAATAGTAGGTACTTGTAATATCTACTTTGGAAGGTTGGATTTAGAAAAGCTTATCTGAAAGACATGGGCATGCATCTGCTTTCCCAGGTTCTAGTTCTGTGTGTGCTTCCATGCTTATCCCAGGTAGCTGGATTTGGTGAGTGAGCAACACTTGATTTGGGGAATAAACTATAGATCAGTCCGCAGTGCCTGCTACTGCTGTCTCAGGACTATTATAACTTCCACTAAGCAAACTCGTAGGGTAATTGGAGGCTCAACTTTTGGGCAGGTGTGCAATAAATTAAGCCCCATACTCTCCCTAAATGATACTTTCCCTGCCTGATCAACTCTTCTTCTGTCTGCTCTATCCACTAGTCTGCTTCCTGTGTCCAACCTGCTCTGCTGTGTGCTACACACAGAGGCTGCCTGTGCAAGTTGACCACCACTGTGGAAGGCAATGTTTTTATATTAAGCCTGGGATGAACATCTGGATTCTTTACACTAGTCCTTCATGGAAGAGAGCAAAATTAGCTGAAGATGGAGTCAGAAAGGGCTGTTTTCTCTCTGTGGTTTGAGAACAAGGTGAAGGGAAAATCTAGCTGATATCTAGAGAAAACTGCCCCAGCTTTCCTTCAGGCATGTAACATGAATATGCTCTAGTCAGCAGCTTTTTAGTCAGGGTCTTTTAACCAAGGCTTAGAAGCCTGGTGGCAAGTATAATTCTATTTTCTTCCTTCATGCATTACAATTTGTACAAGCTCTCTTCAACCTTTAACCTGAGTTGCAAAACAAACAAAAACATCCACACTTTACTCAATATAAGAAAGGCTATAATATCCTTGCCACAATCTTTCTCTAAAATCATTTGGGGTTGGAACTATCTCTGTCCTGCTTACAAATCCTAGCTATAGACTTTTATGTTAGTTTGTCATCCTGGTGATGAACTGGGATCACTGCAGGAATACATAGGCCTCTTCTGCCTGAAGCCATAGGTACTAGTGGTGTCTGAGCCCTGTTTGGAATTAAACACTGCTACTGTACAATGTAGGTAAAACAAAGTGAAGTGATTTGAAAGTGGCTGTGCCTGTAACCTGCTGCAGGCAGAAGAAGAAGCAAGAACCTCATTCCTCTGACAATAAGCTGTCTGGTATTTATAAAAAACCACTTAAGTTTAAAAAAAGAGCTAAGTTCTCAAAGGTATGAGGTCTTGGCATACAATAAATCCCAATTGTGAAAGGAAATGTGAAGGGGGAAAGGTTAATGACTAAGTTTAAGACCCGGTGCACCCATTCCCTTTCTCTTGAAAGTAGTGATAGACCACTGCTCAAGCTGAAAAAGTACTGTCTGTACTTGCATCCAAGATGACTTAAAATTTAAAGATGCCCCCTCCCCATATAATTAATCCCAATTATTAGGCTCTAGACATGGAAAATTATAAGTCTGTCCTCTTAAATTCACCTTCCTCCCACCACTGTCACAGGGAAAGCAGTGGTTGGGTTTCCCACCCCAGGCCTGCCCTGTGTCCATCATTTGCCCACCCAATGTCTGCCCTCCCCACCTGTCACTTGTGCCCCTCTCATGTCTTCCCCTCCCAACCCCTGCTTTTCAGATGGTCTGGATCTGGCGCTGTCTCTGTCCAGGGCACAGAGAGCCCAGCCCAGCTCCAGCTCTGGCTCTGGCTCCATCCTGGATTGGGACTGGAGCCACAGCAGCTCTCCCTGACACTTTCCATGGCCCTTTCCCATGCTCCTCCAATCTGCATCCCCCTCCTGCCTCTTATCTTCCAAATCCATTAGGGCTTTGGCCCAGGGAACAGAATATGTGGTTGCTCCAGCCCATCCCATCCCATCCCAGTAACAGATGATGTGGTGGAAGCAGCTCTGGATAGCTTCCCTTCCCCCCCAGGGTCTGTGTTGGAGCTGCCACCACCGCTGGTGTTATTGTACCATAGCAGCCATTTGTGCTACGCCCTGGGCTGAGGTGGGCCCAAAGCCCTGCTGGAGCCAGAACCAGAGTAAGAGGGTAGGGTAGGGCAGAGCCTATGGGCCTTGGGGCCAGACAGTAGGGCAGAGAGGAAAAGGAGGAAAGTGGGACAGGCAACTGTGGCTTTGACCCTGACCCTAGAGCAGGGCCAGAACTGCAGCAGCTGCCTGCATGTTCCACCCTACCCCTCCTGCTTAATCTAAGATGAGGACATTCCTCCCCCCTCCCCCCCAGTGTTAAATGGAGGGAAAAAACCTCCATTTGAATTTTGGATTCAAATAAATATGATACTATAATTTAAGCGCCTCTGTAAAACCCATGTTTAAAAGGAGAATGGAGGGAAGTTGTGAAGTGTTTGTGAAACAGGCATACAATTGAACCCTCATAAATGTGTGAACCCTAATATGCAAATTCACTTTTCCACAGAAGGTAAGGATAGCTGTAAAGATGCATTTAAAACGCAGTAGTTTAAAAGTAATAATCTAAAAATTAAATTAACTTTTGCATACTAGCACAAATTTCTTTAAATATTAAGCTGTTCAGATTTATGAATTATTTTAATAAGATGTGATGTCCACCTCACCTTGTCAATATGTAGCTTTCTTTGCACTACCAGGAATAAAACATTTAAGTAAGATGTACACTCTCAACCACTCCTAAATATATTAGTAATCTTTAAGAACATCGTTATTTTCTGCTTCACTGCTTGCAATTGAATTGGAAGCAAGTAAGCAAGCTTAGTTTTAAAATTGGGTAACATGTCTTTTTCTTTAAGAGAGTGTGCTAGGAAGATTATTATAGATTTGCACATCAGAGGCAAAACCAAATACAAGTTTAGAGTTCCATATGTATAGTTGGCAAAGGATGCAGTAGGAGTGTAGGGGTGAGAGGAGATTAGGGAAAGGAAATAGATCCTTTCATCTCTAGAGAGAGGTTTGTTTGTATTAACAACAGCATTTGCCCTAATGTGTTGGAAGACACTAAAAACTATAGGTGAATAATGCACTTTTTGAACATTACTAGAAATCCCATGGCAAGAAAGAGAAATTACAGATTAAGTTTGGTAGCATCCTTTTTCCACCTGCTTTCTCTAGACTTAAAATTTACCATACATTCTTCATAACTGTCTTGCATAATGTTTTACAGTACAGACTGTGGTTCTGAATGTAGCTGTGGTTATCCACAGGGAGGGATTATATACTTTGCAATGGGTAAAAGCAGGGAGATGCTAATTCTTTCCTCTTCAGCTAGTGACTTATATCAACCCTATCATGTAGCATTTGTCTGGAATAATTGATTAGAATGAAACAGGATGTAAAGAGATAGTGCAGAGAATGTTGCTTTGCCAAGAGGAAAACATTACTTCTAGGATCATAAAGAACTACATTCATAAAGTCTAAGGATTGGAAATCAGTAAAAAGACAAAGGAGGTGTCCATGAATCAGGAGGGGCACTTGTCTCCCCAGTGGCCAGTCAGCAAATGGGGGTGGGTCCCCTTGTGGCCAATCTTGCCAATGCAGAAGTGTATGCTGCTAGCACTTCTGAGCTGGTGTGACTGGCCGAGAGAACCCCCCCCCCCCCCAAGGTTGGCACAATTTGGCTGCAGGGAATCCCCCCCAGTTGGTACAATTGGCTGCAGGGGGACCACAGGGATCGTTTCTTCTGGTTCCCCCACTCCACAGCTGGTGCTCTTAGTGGAGGGCATCAGTGCTTTCGTCTGCTCTCCCTGCCTGTCACCTAAGTGGGAAACGCTGTGGTCAGGAGGTGCATGTGCCCCTATGCATTGCCACTGATTATTTTCTAGACAATGTGATAATTTTGGCTAAGTACAGACAATCAAAAGGCCCAAGGCTGTATTGATTTAATCTTTGTAGGTTAGTCTAAACTGCAGAGATTAAACTGATAAGGAAGTGAACAGACATTCACTTTTTATTAAGTTCAATTAACTGATATAACCTAAATCAGTTAAATCTGATACTACATCCATCCAGCATTGGAGACTTGTAGGGGGGCACATGGGTGCATGCACATCCCTGAGCTTGGCGGTGCACCCCTGCAAAAGCACTGCTGATGCTGCCTGCAGCGCCTGTGAGCAGTCAACACTCACCACCCTCCTTCCCTCCCTCACTGCCAACACCACTGTGGCTGCCTGAAGGAGCTTACTGCTGCCATGCCCCCATTGCACCGCCTGTGGGGCTCTGGGGTCATGAGGCATTCATGCCATCCAGGGTTAACTTAAACCAATTTTGGCCATGCTGAAAGTGATTTTTATGCACTGAACTTCTGTTGTGTTACAGATTTGAACTGGTTTCTGGTCACATACTATTTATGTATAATTTCTGTCCTTAGACTTTTTGACTGGGAGAAACTGGTCCCAGATTCCTGAAGAAGGAAATGGCCTACTATAGACAAAATTATGTGGTGCATTGGACCTATTCCACAGCTAACTCAGAGCACTGCCCCCAGCTTAACTAGTGAATTTATATACTTTTCTCTCTCTCTTTTTTTTTTTTTTAACCTGCCTTTACTCCTAGCTTCTCTTCTGCTTGTCCTGTTCAGTTTCTCCTAAAAGAACATCAATTCTTAAAGGCTGAATCCAAAATTCCCCATAACTGTATTTCTCTGACTGCTGGTGATTGTCACCTAGACCTCAATTTTGGTTGTCTTCTATCTTTGTAATGAACTAAATCAAAACCCTGGACTACACTCTTTCCAAATATTGGTATGCTGGGTATATGGATTGTTAAATCCAAAACTTTTCCCCTTTGTGTTAAGATTAGTTACTGTAAAGTTAACTTTTACAAAGTGTAATACTTTGTGATTGGCTTAATGAAGGTTCCCAGTATATTGAGTCTGAAGACTCACTGAAAGTAGGAGCTATGAAAGTCTTTCAGCACAATGGAGTATCTGCAGTTATGCTTTCTAGTTATAAGGAAGGAGCAGGTGCTATTTTCAGGTAAGACTGGGTTTGGATATTTCATCCAATATTCCCCACTGCTAACTATTGAGTCATCCCATTTGAATCAGATTATTTGGGTTAATAGGATTATTCCCAGGACCAAATGCTTTAAAATTAAGTCCATGGATCCCAAGTGTGCACACATCCCATTTTAAAGTTCAAAAAATATTTGGAGGTTCCTGTTGGTCACAACGAATCTGGCAAAGTCAAAATGATAGAGATTGAATGTTAATATCAAGATAAATTGCATTCTTAAATGGATTGTAGAAACTGAAACTGATCTCAAACTATCAGTGTTTCCTAAAAAAAAATTGTCAGTGATAAGACTTGATTCAGTATTGGCATTAAAACTTACTTTGATTAAAACACCGCAGACAAATTACTAAGATTAATATGGAATCACATTGGCTCTCTGTCTGCTCATTTTGTAATCAAACAGACTATAATCTCAATTCTGGTAATTGATGATAAAGCTAAACATATGCACAAAAGGAAATTGTAATTCTACAGTTCCATACATGGATTTGTATCCCCTACAACAGTGTTTCCAATCCATCTGCAGTAAGAATTATCATCTTTTCATCAAAAAACTTCATTAGATTAAAGTTTTCATTCTGATCTTCCTTTACTTTTGATGCAAAAATTCTGTGCATGTAGGAAAATATCTCTTGGCTCTCATATCAGTACTTTGTGGTTATATATTCACTAAATCTAGGGTACTCATACAGCTGCTGCCAAAAAACTAGATCCCACCTACACGCATCTACTGTTCATTCTTCAAAACTGGAATTGGGGTGGTGAAGATGCCCTGGGGGTGACTGTGACTGCAGATCTTAAGACCAGTAGCAGGGAGTGCCTTAAAATGTTCTTTGCTACTGCATTTCTGTATTTGCAGCTTATGCAACAAAAGCACATTGATGAGACTATATTTTTGGTAGTGGGTTTCAAGAGTTGTATGGAGCTCATGTAGGCATATTGTTGTGCTTTGCTTAAGCACTCCTGTTTTAGAGAAAACAAACTAATTTAAATTTAGTGATTTTGCAACTTCACTGTCTGCCAGCAATAGAACTAAATAATCATTAAATAAGAAAATAAACTAAGGCATTAAGGACCAAGAGTGCCAGGACACTTTGTAGCACTACAAATGAATGCTTATCCATATGCTTATTTAAGGAGTTCCTGAAGTTGTTTGTACGCTCCTGGTTTGTCTAACAATTTTTGTATGTTTAAATTGAATGTAATACTAATGGAATACGGCTTATTAGAAACTTAGCAATATTGAAGCCCTTTTACCCACACAATCCATGGATCATGACATGAAGTAGGGCAAGTAGGCACCACACCTGGAAAAAAATGGTCATCTTACTTGTTAATTCATGATTATTCAAACAAGCCATCTGTTGTTGTTATTTGTAGATGAAGACCCCCATCCACTAAATGGAGACCAGCAATCGGCTATCAATCAGTGTTGTCACAACTTGTAGTCATCACTGGCCTGGACTGAATTTAAAAAGCAAATTAAAAGTGGCAAGGTCCAGTCATTTAGTTCATTTAATTTGTTTGGGTTTTTTTACAAAAAAGCATTTTCAGTAGTTGGAGTCAGTGTTTCAGTCTTTTGTTTCCTACAAGTTAAATGTCTTGCCTTGATTTATGTATATGTGCATGTGTATATAATGTGTGTATATGTATGTATATGTGTGTGTATGTATATATGTGTATATAGTGCGTGTGTATTTATATATATAAAATCATACTTAATTGGATACCTAGTATAGGTCCCATATTTTACAGCAAGAAGATTGAATGCCTCAGAGAAACAAAGCTTGTCATGTTTCCTTGGTTTTGTGGGCTAATTATATCTGCTTCTCTTTCAGACTCAAATCTTGAATTCTGACCTTGGCATCTAGAGCTAAGTACAGAATTCAAGAAGCCCCCCATGGAAGTGCTCTAACTATCGCACTTTGCTTACAGCTCTATAAGTTAGAGTGGGAGTGAAACAGATGTTCACTTTTTGGTGGTAATAGGGAGCTTAGAGTCCGCCTTTCCTGGGCAAGGCCAGCAGGTGGGGGGCAGTAACCGGCATTACTGCTCAGTAGCATCCTGGCACAGTTGCCCAGTGATGCTTACTTCACAGTAGCTCATTACTACTGCACAGTTCATGCCCGGTGATGCTGCTGCACAGTAGTAACAGGCTAATATATAGTAGTAATGAGCTACTGCACAGATGCATCCACTGGGAACCAGGGGAGGGAGGGTTCATCCAAGGTTAACTTAGAAGATAATCTATCATTTTTAAAGCATTTCATGAAGTACTGTGAAACCTGTTCTGTTACAGCTGTAAAGTGCTTTCTGCACAATAAGTGTAATGTCTGTAGCTAGCCTAGATCTCTAACTGTATTTCTTGCCAGAAATAGAAACAGTGCCTGGAAAACTGGACCTATCATGCGAAGAGATTCCATTAATACTGTCTCTTGCCCTATAAATAACCTAGAAAATCATCCTTTGTAGCTTTTTTGCTTTTTTCTCAGTTTATTTTCCAGGACATCTCTTGGAAACAGCAGCTCTTTTTGATTGGCATTCTGTACTTTCTGCAGGCTTTTTATCTATCTGAATATTTTATAGTAGTGTGGGAGTGATGTTGTAGGCATGATGGTCCAGGAAATGTGAGAGGAAAGGATTTTTGTAGGTGATAATTTATAGGACCTATTGCATGGTTAAATATAGTTAGACAAGCTTTCAAATGCAAGTGATCTGAAGAATACATTACATTGAAAAGCATGTCTAAAGCTATCCTGACCATATCGTTGGTCCTTTAAAATTTCTCACAAAATCCTTGTCTCCTGAATATTTTATTTTACCTGAAACCTTACTCAGTTTATTTGAGACCATTTCTTATCCTTAGCTTGAAACTTTTAATGGGCTTATTATAAAGGAGTATTTTCTCCCTCTGTGTGTGAGTTCGTGCCGAATTATATAAGGACTGAATTAAGCACAGGTTCAGACCTGGATGTTCAATTTAAAACTTTTATTGTTTCACAAAGTCATAAACTAAGGGGGTCTGTTGGTTCACGAGATTCCCAAATCAGGCCCTTGCTTTCTAACCCGAAGGCTAAGTGCAGCTGCCTGACTTAGTAGTCTCAGAACTGGTCAATAGCTCATTTAAAAAGAGTCCCTTATCTTTTTTTAGGCAAAAGATACAAAACTATCCACAGTCTGCTCTGAGTGAGGCATCTAACATAACTTTACTATTACTTATATATGATAACACATATACATATGCATTTCTAATTCTTACTTCTATTGGTTATTAGTTAACCCATCTATATTATAATATCAGGTGACATGCTCTTTATTATAAGTTTTATGCTTCTTATGTTAATTCTTAATGACCTAACTACAACATTTACCAGACTTTGCTTGCATGATATGCGGTTATCTTTCGTCATTGTGGTTTAGCCATGCGGTTTCCGTATTTCACGATAGAAGCTGCTAGCTTGCAATTTTTATTATGTTGTCAGCATTTCTATTCAAGGGTCAGATTGTGATTACCAGAATGTCAATCACTGACTTCTCAACCTCCTTGAAGCATTCTGGGAGTTTTAGTGTGTTGTTAATTATGCTAGGCCTTGTTTAGCAGAAGCACTATCTCACATTCTGACTTCATATTCTTGTGTTTTGTCCTTGTTTCGCTACACGTGGTTTTGGTAAATCATAAGTGCTGCACTTGTTTTGAATGGGTTTGCATCCCTTGAGGTTAATGTAAAAATAAGGGGTTATATGTAGCTGAAAAATCATAGCTAACCTGGAATAAGCAGAGTCGAGTCAATAGATTCTATACTTCTCTTATTGCATGGCAGAGCTACTGGCTAAAGCTGTCTTTGCGGAGCTTTTATGGAAGGTTCTTGTATCCCCTGGCTTGCTTCTTCCCCACCTCCATCCAGTTTTTTGTGGACACTAACAAAGGCATATTATCCCACTTCATGCCTCCACATGGGTCAGTGACTATTCTGAAAAAAGTCATACAGTTTCCACACAGGAATTTCCCAATAAAACTGCTTACGGAATCCGGTATGCTGATATGAAAATTCTGTGCAGCATAATATTTTAGTATATTCCAGCTCTTGCCTTGCTGTCAGTTCTCTATCCCAATATCATTCAGACCTTATATCCACCTTAAGTTAGGGTACAACACAGTCTTGAAATCTGCAAGAGAAAACCAAGAATACATGTATCTTCTGTTGCATTCTTATTTGCAGCAAAAGCTCTGTGATCATGGAAATAATTGGGCTAGGGACAGACATTACACAAAAACTGGTTTAAGTGACCATAAACTGGTTTAAACCTGTAACATAACAGATGTTCAGTGCACATAAGCCAGTTTGAAAATGGCTGAAACCAGTTTGAGATAAACCTGGGTTAATGTAATATCAGACTTAACTGATTTGGCTCAAACTGGTTTATGCAATGTCTGTCCCAGATCCCTTCCTAGTTTAAGTTAGAGCCAGAGTCCTCCAGCACCCAGATGTATTGCAACTCTCGGTGGGGCTCTGCTCTCTACTCCAGCCCAGCAGGGCTGGCCCTTCCCCACTGCTCCCTGGTTACAGCTCTGGCAGAGACTTCAGGGATTTCTCCCCCACTACCACCACCTTACACAGACATCTCTCAGTATTAGCTAGCATATCACATGCTGGCTATGGTCTGTGCTGCTGTGGGAGATGGGACATAGGCAGAAAGGACAGTGTCAGCTCAGGGCTTTTTGGAGCTAATCAATAGGGAGCTGATAATGTCCCTCCATCCCTTCCTTAGAAAAAGTTGTTTAAGAAGAGCTTTAACTAAAGAGAGAGGCTGTTTTGCTTTGTTTGATGGGCTAATAAATGCTAACAACTCCCTGTGTAACTCTCTGCTGATAACAACTCAGTGCTCTGTTATCAACAGTGTGTGGTGGAGGGAGGGGGGTGGGAGACTCCCTAATCGGAGTGTCCAGCCTGGGTCTGGCCATGCAACCCTCAGCTCAGCACAATGTAAGGGAAGGGAGGGCTGATCTAGTGCCCCCCAGCTTGTAGCCTGAGCCACTGCACATGCCAGAATTTCCTTAGTCCAGAGGGGGTATCTGTGTGGTTACAAACCATCTTAGAATAGTAAGGTTAGACTAACTTGCAAACATTGAATCAATTTAGGCTCAAGCTTTTTGAATGGCTATCCTTAGTTTTGGTGACTACATGGCACCACATCAAGGTTTCAGAACAGTTAGTATAGTATAGTGCTGTAACTTATGCTTTCCTTGAATGCATGGCTGGTGCAGCTGAGTTCCATGTCATAGAGCTGTCTTCTTTCCTCTCTGCCTCCCTCCCCTCACAAGTTTTTTTTTTTTCTTTTATCTTTAGCCTTTTATCCATTGGTGAAGATGATGTTGAGTTACAGATTGAAATATTAGTATGTACTATTCATTTCTCTTTCTCATTCTGTTTATACTAACTATTTAATTACTTTCACCTAACTCTAAGTAAGTCTCACTGTCACAGCAGTTCAAATACCAGAGACTAACAGTGGACCATACCAGTGGACCTGAACCAGTAGTGCAAATGAAAGGGGTGAGGAGAAGTGTATAGTAGGAAAGGCTGCTGTTTGCAAAACTGTGCAGTAGTCTTTTCAATACTAGTTTGCATATAAACAAGTCACAAACCCATTATGAAATGATGAAAGGAGTTTTGCATCATCTACAGTATCCCTTTAACTATTCCCAATGCCTCTCGCAGCTGTATTTTCAGCAAAATATATTCAGTTCCTCAGTGCATACAGTATCATACCTATATATCCACTTCAGATGAGCAGAAAAAGTATAAATATTTTTTGCTAATTGAAATGAAAATAACTTACAAACATGACATTTAAACTTATGATCTCTCTTCTTGCAGCCCTGATAATGAAACAGGTTTTGTGTTAGCCTATAAATGGGGTTTTGCTATTTGTATGAATCTCTGGAGGAAGATGGAGAGTTGATGGGATTCAATGCTATACTTTCCAAAACTAAGACTAATGCTACTGGCACCATTTTTACTCAAATATATTCTTTTCTTTTCCAAGCTGCACTTAGAGTTTACAGGCAATAGGAAGTAAAAGCAGGGTGTGGTGAAAAACAACTGTGTTCTTGCCATTTAAAGTCATCGGGACTCTTGTAGTGGTAAGTTTGTGGGTAGTTTACAAATGGACCTCTGTAAAAAATGACAGTTTATTTTCTACTCAAAGACCCAAAATACAAATCCCTTGTTTCATTTCCTTTTCTGCTTCCAGCCTCATTCTCTTTCTAGTGAGTAATGCTCCTGACAGTTTTCACCAGGCTTATTTCTGAGCCTCACACTTGGTTATAATGCATTCCACTGCCAATACACTTCCCAGTTATTAAAACAGTGATAACTGTATGATAATTTCAAGAGGCACTAGAACAACTTAATATGTCACCCTGAAGTGCCAGTGATGGAGAAAATGTTAAGAAATCACATTCACAGAACCTTCCTAATGGCCAAATTCATTCCTCAGATATATGTCACTCCGAAGGAAGATGCGGTTCTAAGGGTTTAGATCCAGGAGGAAATTTCAAAGTCAAGAACTTTCAGTAGGTTGGAAACTACACTTACATTTTCTCATCTCCATTGTAAAAGGAAGAAAATCCCTGCATGGCAGTGCCCTGTGGGGTTGTTTCTTACTTTCATTTTATATTATTGATAGTAATTTTTCAGTATCTGACATTTATATTCACATCAGAACTTACTTAAATATACACTTTAAAAGTAGAAAGCCTTTCTCTGTGCTTTAGAGACCAGAAAGAGTTTCAATTCAAGTTATTGAACACATATTAATTTTGACATAGTGAACTTCAAACGTCATGCATTATGGGAATGGGAATTACTGATCTTGCCTAATCTTAATGAGGTATATACTTTCCTGGAGCAACTCAAAATAAATAATTGAAATTAAAGTAGAAATTAATTTGCTTCAGAACATTTAATGTTCTGCAACTGTTGGTACACTTTAAAAAAGTAAGTTTATGTGTATGTGCACAAAAGGATTCACCAATGTAAAGTATGTATCTGCATACCTTCCTTACATTGTTTCTACTTTGACTAAAAAGAAAATGGAAAATATTTAGCTTGGTTTTTTTCTTCTCTCTTGGAAGCACAAAGCTGGTGAGAGAAGCCCTAGCTGTATAAATGTTAAAAGATTGTTAGAGTGCTGCATTTAAAACTTTTGATAAGAACAAATATAATGAGAGAACAGATCACAAGGATGCACAAGCTTCTCTTCAGTCAGTATTGCTTAGAGATGTCTGTGATTTTAAAATGGGAGACAAATAAGCTGTCCTTCCTTCCTACTTTATAAAGTTTAGTGCTCTGATTCTGTTTAAGAACCATGGCTTTTCCTGTTTGATACACACATAAATCAAAACTCACCAAAGGCAATCTTGCATAAAGTGACAGCTGTTTATTTAAATTATCCTAGCATCAGTGTACTACCATCTTTCTCTGACAGACATATGTTCAGCTACTGCATTAGAAATAGATGCACATATTGTTTGCCATACTGTAGTAACTAAGGACTGGACAATACCAGTTGCTCAGGCAGTTGTACTATGTTTGGAACATATTTAACAAGCATTATGTTTTTATTTTACATTTGAATCAAATCAGTAGCACATATGTTTGAATAAACATTTTTGACTATGTTTATGAGACATGAATAAGTGATCACATTAATACTAAGCAAACATGTCAGACAAATGGATGACTATTCTCTCACTGGTAGTAGGTCAATAACCACAATGAGTTTGTCAAAAACGTGAGTTACAGGTAACTTTTATCTCTGTTCTTATGGCTTCATGTGGACAATTTCAGTTATTTGTACTGCATTATGTACTTTAATATGGTTATTTAATTAAAAATAAATGGTGCATGTATTTTTAAGTGTTATGATATATTTAGGTTATCCACATTCTTCTCCTCTCTTATACTGCTTAACATTCTCCTTTCCTGCCTATACATACTTCTGTTCTATTCTGTTGCTCAGGCCTCATGAGCTTGCAGTTTGATGCAGGGCTTATTTGGTGTCAGTTCCCAGTCAGAATGAAAACTTGGGATTCAGGGAATGAAAATGTAGACACAAAGTTTCAAGGAAATACTCTTGTGAAGGTTTGTAAAATTAAGTGTGCGTATTTTTAATCATTAGTTAATTTCAGCATCATCTTTCAAATGTATGTAATGTGAACTGGTTATCAAGAAAACAGCCTATTTTAAAACACCCCTTATTTTGTGTGCAATGCACACCTATAGCTTATCACAAAAGAAATATGATGAAATAGGAATCCACTTGGCAGTCTTCTCAAGCTGCACCCCTGAATCTGTTCTTCTGCATTTATTGCTAGGGGATTTAGGGATATGTAATCAGCTGAACATCTGCTGTGAGAAGAATCACGAAAGAGATAAAGTTAGCAAGGGACTCTAAAGTCAGATGGCAAGGGTGATGGAGTGTGCCCTTAAACAGTTACATCAAGAAGAAAAAGAATATCCTTATAAATAAAATAGAAACATTATTTTTAAATTAGATGGTGTTCCCCTCCCAGCATATTTTGACTTTCATTTGATTAAGTAATATTTCCTTCTAATAAAGTAAAAACCATTCTGATGTTATCAATATTATTTAATATCGATTTTTTGATTATTATTATTATTATTTTATTTTATTTTATTTTTTACAATTTTTGAATGATAAATAAATGTAGAAACTCTACATAACTTTTCTGGAAACTTAATTCCACAGAAAATTTCAAAATCTAACTAATTGATTTTGATTTGAAGTGAATGAAAATTTTGAACTACTGAATTTTTTAATAGAATAGAATTGTTTTGTTTTAACTACCTGTAATACAGAGCTTGACAATTAAGTGCATGGAGGCTCTGATGAAAATATTCTGGAGAATATCTATTTTTCCAGTACTTGGCTATTATTATAGGACACTGACAGAGTGTAATTTGGAATTGATGCTGTTTATCTTGGTGGCAGACAGAGGTTATGACACAGGTATAATTTGGAGTCCTTATTGCCTGTCTTTTCTTGATCTATACCGTTCAAGTATATTTCAGTTCTGCTCACAGTTACTGAAATGTGAAGTCTTCTTCACCAACTGTGTTTTAAGACAATTTGCCACTACTTCAAGAAGAATTTCTTGCACAATTATTCTTGAACTCCACAGTGCTTTGTGAGAATGAGACTCTAGAGCAGTGGTGCCCAACTGTTCTGCCTGATAGATTGGATGGGATGATCCGGGTAAGTCTGTGAGCCAAATCCAGCTGGTAGATCAAATCCATGGCAGCAGGGTCCTGATCCAGGGCACAGCACATGGCAACAGCCCAGGTATGTTCTGGCTGTGCTGAGAAAGGGGAGAAATATGTTTTTACTGCATGGCTCTCTGTATAGTTCACTGAGTTTGTTTGTTTGTTTGTTTGTTTGTTGTTTGGGAATTGCCCCCTTCCCATACAAATATAAATAATTTAACTCATATTTAATGGTCCTTTGGGTTTGCTGGTCTGTTTGACATCATATTCTTAAGCCCAGGCCCTGCTTCCACTCAGGTAATTGCCAACCTAATTTGCAGGGAGGACACAAGCCAAACTGGTCAAGTCCTTCAACATCTTTCCATTAAACCTCTGAAGAAGTGAATCCACTGTGAAACCATCATTGGCTCAGCTTCCTATTCCACAAAGAGCCTTGGAGGGTGGCCTCCAAAGTCCTCTTCATACATGAGTGCAACACCAATAAAATAGTTACTTGCACATAGTGTAAGATAACCCAGAGGACAATCCCGTAAATTAACTCCAGTGACTATTGAATATGAATACTGCTGTTGATTAAAGAAAGTTGAAATAATGGTCATTACAAAGCAGGAGCCGTAAAGCACAAAGCTGATGGAAGATTGTGGGATTTGCATTAGATGTGCAGAGAGGAAAAAAATAAGTTTTTTGGGTTCTTTTTTGTTTTTAATTCAAGTCCACAAATAGCACATCCTACTTTATAGCTGGAGTTCCAAAGCCATACAATTGTGAAATAGTCATGTGAAGGGTTGATGTTTAACCCATCACAGAAGTTAAGGCCACTTGCAAAATCTGAATATCTACTTGTCAGGAATGTAACAGATTTGAGAATATTCTTGGCTTTTCCTTTACTCTTTACCATCTCCTTTTTCTTTTATTTTGTACTTCATTTTGATTTTGGGATTTGTAACACAGACCATTATATAGAGAGATATTGTTTCCTAGTGTAAGTGGCAACACTAGAAACACATGACAATCTCAAAGGTTGCTCTTATCAGTGGCAAACAGACTATGTTGCAAAATGCATTTTGCTCATTGAAAAACTCTTAAACCAGCACAGCTTCATATGATGGTGCGGATATATAAAAATAAAATCTCTGTTGTAGACCAACACTAGTGGAAAGTATGCTTGTGTCACTTCATTAGTTGCACAGGGAGTTAGTTTCACAAAAAGACTTAAGGTGACAGAATAATATATCGAAGGCAAGAGTAAAGGCTCTCACAGAAATACTTAGTTGCAATCTTTATTTCTGCTGCATAATAGATTCTTTTTATTCAAGTGTTTGCATTATATGCAGAAGAAAATTAGTATTGTGACAAAGATGAACTATTTGCTTACCCCTAAGCTCTAAGACAGCAGATATGAAAAAGATTGTTGCATCTGTTAGCTCAGGGGTTATCAACCTTTTTAAATAAGTGTACCCCTGGCAGCTGAATGTGGAGCAGGGGTGGGGGTGGCATGTGGCCAGACGTGGAGTGGCCAGAGGCAGAGCAGGGGATGGAGTGGATCATGGCCAGACGCTGAGCAGTGGCAGCGCAGGGTGGTGGGTGGTGGTGCTCCAGTTCTGCCCACCTGTATGTGTCCTCTAGGGCCTCTCCAAGTATCCCTGGTTGACAACCCCTGTGTTAGCCAAATGACACTACATTGCGAGATCTTTAAATGCAAATACCCTCTCATTTAGTTATTAGTTACATAGTTAAAACTCTATTTTATATAATAAATATTACTCTTTAAGGTGTGATAGTTTGGGACCTAGAATTGCAGTGACTGACTTGTGTGGCATTTGAATAAAAATCTCTAACCCAGAAGCAGTCAGTGCTTTGGTAAATATCAATATTTCATTCCCAGTTTCCCACTGCAATACAACTCCAGAGCAATGAGACTTTATTTTAGCTTAGTGTTCCCTCCTTGTAGCCTAAAATTTGTCTGATGCTCAGAGTCCAGCATTCATGAATTTTGCAAAAAAAAAGAAAGAAAGAAAAGTGGTCAAGGACTTGTATAGATTATGTTGCTCAAAGAAATGTATCCAGTAATTTTAGAGCTCAGCAGTTTTGCATTTAATTTTATAGTTTTCACTAACAAAATATATATATATTTGGAACTGTGAAATGAATTCTCTGTATATCTGTCAGTTTTCCTTGATTTGCTATTCCAGCTTTTCACTAGTTCTCTTGAATCTTAATTGATTTCGACATTAAGAATTTGAGACCTTTTCACACTTTCCTTATGGCCTCTGCAATCTGATTTCCAAAAATCAATATACTGTATCTAAATAGATGTTACTACTCTCTGCTTGCAAAACAAAACATTAAAAATCCTACAAAGTAAAATGTGTAGAAGTTACAGAATTATACTACTTCACGTGCATGCAAATGTTTATATTCTGAATAACCATTCTGGGGGCTACATTGACCAGTCATATTCACAGTAGACAAAACTAGAAAAACTAACCAAAATCATTTTTCATCAGAAAGGGCAGTTCATTGAAACTCATACGCTTTGAAATCATTGGATTTTGATATAGTTTCATACTGGAAAACCAAACAGAAATTCAAGCAATGTTGAACTATCCTGTTTTGATACTACAAAGTAAGTGCTTTAAAATGAAAGAAAACATTTTGATTGTTATGAAAAACAAAAGTGTTGTTTTTTTCATGAATTTTTCACGTTTCATTTAGTTTGTCAGATTCTGTCACTAGTCCAAGTTCTCTCTATCATGTCATTAAAGTTGTGAAGAGTGTACTGTGTCAGCTTAGAAATGGTATTTAAAGGTTTGCTGTTTGGGAATTGGCTTGTGTGTGTGTGTGTGTGTATTTGTGCGTATACACCCAGAGTCCTTTAAGTTGTGGGAATTCCAGCCCTGTTTGTGCATCATGCACCCCTGCACCTGGGAGCCCTGTCAGCTAATGGGGCTCCCAGCCACAGGGGAGACTCTGCTATACATGCAAATTAAAGCTTGATAGCAACTAGCTATAAAGTTAGTACACATTTTCAAGGTTTAACTTTATAGTTGGTTGGAGATGTTTATGGTGTAATAGGTATCTTGCAGTTGTAGCTGGTCTCAAGGTAATTGCACAATTAACCAGTTAATTGCATCATAGTTGTAATGTGTAGAGGGGACTTAAGACTTTGAAGTAGTCATTCCAGTCGTCTTTGTTTTCAGTTTTGGTCATCACATGTAAGAAAGATATAGACAATTGGTGTGAATCCAGAAAACAACAACAACAACAAATTGTAAAAGCATAATCTCACCATCAGAGTGGTCAAACATTGAAATGGGCTATCTAGAGAGGTTGTGAAATCTTCATCCCTAGACATTTTTAAGAGCAAGTTAGACAGACACATGATTGGGACGGTATAGTCATGAATGATCCTCCTTTAACCAGGGTGCTGAACTAGATGGTCTCCTGAGGTGAATTTACTACTTCTTTCCTAGGAGACAATTGAAAGAATTGGGTTTGCTTGGTCCAGTGAATTGAAGGCTGCGTGAGAAATACTTTCCATTGTCTTCTAATATGCAAAAGGTTGGTATCAACTTGGTGTTCAAGAGTTCTCAGTAGTGATGAAAGATGGAATAAGAAGTAATCCACTCAATTTTCAGCAAAGATTTAGGGTAGAAACTGGCAGAAAGAAAGAACAACTTTCTAGCTATGTAGATTATTAAGCATTGGAACAGATTATTTACAGAGGTTATGGAACACCAATCCCGGGAAATGTTTGAGGAGCATTTAGAGAAAAATCTCCCAGGGATGTACATAACCAATCCTGCATCTGAGAAGAGGAATGAAATGTATGGCCTGTTGAGGTCATATCCAGCTTTCATATTTTTCATATGAGGTAATATAATATTTTTTATGATTTTTATTATCTCCTTCATGGTGAGTTCTATAATGTTCAGGTTTTATTTTGAATACAAATTTTGAAATATAAAAATCTTTTCTGAAACCTTCATTTTCTGCTTATAATATAGTATTATGTTATCTTTATCATTGTATTTCTATTACAGAAGGTGTATGCTTTGATGGTTCTATACCCTTTTCATATTTATAAGTCCTATTTACACAGTCCACAATGTCATAATGGAAGCTTAAAAGGCTTATGAAAACTTCTCCAGAAAACACTATTAGAAAGAAAGAGTATTCTTATGTATGAGATGATAAGATCTTGTCACATATCCATTCTGATGCCTCATGAAGGGTGTTTGTGCCCAAAAGCTTGCAATTAAAGACCTTTTTTGGCAAAAATCTTGTTGGTATAATAAAAGATATCACCTCTGCCATAAGCCCTGATTGCTTTTTTCTCTATATCAATACAGCTACAACGTGGATACCTCAGCTAATTCCATACAGTTTTGTTGTGTGCTCTAGGAATCCTCTTGGTTTTTTTTTTTTTTTAATCATTCCAGTACTAGTAAATGTATTACAAAAATAAACTCTAATATAAATTAATTGCTTATGCTTGATATTATTATCTATGGTGCTGACATCCATTTCTTACACTTCTATACCAAAATAAGTGTGTGTGTGTTTAAATAAAACCCATTCCATCTATTTAGAATACTACTTTATAATAAAAGAAGTCATATTCAAATTGACCTACTTATATGTTTAAATATAGTAATATTAGAGTGATGTTATAGGAGTGATGGCCCAGAAATAATGCAAGAGGCAAGGGTTGGGGGGTTTTTTGTGATATCTTTTATTGGATCAATTACATGGCTGGAATAAAGTTAGAAATCCTTTTGCATGCAATGCATTCTTCATCAGGTCTGAAGAGGGAAGCAAGCATAGTGAATGTAAAGAGAAGAGAGAAAAACTATGAGACTGAGGTGGGAGGAGGGAAATCAAAAGGGCTAGCAGCAGGTGAAGATTCAAGATTTGGCATGGGGTGGAGTGGGCAATCCACTCTGCTGGAGCCTCTGGGGACTTCCAGGAGCTGGGCCAGGTGGGGCAGACATAGGAGGACTAGGAGAATGGATAGGGGTTGGGGAGCTCATGGCAGAGTCCCTCCATGCAGTGTGGAACACTGGGGGGCAGTAAGGATTGCGCTCCTGCCTTGTAGCAGCTAGGGAGTGGGGCTTTTTTTTAAAGAGTCAGGAGTTGGGGCCAGGTGGGGCCGCCATGGGGAGAGGGCTGGGACAGTGGGCAGGATCATGGGGCATTCAGCGGGGCTGGGGGATCAGGCAGGGTCCCATGATTCCCTCCCCACTTCATCATCCCCCGCTCCCCCGACTTACCAGCATGGCATCCAGGTCCAGCTCCCTGCAGCAGTGAGTGGGGACTGCCCAAATCTCCAAAGCTCTCTGAATCTTTTCCAAATGAATTCAGAGAGCTTTGAATCAATTTGGACTTTTTAATTGGTCTGCTCATTTGATTCAGATATTCAACCACTGAATCGGGCTGAATCTCCTCCAAATTGAATCAGCACCTAAAGCTTTGCACTGCCCTAATGGGCAAGGGAGGGTTCCCCCATCCTGCCTTATTCCCCCAGAAGCAGGCTCAGAAAGGGGGAAATGCACTATCCATGTTTTCCTGCTGCTTTCCCAGTTTCCAAACTTGTGCAACAATTTTAACCTTGGCTGAAATGGGCAGGTATGGAGCAGTGGGGAAAACAATAGCAGCTGGTATGTGAGAGCAGGAGAAGGAGAGGAGAGCCTACCTCTGAGAACAGAGAGGAGTGAGGATGATTCTTATATGTTTTAGGGGTTTCTTAAAAAGTCCCCAGAGGCTCCCAAGATGTGATACAGTACTACCCTGGATCCACTGCAATATCCGTCTGGATCCACCCCTGGGTAGAAAACAAGCAATTATCATAAGAGTCAGAAAGGAAAGAAGAAGAATCATAAGAAAAGAAGTTGAATTATTGGCAAATCAAGACATCTCAGAAAATAGTAAGATCAATAATACCTGTTGTATGCAAACTGTGGGGGGAGGTACACAAACTAGACAGCAGGGAGCGAATTCAGGCTGATTTTGACAGGCTGGGGAAATGGGCTAAACAGAATAGGATGCAGTTTAACAAGGATAAGTGTAACGTGTTGCACCTGGGGAGGAAGAATTATCAACACTCTTATAGCCTGGGATGTACCATTCTAAGTAGCACAACTGTGGAAAGGGATCTCAGAGTCGTAGTTAACTTCAAAATGAACATGAGTCACCAGTGTGATGAGGTAATAAGTAAAGCTAACTGCACCTTCTTGCATAAGTAGCTGCATCACAAACAGGTCTAGGGCGATGATACTTCCCCTCTATGTGGCATTGGTCAAGCCACAACTGGAGCACTGCATCCAGTTTTGCATGCCACACTTTGGGAGGGATGTGGATGGCCTGGAGATGGTTCAGAGGAGGGCCACTCATCTGGTTAAAGGCCTACAGAAAAAAACTCTATGTGGACCAATTGGGAGACCTGAACCTCTTCAGCCTCTGCAAGAGGAGGCTGAGAGGTTATCTCATGGCCACCTATGAGAGGGCAGCAAGAAATAAGGGATACAATGTTTACCAGGACACCTGTTGGGGTTACTAGAAATAATGGCCACAAACTGGAAGAAAACAAATTCAGATTGGACATAAGGAAAAAATTCTTTACAGTGAGGGTTGCCAGAATATGGAATAAGCTTCCAAGGGAGGTGGTGCTGTCCCCTTCCTTGGAGGTGTTTAAAAGGAGATTGGACAGATGCCTGGCTGGGGTCATCTGACTCCAGTACTCATTCCTGCCCAGGGCAGGGGGTTGCACTCGATAATCTAATAGGTCCTTTCTGACCCTAACATCTATGAAACTATGAAGAAATTCAGGAATCAAAGAGTGTATTTGCACGTATTCTGGGTGTGGTGAGGGTGGGGGATGCTTTTATTAGAGCAGCTCTGATAGCTGTGAGCTAGGCCCCTGCCCACAGCATCTCATGTGAGCTTCAGTTAAAATGCCCATGCCACAATTTCGAAGTGTGGGACACTGAAACACAAGATGTGGAGGGTGGCTGGAGCACACTAATTAGCACACTCCAGCACACTCAACTAATTAAGTCTGCTCCAATGTGCTGAAATTACAGCATGTTGGAGCAGTCTCCCAGAACATCTACAAACACCCAAGAAGATTATAGTATGTCAAAACATTGTCTCTGTGTTCACTTCTTGGTTCTTAGTATCCAGCCAGTTCATGATTTTTTTTGTTCCTAGGTTTGCCTTTTAAAGGTGTTTGGTAGATTTCCTTAGACTACAAGGATATTGAGGTCAGAAAGGGGGTAGTTCTGTGAAAATATGTGCTCCTACACATATTGTAGGATGTGTGTGTCTTCCATTTGTTTGGTGTTTACCTATGTCATTGTCATGAAGACGTCTGGTGCATTGGAGCAGATATATCACATTTTGGGGAAAGCATGTGTAGGATCCATGGATTCTGATGGGTTCATCGTGTAGGTGTTGATTGTAGTAGTAGTGGATATGTGTTCACTGGTTAAGCATCTATTGCTAAAGTAAGGCAGTGTCTCATGTTAGGTCCTTTGAACTCTGGAAGTTAGTGTGGGGAAGATTAGATGATATCTTCAAGTTCCAGAACAAATATTGTTTTGGGGTCTTCCTTGATGCATAGATTCATAGATGCTAGGGTCAGAAGGATCCTCAACAGATCGAGTCTGACCCTCTGCCTAGACAGGAAAGAGTGCTGGGGTCAGATGACACCAGCCAGATGCTATCCAACCTTTTCTTAAATACCTGCAAGATAGGGGAGAACAACACCTACCTTTGAAGCCCGTTCCAAATTTTGGTCACCCTTACCATGAAAAAGTTTTTTCCTGATATCTAGCCTAAATCTGCTATCTGTCAGTTTGTGACACTTGTTTCTTTTTACCCCAAGAAGCACCCGGGTGAACAGAGCATCTCTTATCCCTTGCTGTGTCCCCCTAATTTGTAGGCAGCCACAAGAGTTCTTTATAGTATTTGGTGTAAGAGATAAGGCTGTTGGCCTCCTTGATGTAGTCCTGGAAGTTGAGGATGACTATAGTTCCACCTTTGCCTCTATTTTGATTACTACTTTGGTGATGAATCTTAAGGACTATATGGATTTTCTCTTTGGGTGGAGGGTTGTCCTGGTCCTGATTTTTGTTGAGAATGTTGTTATTAGCTTTCTTCCTGACACAGTCAATGTAGTAGTGTAGTGTGTGACAACATGTTCAGGGATGTGTCCCATCTAATGTGTTATTGTTGTTTGTTTTCTCAGTTGTGGAAGGAGGGTGATCAGGAATGGTTCTGTCCTGGTTGTGGGAGTATTCTTTTGGACAAGATCTGCAAGAAAATTCTTTTAATTCTCCACATATTAGTATTTTGTTAGGTTGTTTCTCTAGGTAGAAGTTAAGGCTTCTGGAGAACACAGAAACTTCAGAATGGGATAGGGGGTGCTGTGATAAGTTAATGAACTATTGGCGCACTATATGTGAGATGTCTCCTGTTGTGATAGCTGATTCCACTTTTTCTTATGTTAGATGTTTGGTAACATATTTCAGTTTGCTGTATGGTAGTTGGGTATATCTGTAGATTAGTATCTCTTAGTTTGTGTACAGAAATTCAGGCAGCCTGTTAGGGAAGTGGTCTAACTATGGCACTTTACACAAAGTGCCATGAGTTAGAGTGCCATTAAATACCGTGCTAGACTGTCTACCTCTCAAACTCTGTCCTCCACCAGATGGAAACTGTTAACAGCAGCTGGGAAGAGAGAAGGGAGGGACAGAGCCCACCCCACTGCACAGCTCCCCCCAACTACCCCTGCTAGGGTCTTGGGGAGGTCTGGGCTGGGCCTGCACAGCCGGGGGGCTCCCTTCCCCTTGCTTCCCCTCACAAGCAACACAGGCTGCTGTGCTTGGAGGTAGGATGTGGTGAAAATGGGGTCCCTCTGCCTCATGGACCCAGCTTGGCTGTTGGGGGCTGTGGGGGAGCAAGGCCATCGGGGGAACACCCCCCCGCCCTTGCTCCCTATACAAGTATCTAAATGGCATCAGAGTTTGTCACACGTCAAGCTGGTGTGGAGGGGGAAAATGGGGCCACCCCTGCCTCACAGGCCTAGCCCAGCTCCCCCCAAGGAGTCTTATAAGTAGCCAGGCTAGGCCCACAGGGCAGGGGGATCCATTTCCCCTCCTCACCCCAGCTCTGGACATGGCACATATGAGGCTATTATTTTCAAGGACCTTGGTCAGGGAAAGGAGTGAAGCTGTCCTGCCACTCAGGGCCAGCCTGACTACTGTTGCTGGGGTCTTGCAGGAAGCTGATCCAAGCCCACAAGGCAGGAGGGCTCCATTCCCCTCTCCCCCACCATAGCTCTGAGTGAGGCAGCCAAAAGTTTGCTGCTAAAAAAATTATTGTGGAGAATTGGTGGGGGGGGGGGAGGAGGGAGCCCTGCTGCATCAGCCTGGACCAGCTTACTCCAAGTCTCCAACAGGGTAGTTGGGGGAGGCATGTGCACCAGGGGAGGCTTCCTTCCCCCACCCTGTGCCCTCAGCATGAGTGTCTTGATAGCAGTAAAGGCTGTTGCACCTAGAGCTAGGGTGGGGGGGATGACAGAGCTCTACTGCCATATGCCCCCACAACAACCCCTTCTGGGGCCTTAGGGGAAGCCAGGCTGGGCCACAGGGTGTGTGTGGGGGTCTCCATTTCCTCCTCCCCACCCTAGTTCCAGGTGTGGCAGCCAATGCCACTGTTAAAATGCTCACACAGTGGATGGTGGGATGGAATCCCCCCCCACCATATGGGCCTAGCCTGGCTCCCCTCAAGACTGTATCAGGAATAGCTGGGGGAGGGGGCTCCATTCCCCCATTCCCTTTGCTCAGCTGCTCAGGGAGGAGGCAAAGGTTTTGTGTCTTTGCTCTGTGACAGCCCCATGCATGGGACTGGGCCACTACTTGTCCATGTGAGCACTAGCCCAGCCCTGCAAAACTGCATGGGATGTGAGCAGAATCATGCAAAATTAACCCTCATGGGAAATCTTTACAAAGGTTCCCTAAGATAGTCTGCCTTAAAACACATGCCTGATACAGTACTACATTAGAAAGGGTTAAATTTGTGTGCTCTGCAGCCATGGGCATTTGTTGTGTTATGGCTACAAAGTGCTTTCAGGGCCTTCATCATGTGAATAATGTACCTTCTGTACACACCCTTAGTTTAATAGCATAAATATGCCTCGGTTAAAGTGATCTCTTTTGGAGTAGGTTAGATGAATAATGTGGCTTCTCATTTTTTCTAAAAATCTGAATAGTTATGTTGTATATATGGAGTTGTGTGCATAGTACAAGAAAATTATTTAAAACTTTCATGGATTTCATAGATTTCATAGACATTAGGGCTGGAAGGGACCTTGGAAGATCGAGTCCAGCCCCCTGCCC
Organism: Crocodylus porosus; assembly: GCF_001723895.1. NCBI lineage: Eukaryota > Metazoa > Chordata > Crocodylia > Crocodylidae > Crocodylus > Crocodylus porosus. The sequence goes on from NW_017728916.1 coordinate 19,505,644, forward strand.
AAAGGGCAGGAAGTCAGCTGGGGTCAT
>NW_017728916.1:19505770-19530200 GCF_001723895.1 Crocodylus porosus
ATTTAATAGGCTGGCTTTTTCCTGGGCGTCAGTTGTCACTTGCCCCATCTGGTTCAGCAGGGGTCCCCTGTTGCCCTTGCTTTTCCTCCAGCTCCCCACATATCTGAAAAAGGACTTTTTATTGTCCTTAATGCTCAAAGCTGTTTGGAGTTCAGTTGCAGCCTTGGATTTCCTGGTTTGCTTCCTGAAGAACAGGAACAGTGCAGAATATTCCTCCTTGGAGGTGAATCCCATTCTCTATCCTTTGTAGGCCTTTCTTTTTAGCCTCAGGAGGTCTGCTAGATCCCTGGAGAGCTGGGGGGGGGACTTAATGGTACAAATGTGTTTTTTATCTTAAATTACAGAAAGCATACTACTAGCTTTAAAAATATTTATTATAATGCAACTACATATTTATGTTTCATTTCTTAGGATTTGTCTAACCCTTCACACTAACACAGGGTACTGTCATCGGAATGGCCAGAGCTACTAGTACTTAATGTTGTTGTGTGTGTTGACTTGACACACCAGATCAACACTCAGGATCTCAATTGTGCTGTTAGACATGAGGGTGTGATACACAATTATATATATACACACACTACACATACAACACTAAGTTCACATATGCACATACACATTCACCAACACTTCTGTGGCTGTGTGTTAATACTAGGGGGCATTTGGAGTAACTTGGTGCTTGGGGCTTTTTGGGGTCAAGGTGCCCTGGGGTTTTTTGGGGTCAAGGTGCCCCAAGGTTACTCAGGGTCAAGGTGCCCCAGGGTTACTCAGGGTCACTGGGACTCAGGGTTACTTTGGTCAGTTGGGGTTGGGTTTACTTTACTTTATGTCAATTGGAGAGAGGTAGCAGAGCAGAGGAGCAGTGCCGGGAGGAGTGACAGCCGAGACCAAAGATGCTGGGAGGTAAGCTGGGACTGGGACTGGGAGGCTGTGAGGAGGCTGCATGTGCCAGGTCAGGGGGAGCTGCGGGTGCTGGGGGGGAGCTGCGGGTGCTGGGGGCAAGGTGGCTGGGGCTAGGAGAAGGAGCAGAGGTGGGAGATGGGGTGGGGAGGCTGTTGGGGATGCCAGGAGTTAAAGCTAGGTCAGAAAACCGCCAGGGAGCTGGGGGAAACTCCAGAGAGGCTGCGGATGCCGGGGAAAAGTTGGAGAAAAGCCAGGGAAGCTCTGGGGAGGCTGCATGAGCCAGGGAAAAGCCAGGGAATCTGTGGGAGCCATGAGTCATGAGTCAGGTCAGGGACTTGGCTGGGGCCAAATAGAGGAACTGGCTGAGACCGGGAGGCTGCAGAAACCCAAGGGAGAAGCCAGGGAAGCTGTGGGTGCTGAGGGCCAGGTCAGGGAATCAAGGGCAGAAGCTGGTAGCTGGGAAAAGTCAGGAAACAGTGGAGAGGAGCTGGGGGACAGAAGAGGGCAGCTGGGAAAAGTGGCCAGAGCAGAAGCCATTGGGGGGGAGGGTGGAGATAAGCTGGGAGGCTGACACAGAGCTGACCTGGCAGTGGAGCAGCGAAAAGCTGGGAGAAGGCAGGGGGATGAGCTAGGAGATGGCAGAGATGCTGGGGCCAGGCTAGAGGGGCAATGGCAGAGTCAAGAGACAGCAGAGGCGTGGCAGAGCCAGGGGAGCAGAGAATCAAGCTAGGAAATGCAGCCTGGATGGCAGAGAAAGCCAGGAGGTGGAGGCAGCTAGCTGGGAGATATGACCAGGGAGAGAAAGTGGAGGCAGCAAGGGAGACGCAGAGAAGGTTGGGAAAGACAGAAAACCAGGAGGTAGAGATGGGGTGGGTAGAGGAAAACAGAGCCAGGGTGAGGGGTGGAGGAGGCAAGCTGGGGGGAAAAGCAGGGATTAGAGGGCCAGCTGGGGGAGGCAGCTAGGAGATGGAGGCAGAAATGGATGTGGAGGAGACAACCAGGGGAGGCAGGGCCAGGAGAGATCAGGAAAGCAGCAAGATCCAGGGGGAAAAAGCCAGGAGGCAGAGAGGCAGTGGAGCAGAAGTGAAAGGTGGTGGAAGTCAGAGTTTAGAGGAGAGCATTGCTGGGGTTTTGGAGGAAGCAGAGAGGGAGCCAAGGTGGCAGAGAGAGAAAGAAACAGACAGACAGACAGAACAAAGGTCAGAGAAGCAGAGATTGGAGCAGAGCCAGGAAGTCAGTAAGACAAAACAGCAATCAGGGTTCCAAAATAACAGGTTTATTAAACAGACAACACACTACGCAGACCCATGAAGTTATTGGATTCACACACATATGGAAACACTTGCACATACATACACCCACACAATGGTAGCAAGACAGGAAATGCTTGGTGGAGGGATTGAAGACGAGGTGTGTGGGCACAGAGTCCAGGTCCTTTGCTTGGGGAAGGAAGGTGGGTGATAGCTACCTATCCTGGGCTGTGAGTTGATCCTCAATGGCCAGTTGGGGTCTTGTCCAGCAAGGTGTTGTCCAGAGGGGATCACCAGCAGGGCCTCTGGGTGGATAGGTGGCATGGCGTAGTGCTGGTCCAGATGGAGAGGGCATCCCAAGGAGCTCATGCTCTACCACCCCTTTTATAGTGGTGGGCTACCTGTGTCTCCTGTGTAAAGGACATGCTCAGGCAAGGGCCAGTCCTGCTCAGATTTACATAGGAGGGGTAGGTATGAGTCACAGTTGCAACATACTATACAATAGGATATGCCTAAACCACACAGGCCTAAACCATACAATATTAACATGAAACAACAAAAATCAATGCAAAACTGATAGGAATACAATATAATACAATATAAAACAGTAAAAATCAATACAAACATAAAAGAACACAATTTAGAATATAAAAAATGGGCTTATTACAACAATATCATACAAGAACTTAGCTTTCCTATGACTGCTTATAACTACTTATAAGGAATAGAGAGGGCAGAGAAAAAGTCAAAAATGGTTGGGGAAGGGAATGTATTTTTAAATAAAAAAAAGAAAAACTGGGGGTTTTGCTACGTGTGTGTGTCTGTGTATTTGAGACAATATGGTATTGGACAAAGCAAAACTACCATTAGCATCCATGTGTAATTCCTTGTGACTAAGTACAGGCAGTATAGCCTGAGGCTGAATCAGTTTGCAGGTTAATCTAAGCTGTGTAGATTGAACTAATAAGCAAGTGAACAGACTTTCACTTTTGATTCTGGAAATGCAGCCAAAAGCAGTGGGTCAGGCCAAAAGCTTGGAGGCACTAGATCATGCCTCCCTGCTTGGCTAGAGCAGACAGCTTGGGCCAAACCTAGCCTGCACAGCCTGTTTGTGGGGGAAATGCAGAGCATCCTGAAAAGCTGAGTTGATTTGAATTTGGAGGGGATCTGGGACAGAAGTTCAATAAAATGATTTAACCTAAACAGTTAAATCTGATACTATATGCATCTAGGTTCAGCCAGTTTTGGCCATTTTGAAAGCAATTTATGTGCACTGAACATCTGTTGTGTTACAGATCTGAACCAGTTTCTGATCACTTATACCAGTTTATAAGCACCTTCTGTCTTGAGTCTGTGTGGTCTGTGTAACGGAACAATTATCACATGTATTTAGAACACCTACTTCTGTGAAGGAGAGAACATTTCCTTATGCTTCAAAATTACCATGATTATGTGCTCTCAGCACTGTTGTTTGCTTCCTGCCTGATACCTATACAAATTCTAGTACATAAAACTGGATCCAAAAATATTTTTTACTTTGGAGGAGGGGGAAGAGAATATGGACAGCTCAGTACTTTCCTCTTTATCAGAGGAAGGGTTCTTCTAATATTATTTCAGGAAAAAGACAGACAGACAACCTTGTAACTACAGTCAAACTTTCTACCTAGTCACTTAATTACACGATTCTGAACAAATGCAGAAAGTGTTACCAGAGTCTTCCACTTCAGGGGCCGGGGGAGTGAATATTCCTATCTGCTGAGCACAGTAGTTGACTGAGGGAACTCGGGGAAGGATGTGGATGCCTGAGAAGAAGTTTGTGATTTTCCTTTAGCCAGTTTTAACAATCTGGATATGCTCCTTTTCCCAGGGGCTAGCTTTCTCTTTTTAACTTGTTCTTAAATTATACAAGTTGATCCACATATGCCAAAAACAATTATGGCTGAGTAAAATGGAACAGATATCTGTTCCATTAAAATTGAGCCACAGTATCAAACAGACCAAGCAAATGCAGTCTCACCCAGCAAAGTCATTAAGATGCACTTAGGTAGAGCATTTATATAACACTATTAAAAGCAATGGTTTTCTTCACATGTGGTGGAAAGAAGTGAGCATTTTACTGGAACTAAGACACCTGGGCATGTCTTTAACTGCAGCTTTAAGTCAGGCTCAACTGTTTTTCATTCTTTTTTTTCCCACTTAACATCCCCCATTGACTGACAGCTTTGTAGATCTATGATATGCAATATAGTAGCAACAGCTCCCTGGGCTATGGGGCAGAACCTGATATAAAAAGTTTGGAGGTAGAAGCAGAGAAGTCAGAGTAAAAAGGGGTAATGGCACACACAAGGGACAGAAGTTGGGAAATTAGGGTGGTTGGGTAATAGCCATCAACACAGGGTCACTACAGATGCTGGCTGGTAGAAGACAGAATTAGGAGCACAGATGTGAAACCAGATGGTATCATTGCTGGGCAAGCATGAGTAAATTTTGGACAGTTTAATATTAATGCAATGTAAACTATGCTGATGAATTATTAATAGTGTAATACATCAAATAATATTGTAACTTATGTTGGTGGGTTGATTCCCCACCATTCTGTACTGATCATAGAGCTGGTGTTCCTTGAACTCAATAAAGCTTTCTATCCTTCACATTAAGATCTAATTGTGGCTGCTGTTTAAGTGGAATAGGCTTTGGTTTGGTGAAGAACTTGGTAACTGCTAATGCATACCCAAAAGTGACTGTAAAAAAAATAAAGAAACAAAAAAATGGTGCATCCATAGGCAGTCATAAAAGCAGAGGTACTTAATCCCTGATTGGAAGTGGGTTCTCTATTTCTGATTAACTTGCTCCAGACAGTTTTCATTTTCTCCAATGTCACATATTGCCTGTATTTTAGAGAACAGAACAACATGAAGTCATATACAGGCAGATACACATGGCTCTTGATGAAATTTTGGGAAGAATCAAGAAAAACCAATAATTTTAATTCTACAAACTGTGAAGTATGGCACGATAAGTTGTGCTATGAGTCTTGGACTATGTGCCTAAATGGATGTATTACTTACCGTTGTCAGGTATATAGCTGAAGCATCTGAAGCATAGCTGTACCATGACGTGGTTGCAAGGTGTGCTACTATTTATTAATTTACCCTATGATTGTTTATAGTGGGTGTAGTTCTATGAAGATGTAGCCTCAGACTTGAGTTTGACACTGTTCCTTTGATATCTGACCACCAGACTGAAGAGGAACTTTTTCCTGTAATACCAAAAATGAGTTTAATGGTTGTTTTTTTTCAAATAAGTATCCATGCATGTACACAGACATAGAGCAAGCTGGGTAGTTTGGGTACCTGAGGGAACAAAAAGATGAACTGCTGTGGGCTGCAGGAGCTGAGAATTGTATATTATACCCAGAGTCCTTCAGGCAGAGTTCCCCTTGTGGAGTTGTGCTGCTGTTCTTCTTACGTTTGTTCAAGGTGAACAATATATTCTGGGGGCTATGGACAGACGTTACACATAAATCAGCTTAAGTGATCAGAAACTAGTTTAAAGCTTAGAATTCTATAAAGAATAGAACTTCAGTGCACATAAAACAGTTCCAAAATGGCTGAAACTGTTTAAGATAAATCTGGTTGAATGTAGTAACAGACTTAACTGATTTGGGTCAAACTGGTTTATGAAACTTCTGTCCTAGACCCCTTCCTGGTTTAAGTTAAATCAGAGCCCCCCAGCATCCTAATATGCTTTCCAGCCTTGGGCTGGGCTGTGCTTTCTGCACCAGCAGAGAAGAGGTGCGGGGAGGGGGGGTGGTATTGGGGTCTGGGTCCAGAGAGGGGGTTAAACCCCCTTTCCCCCAAGTACAGAGCTACCTTGCCCTGCTAAACTTACTGAAAGTCACTGATGGTTGTGACTGGACTACAAATCCCAGAGGCACCTGGAAGCAAGAAGAGGAAGTGATGAGCATCCCTGCAGAGTCCTGCTTTTGTGATTCTGGACTGCAAACCCAGAAATCTCAGGGGCAGCAGGAAGAGGAAGTGAACACACAACCCATGCTGGCTACATCCCAGAAGGCCATGCTCTAGCACCCCCTGGCTTCTAGCCTGAGCCACTGCAGGCATGAAACTGGATTTCCTGAACCAAAATTAAATGTGTGTCCAGTTTTCTCAGTTTAATCTCTCTATCTTAGATTAACATGCAAAGACTTAATCGGTTCAGCCTCAGGCTGTACTTAGTCTATGTGAATATAATACAGCATGGCAAATAATCCTTTGTGTTTCATTCAATTCTCTCCCAGTGAGGCATCAGCCCATTCAAAATAACAGACCTTTCAAATCTGAATTCCTCAAATTATGTTTTATATTGGTATTTAAACACCCTGAGTACACTTACATGTTCATTAATGTGCTATAGTTATAGCACATAAAGTTTAGTACTTGGATAACCAAGTACTAAATAAATCCACAGTAAGTTTTGAGCTACTGCACCGTAGTATCAGTGCACAGGGGGTTTTTTTGGATGCTAACTGCAATAGCTGATTACTACTGTGCAGTAGTGTATTAGCACAGGTTTTTTCCAGCATGCTACTATGCACTGTTATTTGGCTACTGCACAGTTAGCATCTCATGTCAACTCACCCCCCCTGTAGCTAATCAGCACCATTAGTCTGATTGGGAGACTCTTGCCTGTTTTTTTTTTACTCTGTAGAATGTGCTCTGAGTACTAAAGTGCATCACATTACAAACAGTGCCACGAGTAAACTTATTTTTAGTATCTAGTATGGTCCAGAAGCAACATGACTAGCCTTTGAAGCAAATAGCACAGAACAGGAAATAAGAGTGTGTCTGTATTTCATCTGCTCCTTCTCTTGGATGGGCAATGATGATGAAAGAAAGAAACAAAGTTAATGACCTATAAATTAATGTAATTGTTTTTGTGAGTGTCATTTTATTTTATTGGGCTCTTAAAATGATCACAACATGCTTGTAACATATTAATATAATTGCCATCAAATGCCAATGTTTATTTTTAAATCTAATTGCTACATAGGATTGGATTCTACCATCCTTTCAATTCCTTGGCTTTCATCTGTTCATTTATGTTTTTATGAATGGATATACAATATAGATTCTTACATTTAAATAATTATGACTCGGGAATTAATCTGTTGAAAAGGAAGAAATATTCTTGTGTTCTGTACAATATAAGTTGGGTAACACCATGGAGGCTATATAGCTATCTATGTATCTATATCTATCTAGCTATATAGAGAGAGAGACATACATACATACAGAATACATACACACACTCTTAACACTCTCAGTCATCTCTGCCTTTCTGAGTTAAGACCACTGAACACATTGCAAACAAATTTGTGATGTGTATTGTTGAGCAGAGCAGACTGCAATCATTTAATTCCTATTCCCCATGACCTTGTCAAGGTCATTCAAAGAAAGATACCAGCCCTGGACTGATAAGACCTTACCTTCAAGAAATGTTGTCAAAGAACATTTCTTTTTTTCTTTTTTTTCCCTCTATCCTACAAGAAATAGCTGCTTTTCTTTTTTTCCTTTTTGGTTTTCACTGGGTAAACATTTAAAACTTGCTTCTAAATGTGGAAGCATAGTGTCTGCTAGTGATAACATACAGGTATATAATTACAAGGACTCTGTGACCAATTCAGTAAACCTAGCAATCACTGAGGGTCACAATATATGACAGTGAACATTACACTGTAGCAAGCTTAGTTTTCAAATTTAAACAAATGAGATTCCAGTTTACAACATAAAGTAACGCACATTCATTTTCAAACAGCTAGTCTCTCATGCTACCTCATCCAATATTCTCCCTTACCTAATATATATATATAAAATTAGTTGTGTTCTGGATCCTTTGTCTGTCAACCCCTCCTTTGAAGTTGCTTTACAAAATGCAGTGCCCCTTGTTTTTCAATGCATCTTCACTGGCTTTGTCTTTGAGAAAGTTTCCATAGCTCTGGTAGTGTTGAAGCCTACAGCTCCAGTCTAACATTCAATCAAATTCCATGGGGGAGGATGGGATCAAAATTAGAATTTGGAAGGAGATATTAATCCTGTTTGCACTTGTGATGTTTCTGCTTTTAGCCTAGTGTATTATTCTAGCCTCTCCTTTCTGAGATTGCTCAGTCTTGGACTCTTTGTGGTATATTCTGACTCTAACTTGCCATGTCTTGATTATTGTATGATGTTATTAGTCAGGAGGTGTTATTTTTTTTCTACCACAGCAGGACTCTGGCAACCTATGTGGGAATTTACTCGGGTTACCACCTGTACTGTAAATCTTCTACAAGACACCCAAGTCTTATGTCATCAATTGAAATCACATTCTCATTTTGGGGGCATTAAACAATTCTCTTTATTTGTCAAGATTTATTTTTATATCTATAATCAACTCACTGCTTGAAAGGCTGTTGTTAGTTCACCCTGAGTCAGGAAAATCTTAATATTAACTTAGACAGGATTCAACTGAATCCAATCTTGTGGGTTGTACAATTTGGGTATAATGTTATATGATGGGCTGGCTGGCAGTGACCTAGCCCAGGGGTTTTGAAAAGGCAAAAGTTAATTGGAGGACTGGGGATTCCCATTCCGTACCAGTCAGGTCCCAGAGACTCATCCCCCGCCGTGTCCCGACTGGCTACTGTTTGCATGGCTGAGGTGTTGGGGTTGCCTCCTGAGGGGATCCCACAGGCCTGGGTTCAGTACACCACGCAGACTCCTCCTTCATTGCCCCAGGTCACAGCCACAGAATGGCGGACGGTGCAAGAACAGGACCCAGATGTGCAAGAGGTGCTGTGTGCCCAATGATCAGGGAATACTTGCCCCATGACCCTTAATAATGTTACCCCAGCAGCCCACCTCCTGTTAAGGGAGTGGGAAAGGCTTCACTTGTTTGATGAAGTGCTACATCGGGAGGTGCAGGACCCAGAAGGATGGAAATATTGGCAGCTGGTCCTTCCTTGGAAGTATAAGGCCGTTGTATTACGGGACTTGCATGATGACTTTGGGCATGTGGGGGTGGAGCGCACCCTGGCACTAGCCCATGAGTGGTTCTTTTGGCCCAAAATGGCTGAAGACGTAAGGACTAAATGCTTCAACTGTGATCAGTGTGTATGGAGGAAGACCCTGCCCACTCAAATTGCCTATCTACACACCATCCAGAGCTTAAAACCCATGGAGCTCATGTGCATGGATTTTCTAGCCATAAAAGGGGAGGGGCACCGAAAGGGGAATGTGCTGGTTGTGACAGACCACATCACCTGATATGCCCAGACCTTCCCTACGGAAGATAAAACAGCAAGAACAGTTGCAAAAATACTGTGGGAAAAGTACTTCTCCATGTTTGGGCTGCCCGCAAGAATCCACTCTGATCAGGGGCGAGATTTTGAGAACGGTTGTCGCGTGAAGTACTGACATTGGCTGGCATACAGAAATCAAGGATTACACCCTAATGCCCCCAAGGGGATCCCCAACCCGAGTGCTTCAGTCATACTCTCTTGAATATGCTGGGTACTCTCCAGCAGGAACAAAAGGCTGCATGGAGCCAGCATATTACATATCTGGTGTATGCCTTCAACTCCACTAGGAATGATGCAACTGGGGTCAGTCTGCATTTACTCATGTTTGGGAGGGAGCCCCAGTTACCCATAGATTTGTGCTTTGGGGTAGAATGAGTCTACCAACAACATTTGACTCATGGTCAATATGCATAACAGCTTCAGGACCATCTCCGTCGTACTTACTGACTGGCAGCTGAAACTGCTAGAAGAAACCAGCAACGCCATGAGCGGCTTAATGATGCTCGTGTGCATGAGCAAGGGTTACAAGAAGGAGACCAGGTGCTGCTGAGAAACCTGGGGCTAACTGGGAGACACAAAATCGCTGATTGGTAGTGGGCTGAACCCTATACAGTGGTGCGACAACTGGGAGACCTCCCAGTATACGAAATCTCCCCTAGGTCTGGACCAGGTCAAAGTTGTGCTCCTCCTGCTGCCTATTGGTGAACAGGTGGGGCTCCCTCCACCTGAGAGAGAGCCATGAGAAGAGAGGCCTAAGTCTCCCTGTAGAAGGAGGCCACGCACCACCCAGCTGGCAGTTGTATCTACAGCTCCCCCGGAGGACGATGACAGGTGGTACCCTGTTGACTTTCACCTGAGCTTAGGACCTGCCACTCCTCAGGACGAAGAGGAGATGGGGACTGCTGCTCATGGGGTCCCGCCTGGCAAGACCGAAGGAGAAAACATCCCCATGCCTTTACCTGCCAGTGGGGCAGACTCCTCCAGTGAGAGGAAACCTGAGCAGCAGGGGCCCTCATAGAGTCCTTCCCCAGACCACACCCTACAACCAAGGCGGGAGCTTTGGCCAGTCCATCGCTTCATCTACAATGCCCCGGGGGTGCTGGAGGGGGTCCCCATCACTGCCCCTTGGGTCCAGTAGTTCCCCAGGATGAGGTCTGTGCTTCACCGGGGATGGTGAAGGGTTCTGTGGGGGAGGATGTGACAGGCTGGCTGGCAGTGACCTAGCCCAGGGGTTTTGAAAGGGCAAAAGATGATTGGAGGACTTGGGATTCCCTTTCTGTACCAATCAGGCCCCAGAGACTCACCCCCCCATGTCCCGATTGGCCTCTTGGGTCACCTGGAGGGGGATAAAAGAGGCAGTGTGGGCTGAATCAGGGGGGACCAGAGAGGGACAAAAAGGAAGGAGCTTCACAGAGCTGGTAATATCTGAGCCAGTGGGCCAGGAGCAGTGCCCTGGAAGAGCCTGAAAGAGCAGGACCTGCAGGCAGTAGTGGGACCCTCAGCAGCACAGTGTGCGGCCGGCAGGAGAGGCTCCCCACTGGGCTCCAGGATCCCCAAGGAGAGGCTGCAGCCATCAAGAGAGGCTCCCCAGCTCCAGGAAGGATCTGAGCAGCAACCTGAGGGGTTCCCAGCTCTTCTTCCAGCTGCTCCAATCAGAGGCCAGGCAGCTTGATGTGAGGCCAGGCTCTGGGAAGATCAAGATCCCTAGCAGGATGGAGAAGAGCCACCAGTGGTGGCTGTGTGGTAGCATTCCTGTCTACCATGTGGGAAATCTGGGTTTAAGTCCCAGCTGAGATAACTTGGGGTGAGTGAGATAACAAGAAGCAAGTCTTCTTGTAGTGGAAAGGAGCGATTGTGTTTTTCTCCCCCTCCAGGTACCAAGACCCTATGTTTCCTTGTCATTTGACATTTTGCATTTTGTGCCTTTTATATTTCACCAACCCATATTGTTTGTTCTGTTCTTTGAGTTTTATATTTTGTTAACATTGTTTTATCAGTGATTGTAAGTGTCTAACCTTTGTTGAATCCTGCCCCCTTGGGATGTTGTAGTGTCCACTATACCCTCTGATTTATGTCTGTTATGTTCCCAGTATTAAAAGGTATATGGTTAAGTCCCCATTGGTGGTCTGGCTCTGCTCTATAGGGGAGGAGAGTCCCTACACCTCCCACAGTGTTTGTGCACCTGCTTTGATCCCTTCAATTGGAGAGGGGGTACCTCTTGGAGAACCACCCAGGTTACATTTTGGGGGCTTGTCCGGGATTCCCGCATAGCGGGTGCTAGAATGTTATTCAAGTGCTGTGTACCCCTGTAGAGAGAGAGAGAGAGTCACCAGGAGACATGTCCAATGCTGACTAGTTTGCCGTACATTCCGGGAGTGATGGGACTGTGCAGGGGGGAGTGGGGCAAACTGCTGGTACTGAAGCTACCCTAGAATGGGTGAGGATTTTCCAGCAGATTCTGCGGGAGGTCACCCATCCCTCCAGTGACCAGGCAGCCTATAATAGACTCCAGAGTTTCTAGGGAACCCTGCCAGTCCCTGCAGGGGAGGAAGGATTTGACTCTTGGCTCTCCCATATTCAAGAGACTTTACTGACTTGGCAAATACCTGATTAGGATAAGCGACACCGTCTGCTGGAGGTCCTGAGGGAGCCTGCCTTGGGGGTTGTGAGGACTGCCAAACTCCAGAACCCTTCTATCACCACCCAGCAATGTGTGCAGGTCCTTCAGGATGCTTTTGGCCAACCCACAGGTAGTGGGGGGGCATACTACGAATTGCTGGGAACTTTCCCGCACAAGGGCGAGACTCTTTCAGCATATGTCCTTCGCTTAGAACCCATGCTACAATGCCTGGTGACCCAAGGAGCACTTAGTGTCACTGACACCAATCAGATATGGCTCCGGCAAATTTGTATTGGGGCACGGTATAGCTCGGACTTACTCCGGAACCTCAACTTAGCAGGGTGCAGGAGCAGCCCACCTGACTTCAGTCATCTCCTCTGAGAGATTCATGAAGAGGAAGAGATATCCAGACTCCATGAGACTATGTGGGTCCCAGAGGATGTTTCTCCCCAGAGAGGACCCATGGGTCAGGTGCTAATGGTGGCTCCCCATGAGAACACCTTGTTGGAAGTGGAGGAGGAGCCTGTGGCTCCAGCACTAGCAGCTGCTGTGTCCAGAACTCCGACCAGGGGTCAGCCCTTGCCCCATCCTCCTGCCTCAGGAGCACCTTGGCCCCATACTGCTCTAGGGCCCCAGGGTTCTGCTGTAGATGTGGGGAGACAGGCACGTGGCTCAGGAGTGCACCCAGCTTGAGAACCCTGAACTGGTATTTGAAAGGTTAAAAGGGCACTGGGCAACAGGAAACGGGGAAGGGGAAGCGCAATGGGGTCAACTCCGCTCCAGACCCAGACAGATTCCCACACATTACCCTCAGTAAATTCACTGCCAAAGGGGCTAGTGGGACCCTGTGCAGAGGTCCCTGTGATGATGAATGGTTGCCCGTGCCAGGCCATTCTAGACAGTGGGTCCCAGGTTACCATCCTATTTGAATCCTTCTATGAGGAACATCTGAGACACCTGCCTTTGCTTCCCCTTATAGGGTTGAGACTTTGTGGCTTAAGCCAGGAACGGTATCCTTACAGGGTTTATGTGACTATGAGGCTAAAATTCCCTGCTGAAATAGCTTGGGTGGAGGAAGAAGTGTCAACCATTGCTCTAGTGTGCCCTGATCTGGGGTGGATGAAAGGGGCCACTCTCATTGTAGGGACCAACTCCAGGCTTATCCAGGTTTGTGCTCACTACTGTAAACAACAGGCTGGCCCAGATTACCAACAATGGTTGCTGATGCATGCCTTGTGCTCAGAGGCATATGACCGATGGGAGCATAGAGAGATGGGTCACCCTGAGGTTGTGGGGACCCTGCACTTCTATGGAGCAAAGCCCCAGCGAGTCCCTGCATGGGGCCAATGGGCTTTGCCTACTGTATGCAATTGGATTGAGAGGGTTGGAAAGAATAAGCTGCTGGTGGTGGAGACCCCCACTGAGAGAGAGAGACCCAGTGTTCTGAGGGTCCCTGATGGTGTGATCGAGACAAAAGGGCTCTGGTTACTGTGATAGTGGTTAACCCAACCTTGAAAGATATTGTGGTCAACCCGGGACAGAAGGTGGCCTTAATAAAGGAAGCTGAAGTGGTGAACCCTGAGCAGGAGGGACCCTTGACCCTCTGAGGTTCTTTTTCGGCAACACTCCAGTTAATTTAACAGTTCAAATGTCAACGCAACATTCCAATTTAGTCCCATCTATAGCACCCTTTGTTTTATTTATTTTTTCTTGGTTCCCCAGTTTCCTGACATGTTAACACTTCCCAAGAACTCTCAACATGCTACTGCCTCTTTAAGGGTTTTGGTGGGTAGTCACCCAGGCTTCCTCACCCCTCAGCTTCTGTACAGCCCAACTGGCACAAAACAAAATCCAAATGGAAAAAAAAACCAAAACCCACTTCCACTGCAGCTCGGATGCTAGCCGCTTTCCTCACCACTTTCTCAGCTCCCTTTCACTCATAGCTTGGGTATTACCCTTGGAAGACTTTCTCGGTGACTTCTGACTTAACAAGATCCTCTCAAGCTGTTTTCCTTGCTTGAGCCCAGTCTTCGGGATTTCTTTTTGCCAGTGCTGTCTTCCTGGGCTTCCCACCTGGTAATGTCTTTTACTTCCCATTCCTTCCATGCCCCACCCCTCCCCTTGTGGGGTTGTTGTATTGTCATGGAGCAGCTGCTCCAGAAGCATCCCTCTCCTTCTGTTTTCACCTCTCTTTCCTGCTCAGTTTCATTCCCTGCAGTATTTTATTTATTGCCTGTTTCTCTTCACAGTACTGAATAGAGTGAAAACTGACCATCCTTATATACTTTTTGTGCCATAATTACATAAAAATCTTTAATTTTGATACCTGGGATTTTATTTAGTAACACAATATTGGCAACCCTAGTAGTGACAGCATGATGAGTTGTATGAAGGTAGTCAGCATCACCACCCATTAGTAGTTGCAATCCAATGCATGTTCTTTCTGGGCTCTTATGTTCCCAGATCCCACTCACTCAATATGAATCAGGTTTCTAATGAAGGCATCCCTCTTAGCCTGATATGTCAATGCCAAATTTCATTCCAGCAGACAACACAGTGTAGTGAAGGCTGAGAATTAGGGAGGAAGTATAATGACATCTGTTTCTGAGTTAAACACGTAGAACAAATCTGGGACAGCACTTTCTGTGCTAAGTGGAGATAAAAGCAAGGAAAGGAATTATTTCCAATCTTAGAGGAAGGGTTGACAAATTTTGTTTTCACTGTATTGTAGAATGGGCAGTTTATTCCATTCCAGTTCAAGAAAGAGGAACAACATCTCTTTTCCTTTACATTTCTGAGTATTGACAATTGCTTCAGAAGTGGAACAAGCATTTTTCAGACCTAAAAAATGTAAATGAAGTGGTTGTAGTGTGCTGAGGAGTGATATTTATATGGGATTGTTGTATCTTCACATGCAAACCACTGTGCAAACCCATCCATGTGGTGTGGAAGTGGGGCATGGACAAATAAATATGTTAAAAATGCCGTTTCAAATATTATATCCTAAATACTGCCAAGTTAGTGGTACAAGGCTTACTCTATAATTTTATTGCACATGATCAAGTGGTGTGCTGTTCCAATACTTTATCATATTTTATGGAAACATCAATGTTTTGAAATTGCTTTTTCCTAACATTAAGGGCAAATGTCTCACAGGTATTGAAAAGGAGTGTGAATCATGCAAACTTAGAAGTTCTCTGATGAGAAAATAAGATTTCCTAAAAGTTGCTAAAATCTGCTCTTTTTAGTCTTTTAAAACCCAAAGTGAAATGTCTGACATCTTAAGAAAGAGTGATTTAAATTTAGTGCTGTCACTTCACTAAGAATGGGGACCTAACCATGTCTTGTTTATTTAAAAGGTCACAATGTCAAAATGACAACTTGATGGTGCTTAAATATAGTTACTATTGCTTGCATATCATGTTTGCTCAATTTACTAATCAAAATAAAGTCACTCCATCCTCCATAACTATATATACCCTATCTGTTTTATGTTTAAAAAAATTCTAATGGCCAAATATGGTGATAAATGGCTGCTTTTCAATGTAAGTATTATTTATAGCTGTATCAAATCTTCCTCTTTTTTTTAAATGGATCTGCAAATCCTTCACTTTGGAAGGTAAATCCAAACATTAATTTTCTGCATTGCATATGTTCTACTACAGCATATAGGCCATTGGGAAAATATATTAAAATAGTGAATACTGTAAGCAGCAGTAGCATACAATAATTATAAGAAATCTGTCTCCTTTTGAACACAACTCTTAATGGTTCAAAATGCCTATGGAGAGACTTAAACTTCTATATCTATGTAGGCTCTGCCATGAATCAGAAAGCATGAGGTTCTGAAGTTATTCCTTGTGCAATGTGGTAGGAAGAAGGTGAGTGAAGCAAATTTCCAGCCATGGAAGCAAAGTTAGTCTACAAGACTGTATACAAATTAGACTTGAGACAAATGAGGTTTTATATCTAGAAGGGAATTTCAGTCTTTGAAGCATTTAATATAAATTGGGCGGGGGTTAGTGTTTTTGTCTTCTTTAAAGAGATTCTGTTTACTAATGCAGAAATGAACAAATTGCATTTCTAAGTAAAGAAGCACCATTCAATCTTGCTGTCAGTGTAAAAGAGTATTTCAGCTGGCTATTCTGAGGTCAAGATGAAATTACCCAGCCACAGCTAATAAGACTTTTTAAATAAGGGATTTTCAATGATCACAAAGCTATTTAGGACAGATTGGTTTGTATACTGAATGACATGTGTTGTAAGATAAGTTATACTTCACATTAATTAGTGCAAATTACCCTAGAACTGTTAATGCCATGCTTTTAATCGATAGATCAGTGACTGCATATTATATTCAGCATAAGGTACATTCCTCAGTCTAAACAGTTGCTGGAGATGTGACAACACTCTTAACATTTTGAGTATTTTTTTCCAAACCTGGAGTGAGTTTCCATACTTCTTGGGTCATATACAAATGACTTCTATGGTCATTTGTGAAATGTTTAAAAGTCCCCACTGTACCTCAGTTTTCCTGTATCACAGTGGGTGTAACCCAGAAAAGAAAAGACCCCCTGTCCACCCTGGCAACTTGTGCTAGAATTGTCATTACCATTTTCCAAGACCCATTTTTTCCCCAGTCTTTTAAAGTACTGGTCATTGTGAAGTAGAAACAATACTAAGAGGCTGGGATGAACAACTACACAGTGTAAGGAATCAAAGCAAGTAGCTACAATCCATGAATATGCAGAACATTATTTGTGTAACCCACTCAATAAATAATTGACAGAGGAAGCTAATAATGGATTTTAAATGAAAATCTGGATTTGTTGGTGAAGTTAAATAAAATAGGCTGCAAATAGATGGTGCCTGTAACCCAGTCCTAGTTGTCCCAGGTCTTGACCCAGATCAAAACAGGAGCAGCAGAGTCTGGGGCCATAATCACTCAGGCCCTGTCTACACATTACAAGTACCATGCAATTCACTGGTTAATTTTGCAATTACCTTGAGAGCAGATACACATGCAAAGAAGCTATCACACAATAAAAAACTCCAACCATCCATAAAGGTAGATTTTAAAGTTAGCACATATTCATAGCTAGTTGCTATCAAGCTTTAATAACGTGTAGCAGGGTCTCCCCTGCAGCTGGAAGGGCTCCCAGCCACAGGGATGCACCTTCTAAGTTTTGGTGAAGGTGAACTCCTAAGAACCCTGCATACTTTTTACATAACTAAAATGTTGTATTTCAACAGTCCCCAAATGTAAGGGGTAGGTAACTGTGTCTTGATGAATGAAACATTGAAGGTGTGAGAGAATGAATCCACAGTGTTATATAGTTTTCACTTAAACTAATTATTTTTGAAAGTCCGTGACATCTAAGTGCATCTTTAGGTACTTTGCTGAATTAGGAACAAAGAAGAAAGGCAAGAGAATATAGACATTACAAAGAACTTTTAGGTGAGCACAGATAATTGTACAGGGTCATAATGATCAGTCTTAGACCTTTTGTCCTATTTTTGAGAGGAATCATCTAATTCACTGTAGTATCTCAGTTTTTGAACTATTGCAAACTTATGTTCATCTAAGTTGTGAATTACAGCATTAAGTATTCAAGGAATATTTTTATTAAAATAACTACATCTATAATTATATTATGCCTTTTTGGTGACAAACTTAAAAAAAAACCCTGTTGAGCTTAACTGGGATATATTATAAAATAACTGTTATACATCTATATCTCCAGCATTGTTGAAGGAAATATTTCATAGATTTTCATAGATTTCATAAACATTTGGGCTGGAAGGGACCCCAGAGGATCATCGAGTCCAGCCCCCTGCCTCAGGTGCAGGAAGTCAGCAGGGATTTCATATTAAATCAGTTCTTAAAATTTGAGATCATTAATAAAGATCTATGGAATATTTAATTTTTATATGTGAATCTTATAAGGAAACTGTAGAGATAGTAAATATTTTTTTATTAGCAGATTTCAGCTTCCCTTCTCCCCCTCATTTTTGGTCCTGAAGTTATTGTTTATAGATGGAGAGAGAGAAAAAATATGCAAATTGAGATTTGAAAAAGAACATTTGATAATATCATTATTTTCTGTTTTTTTCTTGCAGCAAAGGACATCAGCCAGTTCTTCAGTGCTTTGATCATTGTGCTAAAAGAATACTCATCAATGACTGAAAGTCCAATTGGGAAGAGGTGTCAAGTGCAGTTACCATGGGTCTGTCCTGGGTCTGTTATGCTTAATATCCTCCATTAAAAATGTGAAGGAAGGGGTTGAGTGCATGGCTAGCAATTACTATCTTTGTGCCATCCATTTACAGATGACATCAAAGTTGTATAGAGGTCAGGGTTAGGATTAAAAGTGACATTGTTAAACTAGTGAAATTGTCTAAAATGAATCAAAATAAATTCAAAAAGAGTTAAGTGCAAAGTCCTGCACTTAGGACAAAACAATCAGATACATAAATAAAGACTGGGGAATGACTGGCTGGCTGGACTGTAGTACTTCAGAGGAAGACCTGGGGGTTAGAGTGGAACACAATCTGAATATGAACTAACAGTGTACACTAGTTAAAAAATAAACACATTTCATAGATTTCATAGATGCTAGGGCTGGAAGGGACCTCAAAGATCATCAAGTCCAGTCCCCTGCCCCAGGGGCAGGAAGTCAGCTATGGTCAAAGGACCCCAGCAAGATAAGCATCCAAGCACTTCAAGACTAAGTCCAGAGTAGGTGCCTGCACCACTTCTGGAGGGAGTCTATTCCAGGTCTTGGGGGTTCGGACAGTAAAGACATTTTTTCTTATGTGCAGCCTACAATAGTTTTGTAGGAGTTTATGACCATTGGCCCTTGTTTTTCCTTGGGGTGCTCTGGTGAACAAACATTCTTTCAGATCCTGATGAACACCACTTGTGTACTTATAGACAAGCACCAGGTCTCCCCTGAGACTGCAGTTTTCCAGACTGAAGTCCCATGGCTCTCAGTCTCTCTTCATAAGGCCTATTCTCTTGCCCTCTGATTACACATGTGGCTCTCCTCTGGACTCTCTCAAACTTCTCAACATTCTTCTTGAATTGTGGAGCCCAGAACTGGATGCAGTACTCCAGCTGTGGCCTCACCAAGGCCAAGTATAGTGGGAGGATGACATCCTGAGATTTACTTGAGGAGCATCTATAGATGCAAGCCAGGGTTTTGTTTGCTTTATCAGCTGTGACACTGCATTGGTGGCTCATGTTCATCTTGTGGTCAGTCATGACCTCCAAGTCTCTTTCAGCAGTGGTGCTAGCAAGCGTAGCACTGCCAAGCCTATAAGTATGCTGTGGGTTTCCCCTCACCCCCCTGAGGTGGAGTACCTTGCATTTATCAGTACTGAACATCATCAGGTTTATGTCCTCCCACTTACTAAGCTTATCCAAGTCAACCTGGATCACTAGCCTTTACTCAGATGTGGACGCTATGCCCCAAAGTTTAGTGTCATCGGAGAACTTAGCCAGTGCGCTTCTGACACCAATGTCCACATCACTGATAAAGTTGTTGAAGAGAACCAGTCCAAGGACAGAGCCTTAAGGGATGCCACTGGTCATGGACTGCCATAATGACTTGCTGCCATTGGCCACTACTCTCTGGGTCTGACCTCAGAGCCAGTTTCCCAGCCATTAGATTGTCCAATTTTTCCATGAGGAGGTCATGGGACACCAGATCAAAGGCTTTTTTAAAGTCCAGGTATATGACATCAATTTCTTCTCCCTTGTCCAGGTGATATATCACCTGGTCATAGAAGGAGATGAAATTGGTCAGGCAAGACCTACCCATGAAAAAACCATGCTGGCTATCCCTCAGCCATCTTATCCAGAAGGGTCTCCTTGATAATTTTCATGAGAATCTTACCAGGGATTGAGGTCAAGCTAACTGCCCTCTAATTCTGGGGATCTACTTTCTGCCCTTTCTTCAAGATGGGTATCATATTGGCCTTCTTCCAGTCTTCAGGTTCTTCACCTGAGCACCACACTTTTTCAAATATTTTTGCCAATGGTTGAGCTATGACACCTGCCAGCTACTTGAGTACCCTGGAGTATAATCTATCAGGACCAGCTGACTTGAAGGTGTCCAGACTCTTAAGGTGATCCTTTATTAGATCAACACTGATGCTGGGTATAAATACACCCTCACCCTGGCCATCCTGTGTCTTGCTAGACAGGGCAATCCCATTGGACTGATGAAAGACCAACGCACAGTACACATTAAGCAGATTAGCCTTTTCCTGGGTGTTGGTTATCAGATGTCCCATTTGATTCAGCAGGGGTCCAATGTTACCTTTGCTTTATTTTTTTTTGACTCCCTACATATCTGAAAAAGAACTTTTTGTTATCCTTGACATGTGAAGCCAGATGGAGCTTGGTTGCAGCTTTGGCTTTCCTGAAGATACGAACCAGTGCTGAGTACTCCTCATTGGTGGTGATTTCAAACTTCCATCCTCTATAGGGCATAGGAGGTCTTTGAGTTCCCTGCTGAGCCAAGGGGGTTGCTTCTACCCTTCCTCTGAGATGGGACAGCCATCCTTTGTGCTGTCAAGATCCCTCCCTTGAAGAGCAACCACTCCTCTTGGACTCCTCATCCTGTCAAGTCATGGTCCTTTAGGAGCTCAACAACGAACCTCCTGAGCTTGTCAAAGTCAGCTTTCCTGAAGTTGAGGACTTCAGTATTGCTGACTGACTTGATAGCTTTGCAATGGATAGTAAACGTGATCAGCTTGTGGTCACTATCACTCAGCTTTCCATTGATTCTTAGGTCATTGGCTATGTCATCCATCCCTTTTGGCCAGTACTAGGTCCAAAAACAGTTTACCTTTCATTGGCCCATAGACTTCTTGAATTGGGTAGAGCTCGTTCATGCACGTGAGGAAGCTTTGCGACCAATTGGATTTGGCCGAGTACTCTTCCCATAAGATATCTGGGTAGTTGAAGTCTCCCTTGACAATCATGTGCTGACAGCATGCAGCCTCAGCCAGTTCCCTGGTGAATTCCTGGTCCAGCTCTTGTTTCTGGTTAGGGGAGCTGTAGTAGACTCCTACCATGATGTCCCCTGAGCCATGTTCCCCACGTATTTTGACCCACAGAGACTCCAATCATTGTTCCTGGGTGCCAATGTCAATTTTGAGGGATGCATAGCTGTCCTTGACATAGAGGGCTACATCCCCACCCCTTTTATCTGCACGATCACACCTGTAAAGGGTATAGCCATCTATACCTGTGTTCCAGTCATAGGTGGAGTCCCACCAGGTCTACGTTATCCCTATGAGATCATAGTCATTCTTGTTTAGCAGGAGGACCAGTTCCTTCTGTTTATTCCACAAGCTCTTGGCATTGGTGTACAGGCAGGCAAATGTCCCATTGGGGGCCCCTGCCATCCCCACAGATCATTCCAGGGCTAGCATAGGGGTGGGTTCCCTCAAGTGTCTTAGCCTGCTAGATTAACAAGGGTTGCCCAGTGGGCTAGCAGTGGCAATAATGCCCCCAATCTTAGTTTAAAGCCCAGTAAGCAGGTAAGCCAGTCTGGCTGAGAAGAGCCACCTCCCCAGCAGGGTAATGTGGAGGCTATCTCTCCCCATCAGACCACTGCCTCTCTCACCAAAGAGCAGACTGTGATCATGGAAGCCAAAGTCTTCATGATAACACCAGCGCCACAGTCTTTGGTTGACTACCTCAACGTGTCTCTCCCTTCTCAGCCCATGACACACAACTGGGAGGAGTGAGGAAAAGACCACCTGTGCCCCCAACACTCTAAGTCCCACTCCCAGAGCCCTGTAGTCTTTCATAACCAAGCTGGGTTTGCTCCGAGCCAACTCATCTGTGCCCACATAAATAAGGAGCATAGCATAGTGGGCCCCTGGAAAGTACAAGACCTCCCAGGCTAGGGGTTTGGGGTGACAGATTGTCTCCTCAGTCCCCCTCAGGAGGGAGTCTCCCATGACGACCACTTTGCTTTTCATCTTAGGAAGAGTAGGGGTCCTCCCTTGCCTGCAAGAGCTGGCATCTGCAGGCTCAACTGGGGCTGCACGAGATTTGTACCTATTGCAAAGCCCCAGAGAAGAGGGGACTGTGATGCAACAGGCCTTGGGGCCCTTGAACACCTTGGTCCAATGCCCTGGCTGGACAGTATGGAAGATCCCTGAGTCCTCCCTTGTCCTGGGAGGTGACCTTGGTCTACCCTCCACCTCCAGGGGGTGAAGGGCCTGACAGTAAGAGTCAATCTCCTGCTCATCCTCCCTGATGGCACACAGCCTCTGGACTGTGGTCTGGAGCTCCTCTATCTGGTGCCCCAGAGACTCCAAAGTTGAAAAAAACCTGCAAGGGGAGGGGGCCATCCTCCCAGTCCCATGAGCCTTGAAATGTGCCAGGCAGCCCCTGCAGCCAAGAGCCAGGGGCTCCATCTGCATGGAGCCCAGAACCACAGGTTCTGTCTGGGTGGAGGCCTCTGAGGTGCCGACGGGGATGCCACAGACTCTGAGGGGACCCTTAGGGTGCAACATATGCCTATCCACATCATGCCACTGTAGGCCAGCTACTGATGGGACTGCCTACTATAGCGGGCTCACTGGCAGGGCCACAGGCCCTCCCACTCACCCTCCTGTGGAAACTCCTGTGCTAACTCATGTGCTGGCACCAGAAGTATGCCTGTTTGTGCATCCTATTCATAAGGATCCAGTCACATGATTCCCTGCAGGGCTCCCCAGTAGGAACTGGGGGAGGCATGAATCTCCTTGGTTTCACTCAGCTGCCTCCCTACTGGCTATGTCCCTCCCACCACAGGCCCCTGCTTACCTGCGGGCAGGTTGGGGCTTGTCAGGGGTCCTGGGGTCTCTCCTAGGGGGTCCCTGGGCTCACAGGGGCACAGCGGGCTTTCACCCATGCATCTCATGCCAGAGCCAGGACCCAAAATGAATAAAAATGAGAAGGCTTCAAAAAGCTAAATATGGAAGCGATCTAAGTTTTTCACTTTACTCTAAGTGTCCTAGGAAAGTCCAGAAGTGAACAGAAGAGAGTTCACCCTTCATTGTGGGGGGTGGGGGGTGGGACCTTCATTGAGGCCAGCAGATTGGGGACACTGTTGCATACATCCTAGCATGCTCTGCTGGCTCACCAGGCTGTTGGAGACTCCTGAGCACAGTGAAATGGGCAGGCCACCCCTAAATTTTCTGCCAGGCATGTGAGGAGCCACAGGAATGAGAGAGAATCACAGACAGGATTTCCATAGGCTATTGAGTCCCACCCCCTGCCTGTGGCAGGTTCAGCCTTATCCAAGCCATCCCATACAAATCCAGACTCTACATAGAACTGCCCTTAGCCCTGGTTTAAACCCCTGGGGCTCCCAAAGGAAGGCAGCTGGGAGCAGGCTACCCATACAAACAGCAGAAATTTTTGGCTTAGTATTCTGACTTTGAGGAATGAGAAGGGGAGAAGAAGGGGAAGGGACTCCCTGTGTGGAGGGCTTGGATCTGGCAGCAGCTGCTCCACATGGCAGATTCAGTGCCCTGGTAACCTTATTTCTTATCTGAAGCTTGACTGCCAAAGGCAACAGAGAACAGGGGCGTTCCCTAGGCTGTTCTGCTCAGAAGCTACCAATGCTTTCAGGCTCAGGGAATCATTGGAGGAGGGGGCAGATCTATAACCTGAAGGTAAGCAAGGGAGAGAAGGAAGGAGTCAGCAGCCAGAAGTCCAAGGGTGGAAGGGAGTTTGTAAGACAAGTGAGGGATCTGGGCCAGAGGCTGGGATCTAGGTGGAGGAGCCCATCTGCTGAGTGATAACAAGGGCTTGCTGGGCATGAACATTTTCCAGGAGCTGGGTTGAGGCCTGGGAGTGCCTGGCCTATCTGGAACCACCATAGATCAGGGCTGGGGAGGGCAGGGGTGCAGGGCAGGATGGATCATGGATAAGATGGATGGCAGCAGAACAGGGAAGAGGCAGTAGTGGCTGCAGTTCTGCTCCCTACAGCCCCCCACACACAGGGCACAACATATGTGTACACACATGCATGTATACATGCAGTGGCAGCAGCATAGGGAGGAGGCTGTGGCTGCAGCTGCACTCCATGGCCCAAAGCACACAGAGCACAACAACCCACAATCACTACTCACTTAGTTTTCCTGCCCTGCCAAGCTGCTGCTACCAGCTCAAACTCCAAGGGCTTGATCCCTCCTTCTGCAGAGTGTCTTTCCCTGCTACCTAGGAACATTGTATAAAGATAGAAAAATACAGAGGTAGAGATGCTCCCTTTCCTTCTCCCCCTGCCCTACCGCTCTCCGCCCCCCCCC
>NW_017728916.1:19530360-19531444 GCF_001723895.1 Crocodylus porosus
CTGGGATGCCAGCAAACTGTAACCTAACTTGAGTTAATAGGGGATCTGTTACAGAAGTTTGATAGATTGGTTTAACCTAAATAGTTCAAGCCTGATACTGCATCGATCCAGGTCAATCTTAGACCAGGATCTGCCATTTTTAAACATCTGTGTGAGCTGAACTTCTCTTTGGTTGGGTTGTAGACTGGTTCCCAGTCACTTATACTAGTATAAGTGTTATGTCTGTACCTGGCCCAAGAGAATATTGATCTGTATTTATAAGAGTGGTGCTTGCAAGTCAAGATAAATTATTCTTTTCCTCTGTTCAGCCCTGGCAAGGGCTCACCTGGAGTACTTTGTCCAATTTTGTGCACTACAATTCCGGAAAAATACAGATTAATTGGAAAGAGTTCAACATAGAGCAGCAAACGTGACTGGATGTCTCAGAAATCTGATTTATGAGGAAAGGGTGAATCAAATAGGATAATTTAGGGCCTTATTACATGGTAGTTTTAGGTGGCTGCTGGAGCTCTTAACCCCTGGATTGTCTGCACATTAACACTTGAAATCGCTTTTACCCCTCCCTTGCTAGCCTGAATTGAGCTCACTCCCCACCCACCCTGCTCCGTTACTTGTGGCTGCTAGGTCTCTCTATCCCAGGGAAGCACACAATGAATGGTTAACCTGTCTGCCCAGATGCTGTTGCTCTCTGGGTAGGTTCAGCCCCAAGAGCAGCATCAGCCCAGTAATGGCAACCAGACAGGCAAGTTAACCCTTCCCTGCCTGCCCTGGGCCAGACAGCCAAGAAGCTACAAGTAGGTGGTGGTGGAGGGGGACAGATGGGAGCCTTGAGGGGAAGTGGGGGAGCCCTTGTGATGGGGTGGAAACCCCTACAGAAGGTAGGGGGCAGCCCAGAATATGGAGGTGATGTAAAAATCGCGGTTCGTTTCTCGGGAGGCGAAAAAAACCTTCAGCCACAGACACACTCTATTAGCAACACAAAAGGTATATATTTGCAAATAGGGTCAGAGAGTGAGACAAAAGATCAAACACTCTGCTGCCCCCAAGGGAAACTGCCCAGCTGGCTTTATCCCCTCTCTCCTGA
>NW_017728916.1:19531609-19598208 GCF_001723895.1 Crocodylus porosus
TTTCCTTGCCTCAAGGTTAGAACTGTAATCTACTTTTATCTGCATGAGAAAAGCTGAGGAGTATATGCTTTACTGTAACAAAGAGATAGTAACTTTGCAAAACAAAAAGGGAGTGATACTCAATACAAAGAGCCTTTGGTAGTTTTCCCTTCAATTTCCAACCCCCCCTTCCCTCTCCCATTAAGGAGACAAGGAGGGCTAGCAGCTGTGTTTTTTTCTAAATCTGCTATTGATAATGCATTTTTAATAATATTTCTAACAGAGGGAAAGGATTTTTATTTTTCAGTCCTCTAGGGCCCTGCTGGCCTGAAGTGTGACTGCTCCAAACTAGAGTTAGCATTAGCATCAATAAACATTTATGTGGCTTACACTGTGAGCAAGGTCCTTAGTCTGGGGAAGAGAAGGGGATTTGATAACAGTCTTTATATACTTGACACACAAAGATAATGGAGATAGATTATCCCTGGCCACAGGAGACAAGACAAGAAGCAGTAGTCTTAAACTGCAGCAAGGTAAATTTGGTTAGATATTAGGAAGAACTTTCTGACAATAAGGGTGGTTAAGCATTGGAAAAGGGTACCCAAAGAGATAGTGGAATCTGGTTTGTCAGCCATTTTGTCTGGGTTGGTTTAGGGATGATCTGACCTTGAGCAGGAGGATGGACTACATGACCTCCTGAGGTCCTTTCCAGCCCTATTTTTCTATGATTTAATGTTGTGAGAAAGCAAATGTGCAGTGCTTGACATACAGGCACAAAATACAACACTTTTGAACTTTTTGCACACGGTGTTATAAATGTATTTAAGATCACTTGCTTTGAGTTTTGGTAACTGAAAAGTCATTTTAGGGTTCATCTATACAGCATTTCCAGCATTTTTCTGTATGCTGTGTGGATGCTCCCAGCTTGCCTCAACTATCTGTTCATGCTTGGCTGCATGAAACCTAGCAGTGAGGTGCTAAGGCTGCCCCCACACCTAGCACTGTCTCACATTCTCTGTGTTTGCAGGTAGAGTTTTAGACAAAGAAATCCACAAAATCACCACTTTAGGCTCATGCCCACTACTACAAGGATTAATCCTTAAGTGTTTATCTATTTATAAATCTATATTAAAGCAACTGGTGGCAGCATGAGTCCTTATAGGTAAAATGATTATCTGTGTAAAGATTCTTAAAAAAATAAAATAAAATAGAAGTATTTGTTTTACACAAAAAAATACACTTTATGATTGAATGTGGTATTGAAAGAGAGATGGTGCTCAGTGAAAATATATTTATATACTATAACAGTCACTTCTTGCATACATTATATGTCAAAATATATATATTCAGGAAATCCCTAAGACTTTTAAAAAATATTTTGCTTGTATTTTGAAAGAGAACTTCATTTCCAGCTAACCCAAACAATAAAATACCAAAACTTGGATATTGTATATTGCATTCGTGATAGTAGTAATAGTTTCCCTCTAAGTGAATAGAAAGAGAGAAACTACAAGTAAATATTTCTTACTATATTCTTCAGTGGGATTTTTGCACCTGTTGAGATAAGGGTATTCATAAGTGAGCCCTTGATAGAGAGACCAGGTTTCAAAAGGAATCCTGTGTGAAAAAACCCTACTATAGAAAGTAATCATTCAAAATCTACACAGAAGGTGAAACTACTTTTTCAAGCTTGTACAACTCATAAAGAAATATTTTATCAAAACTCCGTTGGGGAAAAATGGTTTGTCAAGAGTAAACATCACAAAACTTTGTAAGTTTCATCATAGCAATAATACTGTTAGCTGCTCTGATAAAGGAAATATAATTTGTTGATTAAAAAAAAAAAAGGTGTGAGAGAATTGAGTCCTTTGGAAAGCTGTTTTGAGGTTTAACCGGAGAGCTTTCAGCCAAGCTCTGCACATAGTAAATTAAAAATAACAAGGAGGTTCTTTTTGGGCCCTTGTACTTGAAAGCAAAATCAATAAAGAAGACTGAATAGTCAACAATGTCTGGTCATTCATAAATCTTTCTTCTATACATTATTAAAAAGACCCAGTCTATGCTGACCACACACATCTAAGATGTTGAAGTCCACTTCATTTACCTGAAGCACACAACTGATTTGGTCAGTGAATGACAAAAGAGCTTTATAAACCACATGCTCTGTGTATCTTCCAAATCAAATGGTCTTTGTTGTTGTTTTAACCAAACTGCATTATGAAGTTTTTGATTCATAGAAAGTCAAGTCTTACCCCTTTAGTGAGAAACTCACAGCATAATAATATGAATTGCATGAGTTAACAGTCTGGTAATTTTCTGTGTCCTACTCATTTCCCTATAGATGTAGCACTTGCGAATTCAAATGAAATACAGTGTATGAGATTTGTGTATAGTAATTATTCACAAGATTGCATTTACCGTCTTCCAAGTACACATTTGAGCAAGTGTCATATTGTCTTTTTTATTTTTGTAGAATGTAATCATTTTGTTGTTGAGATGGGAGGAGAGATTGCAGCCATTTTACCTCAGTACAATTCTGCAAAAGCAACAAAGAAAAGGCCCGTCTTGGTACTATTTAAAATACGCAGCAAAATACATACGCGTGAGTAGGAGTGGGCCCAAAATGCATCTAATGGAACCAGACTTGCCTGACCTTTTACATCTGTCACTCCAAATCACCTAGAGGCAGGTGTTGCATTGTGTTCATTTAAAGCTGTGTGTGCTATTAGCAACTTCTTTGGCTTTTATGAGGCTAGAAATTTTAATAGCCCAGCATTCTGGTCATCCGAAAAAAAGAAAAGAAATCTTAACCTGTTGATATCTAGCAAATAGGAAAAGTTATTTCCTTCTAAAAAGATATGTCCTTCTAAGTGCGGTTTTATCCTTGATTATGTGTGCCTACCTGGGTGTGCATTTGTTGTAATCAATGGCGTGTATTCTATTTGTGTAAAAGTGCCAAAGAAAAAATCCTGCTAAGAAGTGCACTGTTAATATTTTCATTTTAGTTGTAGTCAGTTTAGTCCATTTTTAATTTGTGATTAGTTTAATTCATTTTATTTTATGATTTTATTAGTTATACAAACAAAAAAATACACAAATCTTACCTAAGCCTCCCACCCTAAATCTTAGCACAATCCCAGGGCAACTTTAGCCAAGGCAGGCTAAGATTTAGAGAGGTGCAATTTGTCTTTTGGGAGTTATTGCCATTTGTCTGGCAACAGCAAAACTGCCTCCCTTCATCCTGAAAAGTGAATAATGCTTGACTCCTTCCAGGTTTCTCTGGGGTTTTTTGTATCAGCATTCTTTGTCACCTATACAACCTGATGTACTCCTGAAACGGCTTCATAAAAAGTGGTGTTATTCTGCCAGACCTTTCTCATAAAGTCAGGCAGTCCTGGCCATATCCTTTATTTTGAGAACAAATAGTCCTTGGAGCAGGACTCTGAGCTGTAGTCCTCCTCTTAAAGAGGTAAATTTCAAGAGATTAAGGGATTTACTGGAGTTCTCTTTTAAGATGTCTTAGTATGTTTAACCCTACACTCAAAGTGATATATCCAGAAAATGGCAGTCCATTCCTTTCTCCTCTCCTCCCTACACTTCATTCCTTCTAGTCTAGGGAAGGATTAGGTGTTGGATGTGAACCTTATAAAAGTAACTGAAGAAAAGGAAACTTATATGGCCTGTCTCAAAGAATATGGAAAGACACTAAGGAGGATTAAATGTTAGGTTTTAATCTCATCACATGTGTGTCCTGAAGGTCTCATCTACAGAGGGACATTACAGAAGAGTAAACATAGGCAGCTCACTATAAAGCACCTGACATGCAGATGCTATACTTTTTTCAAACAAATTACTTTGTGCCTTTGTTGCAGTGACTAATCCTCTTTAAAACAGGAGTAAGTCCTCTCTGTTTGTTTTCAAGGTCCTGCTGGACACATTCCTAACTACTCTGCTGTTGGCAGTGCTCCTATTACTATCCTACACTGCTTTCTTTTAAGTGTGGCTCAGCCCATGTGTTTCCATGTGCCCAGTACTGTTCCCAAGTCATCTTAATCAGATATGTCTTTCTAAATGCTGATGGTCAGCCAGAAGTGTCCCTTTCTGATACCAAATATTAATGAGTTCATACACCTGTTACAGCAATCATGATTCCCCTTCCACTTGTTTTTTTCTGCAAAGACTTCCTTCTCCCCTTTGGAGAGCTTCATTCAGTCGTACCTGAAGAGTCACTAGAATGTAAATCTTTTCAGGACACTCTCAGAGCACATCAAGGTGAGGGGTTATTCACAGAGCTAGTCTCAGAGCTGAAGCAAAGCCAAAGAGCTCCAGCAAAAGTAACTGAAAAAATTCACTCTGAGGGTCTGGACCTATTTTGCAAGTGCATTTTTGCACCAAATACAACAACGTTATACTGGATAATTATCCATAGAGCAGATGACACAGCAAAAGCTGAAGATGACAGGCAAGTACACAAAAACAGCAAATGGCTTCTGTGACCCTACTTATTCCTATTCAGTCAAAAGGCAACCAAAAACTCTGATGCAGCAGATTTGTACATTAGAGAAGAAATACAGGCAGTCTCACTGAAAACTCTTTCAAGGAAATCTTTACTAGCAGCCAGACTGAAACTGCTACAGTGCTGAGCCCTGCCAGCGTATATTATGTGCTGTATTACAATACAGCTCTTTAGAGGATTTAAGCTATTTTTCCAAGTAAGGATTGTTTACCAGCACAACTATGCAAACCTCTAGTCATTCCTGAAGTAAACACTATTGGGAAGAAAGGACAGGAATGGCAACCCAAAGGATTGAAACAGAGTGCATAGTTCTGGAAAGGAACCTAACACAGACACAAATGGCAATGGTGCAACTTCTTTGAATGGTCAAGCCCTTCACCCTGTTTCTAGCTTTCTTCAAAATGTTAAGAGCACATAGTGCTAGGATCATCCCTTGAACCACTCTAATTATATACAGAACAGAAAAAAAAATGAAAATAACTGATATTCAACATCCCCAAGAGATGGAGAATTCCTTGGAGAGGATCCAAGAAACTCCATATTTTGACTAGGCTTCAGGTCCATTGTTATCAAGTTGAACTATGTTCAAGGTTTATATATATATGTCTGCGTGTTCCTGCGTGCATGCATGTGTGTGTGTAGTTAAGAATCTTTTTGTCATGATCATGGAACTTAGTATAAGTATTTTGCAGAATAGAGTGTTCAGCCCCTCTGGGTTCACTATATGGATATGAGAGAAAGTATAGGACTAAGTAATGAAATGTTGCACCAGGCGATATGTGCCCAGAGTATTGAGTGATTAGCTATAATACAGAGTGAACACAACTATTTAATTAGGAATGTATCCAAAAACAGCATAACAAAGTAGTGCAGGGACGCTTCAAGTTGGAATAATCACCACATTTGGAGAGAATGCCTGGTGTGAAGGTAGCAGAAAACTGCTACCATGTGTCTCCAGCAAGGGACTGTATGACAAACTGACTTACTGGTCTGTCATGTAAATATATAGTGAAAGCTCCCTCACAGTCTTCTTTTCCTACATTAGTATTACTGTAACATGAGTATTCCTGGTAGTTGAATGATACTGTAAATAAGTTATTAGATTACTTCCAAATAAAATAAGCACTTGCTAAACACTTTCAGTATTCATATATTGTTTTCATGCTAGATATATTAACTAACCTTTATTTAGTGACTGATAACTTTCCAGTCTGTCTTTAATCTATCCAATTTTACATACAGTTGTAACACTAGTGTAACTACTTAAGTTGCTCCTGGTTACATCTGTGTAAACAGATTATAATTGGACTCAAGGGGCATGTCCAGACTAGTGTGCATGTATAGAGGCACATGTTTGCCACAGCACAAATAACAGCAGCACCTGTGCTGGCCCCAGCAGCCTTACCTGGGGTCCTGGGGTAGCAGTGGTGCCAATCCAGCTGCACAGAATGTGGCCAGCAGCCAGAGCATGGCTTGGGACAGCCAGGCTCAGTTTCTGGTGGCACACGCTGCTTCTGTGTGCGCCACACCACTTTTATTGCAGGGTTTTTTTTTCTGACACCGGGATCTTCTGGTGTCAGATTTTGGTGTGCTGCAAATTAGTGCAGCAAGTTGGTGCATATGCACTACACGTGGTTGTGGTACCTCAAATAGCTTTGGGGCACCATACACTGCATGTGCATACCTGTCTGGACATGCTGAAGGATTGCAAATTATCCATCAGGCTTGATCTGATGTGGTCATGTAGTGATTAATTGGCCACATCCTTTCTTTCTTTTTCTTTTTTTCTTCTTTTTTTAAAACTGTTTTAGTTCACGTCAGAAGCACCCTTTCTTTGAAAAAAATCTATGTTGATACATTTTGCAAAAATTATGGATTGGCTAGAGTCAGAGATCATTAATAATATTAACTGTTTCAAATTGTTTATCAACCTCTGGTATAAGTGCCCCAACCCTGAGTGTTTAGTACAAAATGTTAACAGGGTGGGTCGATAATCATACCAAAGATTGCTCAGCTGTTGTTTGCATTTAGCTGACACTCATGTTTTCCAATGCAAAAGCTAGAGATAATAGTTATGGAGGATCCTTCTCACAGAACTGCACTTTTGAGCAGACTGATATAAATTAACTCTAGCCAGTAAAAGGTGCTGGGCATAACAATTACTAGAAAGAACTTTGGGAAATTGAAATGGTATACCATTTTCAAAGTAGAAAAATCATGATGATATTAAACCCATAGTATCTCATAGTTCTGTCCAAGCTTTGCCTACCTGTTCTTTGCATCTTTTCTTTTTGGTTTTTTTCATAGCCTCAGTACTCAGGTAATCACACAAAAAAAAATCATGATTCCCATGATCACATGAAATAACCACTTATATTTAAAAAACACCTGCATAATGGGACCACCTGGTTGTTGAAATGTAGCAGAAATGTATTTCTCCATTTTAACTATTGATTTTGTGATTAATCTCTGTTATAACTCCTGATTTTTCACCTAAAGCTGTAGACCAATCTAGGTTTATATTTGCAATTTAATGAGTCTACCTTTTTAAAGAAGTACTATAATAGGTCACATTAATCCCTATTTATATAGGTAAAACCCGTAACAGAACTGTGAGCAGACACATTTGTTATTCCAAGGCATATGTACCGAAGAAGCTACTTTCATTGTTGATGTACGTAGCTCTTATTATTAAAAATAAAAATACAGCCTCCTCCTGTGCTGATCTTTGTCACTGGGGAACAACGAGCATTGATTGCGACATCTAAATTCTAGGGTCCTGCCCTCATAAGAAGAATTGTGTTCCAAATCAAGTACTTAAACTCTCTCTATGTATAGGGAAAGCCACCTGTGCTAAATGGAGAGCTAGTGAATCTGGCTAAGGACAGTGATGATCTTACCTCTCTCCAGGCCATAGGTATTTTAATCTGTGCTATCAGGAAGCTTCTCACTCTACACGGGATTTACAATCCTGAAGTTAGTTAGGCAACTAAGCCTTTGTTTCAGAGATCAATTAGCAGCTACTTCTTTTCTTCAAAAAAAAAAAAAAAAAACAATGGGGCAGGTGGGGATATCCCTTGTTTATATAAAGATTCAGAGTGGTTCATTTTCCAGCTTCAACTTTGATTTCCCCTGTGATCTTGGGCAAATAACATACTCTCTGGGTGCCAAGCATTCCATCTACTTAAAAAGAGTGTTGGGAGGCTCAATTCAATAAAGACTACGAGGTGCCCATATTCTAGTACTTCGAGCCAGATATGTCAAATTATTTCAGATACGGATTTTTTCTTCTTACTTATTAAAACAAATGGCATAAGAGAGAATGCATTTAAATGTAGACAATACACTGTCACAACAGAGGTGCTTTAGGTAATTCTCGAAGATGACCAGGCTTCTGTGGACCTGTACTGTATATGCAAAAATATTGTTTTAAGAAACAATGCAAAGGGGTTTTTTTTCCTTCTCCCCCTGCCTTTTTCAGTGTTTTCTCATGTTATTTCAGGAAATTTACCACTGATTGTTCATGGTATTGCTGGACCTGTAGCACTGAAATTAATGGAAGTTTTCTTTGTAGATCTCAGTTGAGAGTAGCACTACAACAGAATGGCCATCTTGATAGGGTCAGATGTAGCTTTGTTTTTGTTTCTCCCTTTGTTTTTATACTGAGAATTTTACAATGCATGGAGGTTTTAACAGTTACATTATTATATTTTTATGTAAGTAATATAAATATGAGTGGAAGAAATTACTTTTCCAAGATCTGATGTTGTGTGAAACTCCAATCTAGGAATGCATTTAAGCACACAATGAACATGTGAGCAGTTCTTTTGAAAAAAAAAACTTGTGCTTACATGCCTTGCTTGATTCGGTGCTGAGTGTATGTCACTTTGTAGGTGCCATAATGGCAATATAGCCTGTTAATACTTAAGTGTCCTTTTCACAGGAGTTTGGTAACATTTTCACAAAGGATGATATTTCATAAGCTGAATGTCACCTATTCTGTCATATGTTAACATAATAAAAAAATCTTTCTTTTGCTCTTTGAGGCTTCTGAAGTATATATTATCCAGAGAAATCTTAGACAAAAAAATCAAATTATTCTTGTTTAAATCTGTTTCCTCTGTTCTGAGGTCCTTGGAGTTTTTCCTCTCCCCAACTTGACATCATTTTCCCTTGGATGAAACAAATGAATTTTTTAAAAGTAAATATGTAAATAACTGCTGCTTGTAGGCTTCCTGTTCCTTTCTGAGTTGATTGAGTGAATTGCATTTATTCCTCAAGTATTTTTTTCCTCAGCCAGAGCCAGAAGGGCTTGTTTATGAGACTTTTAACTCTCTAACTAGGAGCTCAAAGCAAATGTAATTACCACTTACATCATAATTTATTAACCTAACAGAATTTATAATAATCTTAAAATACTTTTTTCTTTATTTTAATCTAGTCACTGTTTATCTTCAGTTCCTGCCCAATATTTTATTTCTGTATTTCCAATCACAATAGCTACCAGGCATGTCAAGTACAAAATAAGTAAATAAAATATTAAAAGCACATACATTACTTATGCTGCTCCCAACAAGTAGGGCATTAAAAACTTAAAATGTCCTTGTCACAGCTATGATCATAAACCATGGCAGGACTCAGGTCTTATATAATGCAACCATACACAGATCTAAAGAAAATACCAAGCAAATACAGAAAGAAAAAATGACCTAAACAAGAAAAAAATCATCCTGCTGTGGATGACAGGGCCTTGAATCACGCATTAAAATTCACTAAATCTACATTTTGGCTGACCATCAGAAACGGCAAATTCCAAAAGCAGAAAGATGATAACTCTATTTAAGCAGCATCAAGATTTGGTGGAAACCCAGCAAATTTAGAATCACAGCTTGGAAATCAGGAAGTCCAAGAGTAGTGCATAATCAACTCCTCCTACCCATAAGTTTGTATGTTTTTCCATTATAGCAACTGAATCTTATATCTTTCCTATTATAATTGGACACTGCAAAGAACATCTTCTGGGAATGGCTTACCACTGACAATGAAAAGTTCAGTGTTGATAAAGAACTACTTTTAATTTTAGTAAGAGTTTATGGGATGATAATTTCCCTTTCATAACTAATCCTGTAACTGTTGAGTGTTTGGAAATCATAGGCTCCTTGAATTATATGTGGGAATGTCCAGGGAGTTAGTGCAGAATTGCCTGCATCTGGTGTTCTCAGCTGGTGAAACATGGTGAGTAAATGAAGGTACAGGCATGTATACCCATGGATGTTGCTGTGGTGCCATTTAGCATTGCGCTATAACATTAGGCTGATCCAACTTCACCACCTCCCAGACTGAAGACTCCAAGCAATGCTGATTAGCTTATGTGTAGTGCTGAATGAACATGATTAAGCTGTTTTGGTTCCAAAGCTAGCATGAGCCAAGCTAACTTGGATGTCTCATATATGTAACAAAAGGACCACAAGGGAGTTAGTCTATAGGACTGTTCAGGAAAGCTAAATTGTGGAAATGTATTTATTTGAGGGTGAGGAGGAGTTATGCTTTGAGACTGGCTATTAGGCTTTAGGGTTAGTCGTGGGCCAGAGAGAGGGTGAGGAAACAGTGGGGTAAGGGATCAAAATATTGGAGGAGTAGTGTTCTGAAGCCACCTGTAATTCTTTGGTCTACTACAAAGGGATCACTAAGATGAATGTATTGCAAGTAAGTAATAAGGTTTCTTGGTTTTTAACTAAATAGCACATACCTTTCACTCTAAACTAAATAGGATGAATTTTTATTGTTATTTAAAAAAAACTATAATGTTCACAATACCCAGAGACATCTAAGCACGCCGGAATGGATCTAAGCACTTTGGTAAAGAACAAATAAGCAATAGATAATAAGTAGTTCATTACGGAGCACACCTGTTTCTCCCTTGCTTGATCCCCAATTTGCAGCTTTAAAATAAATATGCCTCTTCAAAGACCACCTATCTGTAAATATCTTTATTTTATAATCACAAAGTAGTTGTTAATATCAGATTCTACTATAATTGAAACATCTGGTGGCTGTTCCTCAATAAGGATCATTGTTCATCAGCAAACCTTTCAAAAATTATTAAACAAGATGTCAGTTATGTATTTTCATTACTCTTAAATGTTCACTCCTTGAACCAATTATTCAGCTAATCAATTATTCCTTAGTGAGGATAAATGCATGGCTTAAATGCTAAGAAGCAATTCTACACTTAACAGGTTTGTTTCATTAGCAATGCAATCTTGGTTTTTTTGAGGGAGAGGGGCTTGGCACAAAGGAATAACAGTTTATAATTATATTGAACTAGTATTAGTTTGCATTCCAATTGCATTTCTATTTTAATTTGTTTGTTATTCAAACAAATGAGGATGTTGTGCTATAATGCATTGTGTATTATTCCTTATAAGATTTGAGCACTTACTGATTATTTGATTACAGAGAAATGCATTACAAAGATGAATGTTAGAGGTAGTAAACGTTATTCATACTTGGTTTAGCTAAGCAGATAAAAAAATAAAATTTCAAATGTCATAAACAGGGCATTCTAAATACCCTAAATGAGCACTCCTAATAAATAGTTTAGTGAAGGTTGTTGCAGTTTGAGGACCACAAAGCATTTGGACTAATGGCTTTCTGTATCACATGGATCAATGCTATACTGCTATGTGATGACTTGGTCTTACTGTTTCTCTTCCTTTCTCCTCATCAATTGTCAGCTCCCTCCATCTAGCTGTTGTCTGCAATGACTGCAACATTGCTGCTAGTCCGTAGCACCTGTGTTGTGGGCATCATAGGATTAAACAGTACCTGCATAAGGGAAGGGGGAGAAAGGGAGCAAAAAAGCCATAAACTTTGTTTATGTCTATTGAAAGAAAGATTGGGTAGTCTGACAGCACATAGCTGTCAGGAGCTCTCTGTAATCTCTTTCTGTGCCCAGATGGAATGTCACAAGGAGCCCAAAGTCAACACAAATAGGGAGGACTGAGTGAAAAGCTGTGTGGATTTTTGGTTTGGCAACTGAAAATTGCAGGGAAAATAATTTCTGGTTAACCCATGTTTGTTTGTTGGATTTATTTTTTATCACTGAAAGAAAATAAACACAGCACCAAGAAGCCCAATTCTTGGTTAACGACATGTCTTAATTCATGGGCCCCAATAAGTGGTTTAAATTATGACACATACTGTGGACTACCATGGTAGGCCAGGCCACTCTTGGTCTGCTATCTGGTACCATGTAAACCAGTACAGCCTGATCCATGGTTGGGTTGTCATTGACTAAACTGGTGCCCCAACCTGGGTTAGCCTGGTTGAAGAGGGTGTGTGGACACCCAGCAAGACTAAAAACAAGACCTGTCAAAATGTGGATGAGCTCCCTGTGAGTGAATGGCCATCTATACATGAAAGGAGATGGGTGCCACCAGGTCACTTTGCCCAAAAGATCACTAATTGTGCATAACATCTAAGGTGCCCCAGTGGTCTCAGGGGCCTTGCGATTGACTTGACATGAGTTGACTATGAACTAATACATATTTTTTCTATAACTTATTGCTAAGCATGTCTTAAATATCATGGCAAGTGAAGCATTAATACTATTGGAAAATACTGTAGAGTGAGGAGAGATGTGAGTATGTGAGTGTATTCTGTCTGTAATTATTTTCTGTATTATAATTACACACAAAAAGTGTTGCTAGAGAAAGACAACTAACTAGATTTTTTTATATAATGAACAAAGGTGCACCTAGCAATTTTTGTGCCCTAAGCAAAGCTCCTCTGGAGTGGTAGAGTGTGGAGGTCAGTCTTATTTGCCCCAGGATTCAAAATTCTCAGTTGCTGCTGCTGTTGCTGCCGTGGCATCGTGTGTCCACTCTCAGTTGTTGCTACTGCTGTTGTTGCTGCAGTAGTGGTGCATTGTCTTTGCCTTTGTCAGTAGCTGCAAAAGCAATGGCATGGGGCTTTTGCTGGTACTGCAGCACAGGTTCCCCAGGGGCCCTTCTGTTGCCCCCTCTAAGTTGGTACCTAGGGCTGATGCCCTGCTTGTCCATCCCTAAGTATGCTATTGATGAGGAATATGAAGTAAAAATGTACACAAGTACAGGGGAGGAAAAAAATTAAGAATGGGTAAATATAGCATTCAGATAAAATTAGGTTAGGCTTTGGATAATCAAAAAATACTTAGTCAATTAACCAGTCAAATATAGTCAAAATGTATTAAGCATTACTTTATTAGAACTATGAAGTGAGAGGTTTTAACTTTCAGTAGATTAGATACTTATGCTAATTATGTTAACAGCAAGTTAGTTAACTGTTACTGTGAAGCAATGGAATTAAAGTCTAAAAAATTGTAATGAATTTTTCTAATGATCAAGGTTAGAGAACTGAAAATGTGAATGATATTCAAGGCTGAACAGTTCTTCTTCTTGACTTTTCCCCCCTGGAATCTTAGGCACAGACCAGTTATAAAATAATAATAATAAAAATAATAAATAATAATAATAAATTAAACAGAAATAAAGCACATGGAGCATATATAAAAGAAAAAGTAAGTTTTAAAAATTCAATTATGCTAAGTAGACAGCAGGCCAACACTTCAAACATTTTTCTTCTCGCATTTGGAGATGTCTGCACTCACACCAGATGACCAGCATGAGAAGCTTCTGGATTTCATTCTTAAAAACACAGTAACTCCTGCAGCCTCAGTTGGTGTACTGGAGGGAAGGGAAAGCAGGCTAGAAGAGCTCAGGAGAGAGTAAGCCAGGGGATGCCTGCTCTTAAATGATTTGGATGTATTCTGACTTGGTCAGGACTACAGGTCAAGAAGCCCTCACTCCTGCCCTTTCTAACAGATGACACTGAGATGCAATAAAAAGGTAGCAGCTCCTGCACAAGCACATTGTTGACTTCATGGAATATTTGACAGTTTTTTAACTGTGGTCAAACAATAGGCAGTCAATTGACCGGCCAGTTGGCGTTATCTGACCAGTTGAGTCAGTTGCTTAGCTTGCCAATTCCACAAAACACAGCAGTAGTCTTCCTAGATGGTGTTCCTTCTCACCTTGCTCTTTTTGCATGACTTTCTGATAATGAGTTGTTTGGTTCTGTGGTTTTATTTCATATTTTCAAAGATAGGCTGTGAATTGTGAATTTTTAAAATAATCCCTTGACTACCATCACTCAGTCATAATACACACATTTTCCTATATAAGGCAGTAAGACTTTGATCATGCAAAAGCTTTGCTATGTTTTTGCTTCTTACAGAGAAGTTAAAACAAAAATCCCAATAATTTTTCTGAAGAAGCAGCAATAGAGCAGTACTTTTTTCTTTCTAAAAACCCAGAACAACATCTCCCAATGCCTACAAAATAAAAACCAATAGGGAGAGCCAATTTTTTTTTAATTTCATTTCTGATTTTAAATGTCTTGCAACAAAGTGTAGATCATACTTTTCTTTAGCGCACCTATGCCTGAAAGCATTGAATAGAAAACCCATTAAAATGATAGCACTATATAGCATGTAGCTATATACGTTTTTATCTTCATCCTTTTATTTACCCATAATTCAGTGTTGTTGCACCTACACATACAATTAATTTGAAGCAGTAAACTCCAGGTCAGTTTGAGCTGGAGTAAGCTATTCCTGATTACAGTGTCTACATGTGCATCTGGAACAGAAGCTATTTGAGCTGGGGTAGGGCAATTTACACCAGGTCCAGGTGCATGGTGGTCAGCCCAGGGCTTCGGGTGCCAGCGACAGAGGGGTTTCCTGGCTACAAGAGTGCTGAAAGTGCAGAGCCATGTGGCTAGGTGGTAAGGAGGAGCCTGGTCGCCTGCTGACTGGGTGCAAGTTGTGCCTGTGGTGAACATCACACATGTGTTTAATCCCAGTTAATTACTCTGCCATAAAAAAGTATACTATCCCCAACTCTACTATTTTACAATGGTGTTAGTTAATTTATGGTGGCCTAATACAATCACATGTGTAGATGATGATGCTTTCCTTCACAGCTAATTCATCTACTCTGTAGTAAAGGACACAAGTAGACATGGTCTATAAGCATTAGGGCTGTGTGAAGCTTCAGGTGCTGATTCAGTTTGGAGATGTGGCTTGATTTGGTGGCCAAATCTGCCAATCCAAATCATAGAATCATAGAATCAATGAGTCGGAAGGGACCTAGATAAATCATCTAGTCCGACCCCCTGCCATGGGCAGGAAGGAGCACTGCGGGTGGGCGGAGGGTCATAAGACCCCAGCCAGATACCTATCCAGTCTCCTTTTAAAGATTTCCAGGGAACGTGAGAGCACCACCTCTATTCCAGGCTCTGGCCACCCTTACAGTGAAGTAGTTCTTCCTAATAGCTAACCTAAACCTATCCTCCCTCAGCTTGTGGCCATTGTTCCTGGTGACTCCAAGGGGGGCCCTGGTGAACAGACTTTCCCCGAGTCCCTGCTGCTGGCCCCTGATAAAGTTGTAGGCAACCACAAGATTCCCCCTCAGTCTCCTCTTGTGGAGACTGAAGAGATTCAGGTCCCTTAGCCTCTCCTCATAGGGCTGGCTCCGGAGGCCCTCAACCATACGAGTGGCCTCCTCTGGACCCTCTACAGGTTCTCCACGTCCTTCTTGAAGTGCAGCGCCCAGAACTGGACACAGTACTCTAGCTGCAGCCTGATCAGCACTGCATGGAGGGGGAGCAAGACCTTTCTGGACCTGTTAGTGATGCCTCTGTTGATGTATGACAGGGTGTGGTTGGCTCTGCCTATTGTTTCATCGCATTGGCAACTCATATTCATCCTGGAGTCAATCCTGACTCCAAGATCCCTCTCTGCCTCTGTGCTGCTGAGAGGGTCAGCCCCTAACCTATAACCATAATGCTGGTTCCCTCTCCCCAGGTGCGGCACTCTGCACTTGTCCTTGTTGAACTGCATCCTGTTCAGATCCTGCCACTTCTCTAACCTATCCAGGTCTGCCTGGATGTGGTCCCTGCCTGCCAGTGTATTCACTTTACCCCACAGCTTGTTGTCATCAGCAAACTTGAACAGGGTGCTCTCCACACCCTCGTCCAGGTCGCTAATGAA
This sequence comes from Crocodylus porosus, assembly GCF_001723895.1. NCBI lineage: Eukaryota > Metazoa > Chordata > Crocodylia > Crocodylidae > Crocodylus > Crocodylus porosus. Next base: position 19,547,197 of record NW_017728916.1, read on the forward strand.
GATGTTGAACAGCACTGGCCCAAGGACCAAGCCCTGGGGGACTCCGCTGCCTACACTGTCGCAGGTCAACATTGACCCATCCACCACCACCCTCTGGGTGCGCCCCTGGAGCCAGTTTGCCACCATGTGACTGTGCATTCATCAATGCCACAGTCCCTCAGCTTGCCTACCATAATTGGGTGGAACACTGTGTTGAAGGCCTTCTGGAAGTCCAGAAAGATGACATCGACTTCCTCCTTCCCATCTAAGCTCTTTGTTACCTGGTCATAGAAAGAGACCAGGTTAGTCAGGCAGGATCAGCCTTGCACAGACCCATTCTGGTTACCCCTCAACATGACTTCCCCTGCAGGGCTCTCACAAATATGGCCCTTGAGAATTTTTTCAGAGACCATCCCCAGGATAGAAGTGAGGCTGACTGGTCTGTAGTTGCCAGGCTTTTCCTTCCTCCCCTTCTTGAAAATAGGGACCACATTGGCCCTTTTCCAGTCATCAGGACTTGGCACAAGCACCAGGAGTCCTCCAACATCTGTGCCAATGACTCCGCAATGACACCAGCCAATTCCCTCAGCACCTGCGGATGAAGGTCATTCGGGCCCACTGACCTGGACACATTTAAGCCCTCCAAGTAATCCTTAACTGGGTTTGAACTAACAGTCAGGAGACTCACACCCTTCCCGGGCCTCTCTATGCTATCACCCGAGAACACCCCATTGTCAGCGGACAGGAACACAGAGGCAAAGAACTTGTTGAAGAGTTCTGCCTTCTCTCGCATGTCTATCACCAACTGACCTTCCCTGCCTCATAGGGGTCCAATGTTATCTGAGACTTCCTCTTGCTACCTATATACTTGAAAAAGGACTTTTTGTTATCCTTAATTCCAGAAGCTAATCTAAGCTCTAGTGCTGCTTTCGCCTTCCTCACCAAATCCCTACAAGCTCGGGTCATGGAGGTATACTTCTCCTTTGTCCCTGCCCCCTGCTTCCACTGCCAGTATGCTTTTTTCTTTGCCTTCAGGCCAGCCTGGATAGCCACGCTCAGCCATGAAGTTTCCTTGGACCTTTTTCCCGCCTTCCTGCGCAGAGGAATTGCATCCTGCTGCGCCCCCAAAGATAGCCTCCTTGAGGAAGGACCACCTTTCCTGGACCCCCATACTAGCTACCCCCTGGGCTCCGAGTGCCTCCCTGACTACTGCCCTGAGCACATCGAAGTTGGCTTTCCTTAAGTCAAGCATTTGTATTGTGCTAGTTACCCTCCCCACCTTTCTCTGAACAGCAAACTGGATCATGAGATTCCTCAGAGGCTAACACTAGATCCAGTATGGCATTTTCCCTAGTGGGGATGTGTACCTCCTGCATGAGGTGTAGGTCCTGTACGCACATCAGGAACCTTCGTGAGTGGCTAGACCTGGCCAACTGCTCCTCCCAGTTGATGTCAGGGTAATTCACATTACCCATGACCACAACATCCTTATCATGCACGGCCTCCCCCAGCTGCCTGGAGAATTCCAGATCCAGCTCTTCCTACTGATGTAGTGGCCTGTAGTAAACCCCTACCACCAGATCCCTCTCCCCCAGCCCTCCTTGAAGTTTGACCCACAGGGTCTCAGTTAAGCCTTCCTCTGGTCCCATTTGGAAGGTAGAACTGGTATACTGTTCCCTAGCAAATCAAAGCAGGGGACCGATAAAAAGGTCCAAATTGATTTAAGCTCTCTGAATCTTAGGAAAATATTCAGAGAGCCTTGAAGGGCTAGAGAAGCCTCTGCAGACAGGTGGCCCAGACTTGCAGCTGGTAGGTAGGGGGCAGAGGATGGAGTGCTGGACGAGGGGGGGAGGGGACAATGGGGGGACCCCTGCCAGGCCCCATCCCCTGTCTGCTCCCCCAGCCCTCCCCAGGTCCCACCCACCCCAGCTCCCATTGCTTTAAATAAAAAGTCCCTACTCACCAGGGGCTGCTCAGTGGGGGGATGATCCCCATTGCCTCCTACTTTCCCCCCTGTGTGGGGGGCTCTGCCTGACCCCTCTGCCCTCCCGTCCCAGCCCCCCCACAGCTGCCCCACCCACACCAGCTCTGGCCTTTTAAGAAAAAAAAAGAAAAAAACCCTAATTCACCAGCTTCTGCAACAGCCACGAGGCTTTGGAGGGCTCATACAGAGCTCCCCATGTGGTGTTGGGCAGTGGGGGGGCAGCAGGAATTGCCCACTGCTGGGTGGGAACTGGTCTGTTGAGGGTTTTGAGGGTTTTTTTCCTTAAAGGTCTGGAGCTGGAGTAGATGGGGCAGCCATGGGGGAGTGCTTGAACAGCAGAAGGGGGTCAGGGGACTCATGCAGAGCCCCCCAGACAGTGTGGGGCAGTGGGGAACAGCAGAGATTGCCCCCACACCTGGCAGCACCCACCGAGTATGAGGTGTTTTTTTTCAAAGTGCCGGGAGCTGGGGTGGTCAGGGCAGCCATGTGCAGGGCTGGGAGAGTGGGCCAAGGGATGGGCCTAGGTGTTTCGGAGATTTGGCAGCAGCTGAATCTCTGAATCAGATTATGCCAAATTGATTCAAGACAATGATTTGAATCACTGAATCGAATCACTGTCCTGCAAATTGGCCGAATCTGAAGTGAATACTAGCTACAGGCCTAATAACCATCCAAATAATTATCTTCAAGATTAGTGCTTAAATAGTTTTCCTACTTTGTGTTGGTGATGGTGTAGCTATTAATCAAAGATAGTTGGTATTATTGGATCAGGACTTGTTCTCCAAATGATATTCTATAGCACATCTAGAAAATCTAAGTTTAAAGGTGCCTTTTGAGGGCTTGGGGATATGACAAATTATATTGGTGAAAATGTAAAACTCGATAAAAATTACACTGGGAGCCAGAAAAGGCAGGTGACCTGCTATCTGGGTATAGCTGCTTACAATGAATTCTATTACTGTGTCTTGTCACTAAATGGCAGTGACCAAGTAATAATATACATGCCTATAGCAAATGCCTACTCTAGGCTAGCAGGGGACGTGCACTTTTAAAAGTGTTGTTTTACCTTTTACATTTTCCTGGGGGAGTGGTGTGGAGTGGGGAGGGGGATACTGGATTAAAATAAATTATATATGGGTGATATATCACTGTACCAGTTTATACCTTCTGTCCATATATAACAGAAAGGCTGATTACAGTGGTGTAGATTTCTGCAAGCCCTCATTAAAGATATGTGGTTAAAATATCATGAGTGATAGTTCCACAGGCAGGAGTTTGAGCATCAGCTGAACTTATATTAAAGGCATCCCTGAGTCAACACAGCTCTGAATGGGTATCTGATCATGTGGGGTGCAGACAGAAGTGACAATTTTCACTTGATTTCCCCCCCACTCCCATTCTGAAAACAATGAGAACTGTCAGAGAGCCTGGCCTTTGCTATGGGAATGTGGCTTCAGGCTCCCAGCTGCAGCTAGATTCCCCTCTCCTCTGGAACCAACAGTGAACTTCTATTTGGTCTGGGGTAATGGTGTAACTCAGAATGCTTTGCAAAAGTTGTTCTGAGTCGCTGCACTTCTGTCTGTACCCTTGGATTGGACAGTTAGAGTCTCAGGGTGCATTCAGAAGTGGTGTTTCCCACTGTAACTCAGAACACTTTACAGGAAGTATCCTGAGTTACAATGACTCCCTGGAACAAACAGAAGTTCACTGTTGGTTTCAGGGTGGGGAGGGAAATCTAACTGCTGTCTGCCAGCCTGCAGCCAGTTTCCCTTAGCGACAGTCCCTCCTTTCTCCTACCCTGTTCCTGTTTCAGAATGGGAGATAGGAAAGAGAGGAGAGGGAGTTTGTTCTAGGTATTTCTCAGCCAGTGCTGGAGGGTGGGGTGGGTGTATTGGGGCTCCCCACACCTTGGTGGGGCTTCAATACACCTGCCCCACCTTCCAGTGGGGGCTGAACCCTCCCCCCTTCCCCCCCCAGACTGAAATTTCTCTTTTCCTTTTCCACCCTACCAAACTGAAAACAGCTCAAGGCTGGCAAACAGCACAGACAGAAGTTACAGAAAATGCTCTGTTTTGGAATGTGTTCCTCTGAACTCTCACCTAACGAGGGGTCAGATTTTCACCCAATCAGCCATTTTTGAAGTTGTCTGCAGCCATGCACTTGTATTTGTTCATAGCTATAAACTGCTTTCTGTGGCCAGACAGTGAAAATTGTCACTTCTGTCTGTGCCTGCAGTTGCTTGCATGCCTTTTCAGCTACAGAAATGGATGTACCATAACCATGCTGCTTTTAAAACATACCATTATGTTTACATCTCTTTCAAGTAAGGCCTGCAGGTTCTAATCACTCGTTATTTTACTAAAAATTGTCACAGCATATTATTTTGTCACAAAATTAATCCTCTCTGTTTTAGATGGACCTCGTTTTAGTCTTGCTAATCATTCCAGTGCTGTGTTGCATTAGGATGAATTTCTGATCACCCAGGTCCCAGCTGCCATAGCTTTTGGGTGTAGCAGGGTGGAGAGACTCTGATAGGATTACTTTCAGTGAAAAAAAGGGAGTTTTAAGTTACTTGAACAAGAAAAAAGGTTAATTAGGGAATCTCTGAGTGGCTTATTTTCATTAAAAATGTTATTTAAACTGGCCTCTCTTTAGTGGTTTCAAATACTGCACAGTTTAGTATTGTCAATATAGAACTACATTTCAGAAACTGTCAGAAGTAAACTGGAGGCTTTTTTTTTTTGGCACTTGTGGGGAAATATGGGAGACCATTTGTTGAAATGTTGTTTGCACATAGAGATGTTTCTTCATGGATATATTCAGAGACCATGCAAACAAGAATGTTAAAAAGCATATTAACTGAATAAATTCAATCCAGAAATCATTGAGAGAGAGACCATTAATACTACTTTTAGAGTTGGTTTTCAGCATAGTTACTAACCGAACTTGGCTTTTTCTTTTCCTGTTTTGTTAGACACTTTATTGTCTAACTACTATTTTTTAAAGTATTTGTTTGTATTAACATTTTGTCTCTGGTCAGCTTACAAGCACACAGATTCAGAAAAAAAAAATGAGTTGACAGTTCTGAGCAACTATTTTAGCTAATCAAGCTGTAAAGCTCAGACTTTCACAAATATCATAATGGCTGTTTATAGCTAATTTTTAAAGCCTAAGAATGCTGAGAGAGAGAATGTGCACGAGGTTTGTGGTACCTAGGACTGTACAACACAACAACAGTGCAAAGGGAAGCACGTCTTTAAATGGTTCTTTTGTATAAGTTAGTGAATATTTTTCTTTAAAAAATACAAGGGAAATACAATTGCCATGTTCCTGACTTATTACATGAAATTTAGGATACCATCATTAAGATGTAAAATCCTATTTTATTTTATCAAATTGTTACCAATGATGCTTCCATAGTACCTTACAACAGCATCTTTCTAGGTCTAATGTATACAATATAAATACATACAGGAATACCCTGTATAATAAGTATTAAGGTACATAGTTTAAATTATATCTATGTATAAGAACTATATTTCACTAAAAATATATGTCTGGATATACTTACCACTAGTAATAGACAAGACCTAGATATACTTTAGTCACTATTTCTCATTTTACAGAAGTTACTTACAGGTGAGAATGAGTTACACATCTCTGTTCAAGATCGGCCTTCAAGGCATTGAGTATTTAGTTCAAGCTTGTCTCTATTTATGAGGTCTTGTACAATTTTCCACTTTAAAAATCGGTTTGCTAATGTAAAATGGAAACTGTGACTAGATCTGCAAAGGTAAGTAACTTTTGCAAATGTCATCAGTTATTAGTAAACAGCTTAAGAAAGATTAGAAAAATGCCTAGCTTACTACACCATGACAAAAGGGAGATATTTATACTGAATGTAGGTCTTTATTATAAGAGATAAACATTTTATATAAGATGTGATTGTTACAATGTCATGGCTTCAGGGAGTCTAGAGGTAGGTCTAAATTTTAACATGGTGAAATACTGCCCTCTCCTGGTTTTTTTCCCCCAAAAAACACTTTTTTCTTTAGTCTTTGCACTGGCTCTGAGCAATCTCTATTCCTCATAATGGAATCTGAGGGGGCGGGAGGGTTATAGCTCACAGTCATGTTGACCAGTATACATTGTCTCTTCTTTTTTTTAGGGAAGAAACATATGAAATGAATTTACAGAAACTGTCGTGTAACTAAGTTTGAGATCCCATGTAAGAAAATCCACTTAATTAATAGTATAGCCTTGCAAAAGTGATGAGGAATCTGATATTTATGATGTACATGCTTGCTTCTTTTAATCAGATTAAACAGGGAAAGTTGCTGATTTGCTTTATCTCTTTTACAAGGGAAATAAAGAATATAAGGAATCCATGTTTAAACAATTTAAAATCAGCCCAGGATGCCCATATGTTTACTGACAGTGAATTTACTCATTACTGACTGTATCCTTATGAACTAACCTTTCCTTTGTGGAAAATTATAGCTTTGTTCAATAGTACTACCACAGAATTAAGCAATTTTGATTTTTTTTATTTTATCTTCTTTGGCTATAGACAACTTTAGATGATTTTATTCATAGCATGAGTTCTAAACATCTGGGTTTTAAAGTTTTTTGTTTGTTTGTTTGTTTCTATTTAGAGATAACCATTTTCATTTCATAGGAAAAGTAATAGCTTTAGATTTTATAACTGCTTTTTAGCTACAGGATAACCTTAACAGAAATGGGTTTGTGATTTCATTTGACTCTACTGTAGACAATATTTCATGTATTGGAAAGTGTGGGATTGCAGTAAATACCTGAAGGCAAAGGAAGAGGTACATATATGCACTTATTAATATCTCTCCAGATCAGTGAGGGCCAACTTTTTTTGGCAAGTGTGTCACAGATGAAGTACTGTCCCCTTCCTGGATGGCACTCTGATCCACTTTCCATGCCTGATTTCCTGCTGTTTCTGCTCCCTGCCCACCTGTTGCTATGCTGCTTGCTCTGTCCCCAATCTGCCACAGAGCACACACAGGCTGCCCATGTTATTTGTGGCACTGATGCCACAGGCTTCCCATGTCTGCTCTAGGTTATGATTAATTTCAGGAACTAATTTTTTCAGCAATTCTTCATTCAAATCTAGTCTGGAATATAAAGAAGAAAGTAATAAAGAATTGCATGAACTCATGTTGTTTGTCAGGACAAGGTTTTGGTAAAAATTTAGAAAGCTTTGAAGTAGAAATTTCAACACCATCTTCTGGTTTTGGGCAAGAATATTTTTTTAATACTGTCTTGACTTCAGAGGCTTTACATGTGAAAACTAGAATGCTTTCTTCAGAGATGTAGAACCTGATGACATTTTCCTTTTATTAATGTTTCATGAATGCATACTGTTTTTATCTTAACAATATACCTGACTAATCTCATGAGAGAGCATTTACGGCAGAAAATAATCAAAACAGCTTGTTTTAGTTCCTTTTAGATCTAACACCATGTTTTATCCTGAAATACTCACTACAAAGCGGTTATAGTGATTCATGATCCAGTCAATGTGGCTTTTTGTAAACATAGTCTTTTCACATATTCTGTGACATTTCTATAATGAATCATCAGGTATGAAGAATATACGTTGTCATACACTAACACTGGAAGAAGTCACTAAAGTAATAGGTTACCATTGTGATTGTCATAAAATAGAACCAGTTAAGAATACGCTGCGTGTTGCTTACTATGTATGCTGACAAGTACATATTACCGTATGTCATTTCCAGGGTGTTCATTCATTAACCTGTTGAAATCCATGGCAAGCCTACTATTTATGGCGTGATTGCAATTTAGTTTTAAAAACATTTCCCATTTGACTGGCACTGAAACAATAGTTGGTCTATATACTGTACTGTACTGAGTACATCTCTCCCATAGCATTAACTGGAAAAACATAAAAACAACTTAAATGTTGCCTTCCAAATTAAAGAACATTTTCCTTACAAACCTTTGGGCCTTTTAATTCTTTGAGTAGCCAAAATGGAAAGTAAGAAAATAAGAGTGAAATCCTAAATTCTGAACAAATTCTTTGTGCCAAGTTGTTTATTTACATCCACCTGATGATTAAATATCCTTTTCCTACATACCTTTTCATGAGAAAACCATAGGCATTTTGACCTTGACTGGACTTTTTAAAACAGTTCTTCAAAACCTTTGTCTAGACAAGAAGGAACAGAAAAGATTTCTTTAGTTTTGGGTTCCTTTTTCCTGGTACTTGGTTATTTATCTGTATGTAAATATCAGTTGGACTTTAATGTGTATGTCAGGATGTGGACAGACATAACAGCACATTCTAAACACACATTAAACCCCATGAATCACACTGTGTAACAACAGTTTAAACTTCCTGGAATCTTTTAAAAGATAAATCAAGTACTTTGAGCTGACTAGCCCCCCAGGAGCTCTAGGGAAATGAACCAGTTTGGTGTTATGTGTGGACATAGAGCATTCTGTGTCTGGTATCCGATCGGCCCTCTGGGTTCCAGGCATCCTGAGTCACACCTCTCTTCACCCCTCACCTTGTTTTTTGCCTGCACTAGGAAGTATTTATCAATTTTACCTCCCTGCTATGGGTCTCAGGTTCATTTGGGGTGAGAGAGTGTGTGTGGAGGAGTTTCCAGATGCTGAGTAGGCTGTGTAACCCTCTGCTTATGGTGGTAGGTGATTGTGCCTGTAACATGAAACACCTGTCAGTGGTTTGGGGATGTGTATCTGGGAGTGGGGAAGCAGAGCTCTTGCAAGACAGGCACTTAATAGTTAGGATGGCTATCAATTCCCTGGTAAGTGTGAAGTGAATTAACCCATTAACTATTAATTGTTCCTTTCCCTCTGTGCTAAGCTCCATAGTCAGCCATGCTCCACAGGTTCAACCCTGCACATACATCTCTTCAATTGCTGGGTCCATAACAGGGAGGTGAACTTGAAAAGGTGGCTTTCCATGGAGCAGCCAAGGTTAACTGCATTAGAGGCATGTCTTCCCAGACTCTATGCTATCACTGTACAACACTCTTCACTGGGAGTGGAGCTGCAAGGGGTTAACTGCAGCTTCCCCAGGCTCCATACACTCACTGTGCAGCAGCTCCAGTGCCAGCTGCTGAAGACTATCCACCATGATGGGGAAACATGCCTCCCCAAGACCCACATAATGTGCTTCACACAGGACAAAACTGCAAGGGCTCCAAAACCACCTGACCAGGGGAGCACAGGGTTAAAAGGGCACAAGCTTAATTGAAGCTAAGCTTACAGTTTTCTCACACCTTGCACCTGGTGTAAAGGTACAGGCATTCTGTAGGGGTAGGATAGGGCCCGGGGGCCTGATGTCTGGGTTGACAGGGATCATTGCAGGCAGTTGGTGTGAGTCAGCCTTCCAAACCTGTATCTGCACTTACCAGCCTCCTCTTCTCCAGGAATAGGACCACAGGGGACTTGGGGGAGAAAGCTGGGACTGTCCTAAACAGTCGTGTCCCCCTCATTCCCCCATGCCCTGACCTGGGATAGGACTGCAGGGACTCAGTAGGGCTTGTTGCAGGCAGCTCATGTTTTTTCCCTTCCTACCTCCAATCTAGTCCCAGATATCCCAGACTTCCTCAAAGAGATCAGCACTTGGGAGCTTGCTGGAGCAGGTTGGAATGGGGCCAACCAGTTGGGCTCAACTAGGGCACTCTCCCACTACCCACAATTCATTAACGGAGAGTCTTTATTTTTTTTCCACTTCTTAAAATTTCACTGAAAATAAAAATGTTTTACATTACCTTTAAGGATTTAATGAGACCAAACAGGCCTTTGTAGGGGAACCACAGCCCCCATGCAGCTCTGGTGCCAAGCTTCTCTATGCTGCAACATCCCTCCTACTCTCCCCACCACCCAGAGCAATAGAGCTCAGGCATCACGACTCCTAGCTATGCCCCTAATCACCAGCCCGTTAGTGGCAAGTCAGCATTTGCACAACATTAAGCCTTAACCTGTGAGTGCTCTGAAACTGTTCTAACTTTAAAACTGCCTAACATTTCACAGATTTGGAATAGTTTTAAAGTAACCTGTAAAGCATCCTCTTATGTTTTGCAATCAGATCAATCAGAACAGCCTTAAATAAGATGGCTGTTTTTAGCCTAGAAGTATAGGTACTGATTAATAAATCCTGGAATGTGGTTCTACATTTGTGTTCTCAAGAAAGAGCAAACAAGTAGAATGAAATGGTAAAGGGGTACCTGAGATCGTAAGTGTAAAAAGACTGTGTTGTCTGTTCCTATAGATCCTACACAGTGTCTTTTTAGCACTTGTGCTGAGCTACAGCTTTTACCTGATTCATTATTATGAAATAAAAAGGACCATTTGGTGTGGAGCCAGCTGCCTGAATATGAATTTTCAAGACGGGAGATAGGTCCAACTCTGGAAACTTTGCTGTCCGCCATGGGACAGATCACTGTGAGGACTGTTTTGAACTGTCTTCTTCCACTTGCTGAAAATCCCTGGGAAACTCAGTGTGGGTTTAGGGCATCAAGAGACACAACTGATACGATCCTTACTGCTAGCCAAATTGAGGAAAAATGCTGGGAAAAACATAAACCTTTCTATACCTTCTTTGACCTCACAAAAGCCTTCAACTCTGTCAACCCAAGAGGATCCTCCTAAAGTATGGATGCACACCAAAATTCATCACCATTCTTTGCCTGCTCATGATGGTACGTGAGTGGTAGTTCTCAGCAACAGATCTATCAAAGAACCCTTTAAGATTAAAACAGGAGTTAAGCAAGACTGCACCATTGCTTCAAAACTCTTCTCAACATTCTTTTCTGCAATGCTACATCTGACCACAAACAAGCTTCTAGTCAGAGTGGAGCTAAACTACTAGATAGGTGGTAAACTGTTTAATTTCAGCTGACTCCAAGCCAAAACCAAGATGACCCCAACCTCAGTCACTGAGCTCCAGTACACTGATGATGCTGCAATGTATGCTCACTTGGAAACAGATCTGCAGGCAATCATCAATGTCTTTACTGAGGCATACAAGAAAATGGGACTAACACTTAACATTAAGACGACTCGGGTCTTAATGAGCAGTCTCCAGCTCCAGTAATTCAGATTTATGGTGAGACTTAAGAGAACGTTGAGCCTTTCCCATACTTCGGAAGCCATCTCTTGCAGAAAGCTGACATCAACAAAGAAATCTAGCATCACCTTACAAGTGCAAGTGCAGCCTTTGGGTGCCTGAGGAAATAGGTATTCAAAAATCACAACATCAGATCCAAAACCAAGCTCTTGGTTTATCAAGTAGATGTGAACCCCCATCTTACTGTACAAGGCTGAAACATGAATAACATACATGAGACACCTCAAATCACTAGAGAAGTACCATCAAGGCTGCCTATGGAAGATCCTTCAAATCCAGTGGAAAGACAGGTGCACGAGTATTAGCATCCTCTCACAAGCAAACTCCACAAGCATCAAGGAAAGGATCATCTGATATCACCTTCTCTGGGCTGGCCACATCATTAGGATATCTGACTCCAAACTTCTGAAGCAAGTGTTACTCTTCCATCTCAGTCAAGGCATACAGTCAAGAGGAGGGAAAAGAAAGTGCTTCAAGGTCCTCAAAGCTAATTTGAAAGACTGTAGGATCAACATCAACTTGTGGGAAAATATTACCCAGGACTGCCCTAAGTGGAGGAAGAGTCTGCTGGAAGAATCTCAGTACTTTGAAATGTTACAACAACCAGAGACAGAAAAGGGGGAATGATAGAAACAGTATGTCACTGACTGAATCAAGAATCCAAAGCTATCTACCCCACACAGAAACACAGCTGCAAAAGAGTGTTGATCCCAGATTGGCCTTGTTGGCCATCTTTCGACCTTCAGGCAGGACACTCATGGACCACAATCATTCTTGACTGCAAGGGATTGGTAAAATATAATGAAGTCAGGCCACATTCTGGAGCCAATGGGGTTTTGGTGATGGTAACTTTGAGGAAGATATCACTCATTGTTTTCAATGTAAATCCCACTTCCAAAGATTTGTAACTTAGCTCCAAATAAAGGTTTTGAGCTACAAAGAAATCTTACACAAATATGTTTTGGTTTAGAAGTTAAGCCCTGGTTGGATTTAACCTCCTATACTGCCTGGTTGCATTTTCATCAGACATCTCTGTGATACAAAACCCAGATAACTCCTTTGGTTTGCTTTGGTTCATAATGTGAATCATGTTACTCCTTTTTTGTTCTCTCTTAGTTTTTAAATTTACATGTAGGCATGTAGGCCACCATTTATGTATTAAGCTGCACTGATGCTAGCATTTGGAAAATTCAGAGGCACCTGGGGGGGTATAGGAGTGATGTCTGCTTACATCATACCAATCTCCAAATTTGGTGCTAAGAAGGTCAGAATGTCGGGGTGCAAAGGGAAGAAGGAATGGAAAGGTTCCTTCTACTGTAGCATAGGGTATGGTTCTTCTCGCAACATTTCCTCAAAATATACTAACCAGCTACTTCCCTGCCATTGTATTAATAATGCCTTCATCTCCACTTTAACCTATGGCCAATGATTTATGATGTTATCAGTCATTGGTGGTATTTTGGGTATTGTGTGTGGCAGTTGAATGTGAAGTTTTGAAGTGCTAATGTTGAGGATCCTTTGAATAAATGATTGAGAGAGAACACAGGGAACTGGACTTAGTGGCCTGGGTGGTACTTTGTAGTTCTAAATTTTAAAAAAATAGATAAAGACTTGTCTAGGATGGTTTAGATTAGGATTATCCTGCCAGATGACTTCCTGAGGTTCCTTCCAGCCCAACTTTTCTTTGATTCTATGAATCTATGTTCCTATAAATGATTTACATATTTTGATGAAAAAAGGCCTTTAATTAAATCAGAATTCAAGGAAAAGGTTGAATTTCAGGTTGATAGTAAATCCCATATTTATTTTTGAAACCATGTTAGAGCCTGGGATGAATTTATCACTTAGTTCTCATTTTTCTTGGGATTCCTTCCTTTTAACTTTTGAGTTAATTTTTAAATTTGAAGTGTAAAACAAAACTCAGAAGGCAGGGGTGAATCCACGTGAACTATAATAGAAAGAAACAACTGGTAGGGAATCCTACAGACATAAAATAGCTCAGTTTCAATCAGCTATATTTTTGTATCTCTGTTCTATTTCAACATAGCATTTACCACAATTTTGAACTATTTGTTGCACTTAGCATATCTTAGCTAACTATATTTGAACATTTGGCCAAAGATTTCAAAGTGGAATGCAATGGATACCCAAATCAACTTCTGCAGTAACTGGTACTTAACACACCTGTAAATGCACTCAACACATTTGTAAATCAGTTCAGGTGCTTTTGTTACATAAATTTACTCATTCAAATTTAGAATATTTTAGAATCTAAAATATCTATTGGGTTCCTCACTTTCTCTGTATACTCATCTGAACATCTTCTATTATTTGAAACTTTGATATATTGATTTGTACATCCTAGCTTCATGCAGTCACGTGGTCCTTTTTAAAACAGAACATTCTCCATGTTTATTACAGAAGCAGTAAAAACAAAACAAAAAACCTCCAAACCATTGTTAGTTGGAAAACCACAATACAAAACGTAACAGAACAGTCAAGCATGGAACACCATGTTGTCAGTCTCTCAGGAAGTACAAACTACAATGTCCAAAATGTTATAACCATTTCTAAATACAATTCATTAACAGAGAAACGTAATACTGGAATTAGAACTGATGTGCTACAGGAGAAGAACAAGATCTTTCTACAACATTTCCTTCATATTTCAATTGTCATTTGTGGATATAATGACAGTATTTTTTTTTTAAAGGATTCTTTGGGGAACTTGACATTTTTTGTAGGAAGAAATAGACACTTAAACGTTTTACCTTTCCTCACTCCAATATTATGAATTTTTGTAGGATGCTAACTAGTGCTTTAATTACTCCCAGACAATGCTTACACTGTAAATAATCTATGCTCTTCGGTATATAAGCTACAGAAATATAAAATAAAACATGACTGATAAAATCTATATGATATTGGAAATTGAAAACAGGGTTAGAGTCTCTGTTCAAGCTGTGACAACTCCTATGAAAATCTTGATAATCTTTTCTATTTCATTTTTCCTGAAACAGAAAAATTCCGGTGTTAAATATCACCTCCCACCTTGTTTTCATTATTTTATGTTTCCTTTCTTTCGTGTTATCTCAGTATTTGTCTGCCTGATTTATTCAATAACAAACACTTTCCCAGGGGATTTGAAATAGTTTCACGATTTATGATGAAATGCATCTATATGTATTCATGCATCTGTATGTGTATTCAGTTTAGAAATCAGTTTGAGAGTTCCATTATGGTATTGGAAATCCATCAGTACCCCTGCCTCTGTGAACCATTGGTATTTTTGGATTCTAGAAAAACTGAAAATTCAGTTATTATAGAAAAAAACTCCAAGGAAATACTGAGATAGATCCATGTTAAAACAGAAAGCAACTTCAAGAAAATGATTACAAGCATACATAACAGGCACAGCAAGGAATCATTCTAGAATATTTACACTTGAAATAAGCAGAGAATAGTAGTTAATAATAACAATAGTACATGCAGAATGATAAGTGGTTTATTTGGGTTTCTTTTATTATAATTCTGTATGTGCCTATGTATTTCTGTAGTTCTATCTGCATACATACATATGCATAGTAGGGGTGTGTGAAACGGGCCCTATTCAATTCGGATTTGGATTTAGCCCAAATCAGGGACAGTGATTTGATTCATTGATTCAGGGAATCAGCAGTTTGGGCATAGACACCACTTTAAATGTTTTCTGTACATACAATGAGATATCAGGTGTGGCTCATGAATGCTGTGATTTTGGGGCAGAAGGAGCATCCCTCAGAGGAGCCCCCCGTGAGCTTGGTGGTGAATCTGGGTCCACCAGGGAGTGCACTGGGGGCCTCTCTGCACCCTCCCAGCTCAGCAGTCAGGCATGAGGAGACCCTGGGTGCCTCCCCAGACCCACAAAGCACCAGTTTCCAAGCTAGGGGAGGTGCGGGGGGGAGGGCCCAGCGCGCTCCTTGGCAGTGCTTTTGGTCCACTTCTGGGTCTACTGCTGAGCACACTAGGGAGCTCCCCACACTTCTGAGATACTCACTATGTGCCCCAGCATCACAGAATTTACAAGCCACCTGCTACCTAAATAAAGGTCTGTAGAAAAAACATTTAAAAGTGTGTCTATGCCCAAATTGCTGAATCTTTCTGAATCTCTCTGAATCAGTTTGGAGGGTTCTGATTCGATTCCGAGAGATTAAAGAAATACATATTTTACCATAGTTTTAATGGAACTGAATATGATGTATCCATTTTTAAGTCGCTAAAACTTCAGAAAAGGAATTTCTTCAGACATTACTTAATAAAATATAGTGACCCAAAAAGGCAGTCTGTTAGTGTTTTGCACAAGAGTTTGAAAGAAGGTTAATAAAACTTCTGATTGGCATTCCTTTTCCTGGCTCTTTTTAATTAATTCAGTTTTCCTATATGAACAGATACTAGTTTGAACACTGCACATCAGTGAACAGGATGGTGTATGTATGTGTTTAATCTTTTCTCCACTTCTTTGAATTTAGTTTCCCACTCTTGGATGATCAAGGTATCACTATCTGACCATAGTTTACTCTGCTTTTTTCTAACATACCAGCAGCTCTCCATAATACTGTCTATTTTCTAAGACAATACATTCCTTATGTTCTTTCAAACACCTGCAGAAGGATAATGGGCACTTCTTTTAACATGGTTCTAAAAACAGAAGTTTCCAAAAACATAAAATAAAAATCTTGTCACTTGTATCTCCCTACATGCAAACCTTGGTCTTCTCAGGCGACAACCAGGTGAAGGGACTGCAGGTGCTTGACCACCTGGGCAATAGCGATCATCGCCTACTGGAATTCACCATCCAGCACAAGGTGTCAAAGCCCTGCAGCAAGGCAGCAGCCCTGGACTTCAGGAGGGTGGATTTCAATGATGTAAGGAGACTAGTCGGAGATGTGCTGAGGTCCTGGAGGGAAGGAGAATTGGAAGTCCAAGAAGAGTGGTCATTCCTTAAAGAGACAATCCTCCAAGCCCAAAGGGTAACAATCCCCATGTGGATCAAAGGGGGCAAGAGTGCCCAAAAGCACCAAAAGCATCCAGGAATGTATCAAAGCCAAAAAGGAGGGGTATACCCAATGGAATGCAGAGGACATCATAAAGGAGAATTATACCTCCATTGCTCGAGATTGTAGGGGGGGTGTTAGGAAGGCTAAGGGAGAGATGGAACTGGGACTAGCAACCTGGATCAAAGATAACAAGAAGTCCTTTTTTAAATACATAGAGGGTAAAAAGAAAGTACCAAGTAATGCGCGGCCTCTGTAGGACATGTTTGGTAATCTGGTGGTAGCACCAGATGACAAAACTAATCTCTTGAATAGATTCTTTGCTTCCATTGTTTCTGAGTGGGGACAGGGACCCACCCTCACAGGGATTCCAGACAGACTGAGGGGAAGCACAGTCAGGCTCAGGGTCAGAGAGGACCTGGTCAAGAAACTTCTGGAGGGACTAGACATGTTCAAATCAGCAGGTCCTGATGATCTCCACCCCAGAATGCTGAGGGAATTAGCAGAGGTCATTGTGGGACCCCTGGCACAGATTTATGAGCAGTTGTGGTGCTCTGGCAAGGTGACAGAGGACTGGAAATGGGCCAATGTGGTCCCCATTTTCAAAAAAGGGAGGAAGGAGGACCCAGGAAATTATAGGCTTGTTAGTCTTACTTCAGTCCTGGGGAAGCTCTTTGAGAAAATTATTCAGGTGCATATCTGCGAGGAGCAAGCAGGGGAGTGTATGCTTAGGGGCAACCAACATGGGTTCATTAGAGGCAGGTCCTGTCAGACCAACCTGGTTGCCTTTTATGACCAGGTCACAAAAGCCTTGGACACAGGTATCACGGTGGATGTAGTCTTTCTATACTTTAGGAAGGTCTTTGACACTGTATCGTACCCCATCCTCATTAAAAAATTAGGCAACTGTTTTGTCGACACCTACACAGTCAAATGGGTCACAAATTAACTGGAGGGCTGCGAACAGAGTAGTGGTGGATGGATCATTTTTGACCTGGAGGGATCTTAGCAGTGGGTTTCCCAGGGCTCAGTCCTTGGGCCTGCACTGTTCGATATCTTCATTGGCAACTTGGCCAAGTGGGTGAAAAGCGTCTCATTCAAGTTACAGAAGACACTAAGATGGGAGAAGTGAGCATGCTAGAAGAGAGGGTCAGGCTACAACTAGATCTGGACAGCTTACAGAGGTGGGTGGATGAGAATAGGATGGGTTTCCATATGGAAAAGTGCAAGGTGTTGCACCTGGTGAGGAAGAAACAGCAGCATACCTACAGGCTGGGAAACTCCCTTGTTGTCAGCACAGAGGCAGAAAAGGATCTTGAAGTCACCATTGATTCCAAGATGAACATGGGCTGCCAATGTGGGGACGCAGTAGGAAGGCTAACTGCACCTTGTCATACATCCATAGATGCATTATGAGCAGGTCCAAGGAGGTGATCCTCCTTCTCTATTCAACATTGGTCAGGCCATAGTTGGAGTACTGCATCCGGTTCTGGCCACCACATTTCAGGAGGGATGTGGATAGCATCAAGAGGGTCCAGAGGAGGGCCACTCACATGATCAGGAGGCAGCAGGGTAGGCCCTATGAGGAAAGGCTACAGGACCTGAACTTGTTCAGCTTCCACAAAAGAGGGCTGAGAGGGGATCTGGTGGCCACCTATAAATTTGCCAAGGGGGACCAGCAGGCAAGGGGAGAGTCCCTATTCCCCCAAGCACTGCCGGTAGTAATGAGGAACAATGGTCATAAGTTTACTGGGAGAGAGTAGATTCAGGCTAGACATCAGAAGGCACTACTTCACAGTCAGGGTGGCTAGGAGCTGGAACCAACTTCCAAGGGAAGTGGTGCTCGCCCCTGCCCTGGGGGTATTCAAAAGGAGGCTAGACAATCACCTAGCTGGGGTCATTTGACCCCAGCATCCTTTCCTGCCCATGGCAGGGGGTTAGACTTGATGATCTGCTTAGGTCCTTTCTGACTCTACCAACTATGAAACTATAAGGGTAACAAAGGTAAAGATGAGGGAGTATCTCTAGTGGGTTGAATTTTGCTGGGACAGGTCAGGCTGCCATAGTGCCCAAGCCTGCAACATTCCAGGACTCTATTGCTTTGAACATCATGTAGATATAGGCTATAATATCAGCAGGAATAGTAAGACTACAGGGCTTTAATTTTTTATATATAAATGTATTCATATTTTAGTTCTAAAGATATATTTTGTTAGTTATTTGGAAACTTAGCTGCTTTATTATAAAAGATTTAGGGATAATGTTTTAAAAGGAGCCTACCTGTATATAAGTTGCTTGTTGCAATCAGAGATTACAGATATACTCTCAGTTGATTTTCATTTTTCCCTACAATCCTGATATATAATAGAACTGTAATCACTACATTTTAATATTTTACCTCTCTCTCTCTTTCAAAATATATAGATCTAGATATATAAATCTATATCTATATAGATATCTATATAACTAGATTGGATCTATCTATCTATGGATAGATATATAAATAGATACAGATATCTATATCTATATATATGTAAAATATTATAGACTTATTATATATCTATATATTTATATATAGACTTAGAGATCTGGCTATATTTGATCATTTTAATTAGATACTAATTTTATTCTGCTATGCCACTCTAAGAAAAAATTAATACAGTACTGTTAATTACAACATTGGTTTGTATAAGATCTTAACTCAAAAGGTACTGATATGTCCATCTGATTACATTAATGATTTCCAACACTACTGCAGTTAACCACATTTCCTCTGGTTTTTATACCCCTCAGCTGATATAAAGAAATATGTTCTGCATGGCTGCTAATAGTTTCAAGTAACATTTCCCCCCTATTTTCACACATACCTGTTGCACAAATCGTGAAAAACCATGGTTTCCATGAGTTTTTGTTTTTTATGAAAACTGCTGGTATGTTTAGTGTAACATGTAATTTATGCTAATCAAGCTAAAGCAGGAGAGTGAGAAATTTACTTGATAGGTTAATTTAGAGCTTTACAGCAATTGCAGCCTTCCTCTGCAATTTCCAAAGTGATGGAAAGGCAGCAGCTGAATGTTTTGTTATCAAGGTTTCTTACCTGTCTTCTTCTTTTCCATTCTGGGTTTTAGTACGAGGTATTTTAAAACTTTAGAAGTGCTTGGTATAATGGTTTAGATATAGAGGGCTCCTAGACTTATACAATATTGTGTTAATTTCCTATGGTCTTTTAAAAAGTCTTCCAAAAGAATTGTTGTCTTTTGACTTTACTGATACATCATTAATTGTATCTAATTTATGGGTGATTGTAGAAAACTTAAGGTTGATATTATATATTTTGACACTGATTTATTATTTCCCAAAATACTGCTATCATGTTTAAGGCCTGGATTTTTCATCATGCCTTTACTTCATATGTATAATAATCATATAAGCCATATTTACTCAACTATAAGATAATATATCAATTATAAGGACCCTGAATATAAAACAACCCCCCCAGCAATTCTATTCAATATATGAAAAATGCATGTTTTGCTATAATATTCCAGGTATAAAATCTAATTATCAGAGGTATGCCTTGAATTTATTCCCCTCCCACTGCTAGTAGGGAAAAGAAATTGGGGGGCGGGGAGAGTCAGATGCCCTCCCCCTTGTACTCTGCCACTAACATCTTCCCTCTGAAGCCCCCTCCCCCCGCCCCTTATTGTGAGACCTTGCTCTTCCTGGGCACATGGAAGTGAGAGACAGATATGAAAACTCTGACTTTAAAATAAACATATAGGCAAGTTACTATGGGTACTGGTAGATTTAGTTCATCCAGAATTGATGCATTTTACCTTTTTTTGAAACTACTGCATGTTTTGGCATAGGTACTCTATAAACTTACTTCAAAATAGCAGTTTTGTACCTGCTCAGGATGTATGCATTTACTCCAGATACCTTCTATAAAAAATCCATGTGCTAATTAGCTGCCCACTCATTCCTGCAAGTAAGTGTTCTTTTCATGAGTCCTGAGATCCTACAAAAAATTATATGCAGATGAGACACAGGGAAGACTGGTCCAGCTCCACTTCATGGATGGCAGGGCCATACACATCATATGCTTCAGGCTGAGAGAATGGGTGAGAGAGATTCTGGGTAAAATTTTTGTGCCTCCATTTGATAGTTTTCCAGGCATCTGAGGCTAGTGAAGAAACAGGAATCATTGGAAATGGGAAAGAAAGGCACAGCTCAGTTGTGGAAATAAAAAGGGAGCCAAAACATAATCATTGCAGTGGCTCACCATGACTGAAAGAGACTTGCCGCTATTCTAATCTATGCTTGTCGTAATTTCCCATCAGTATGTTTGCCTAATATGGGCCACGTGTTTTAGTATCAGCTGTATTAATCAATTTCATAGTTAATTTCCATTACTAAGTTCATGCTTCTTTTTGCAGCAGTTTAATGGTATTTAATGAGGGCACCTTTGTATGAGAATGTAAGATGAGGAACTTTTCCCTCCATGCTGACTGGGGGAAAATCCCCATCTTATATCTGAGTACATATGATTCAGAGTTATCAAAAAGGCCAATAAATTGAGAAATATCACCAGGTATATTTATCTTAATTCTGGTCTGTTCCACAAAATTTTGAAATACTATAGGATAGTCAAGTATTATTCTACAAACTTCTCTTTAGCCCTATATGATTCATAAATCGTAATAATGTATCCGTACAGCAATTGCCTTACCTATAAGTAGACTGCTGAGATATTAACTATCTTTTTCCTAATCTAAATCCAGTACATTACAAATTTGACTTGTGCTTCATAATAATACAGTAAAAAAATCTGATAATGCTAACCTACCATTTTGTTCAAGTGGCCTCAAGTTTTTATTCTTGGCTTCCTTTATGTCAAAGCATGTGTTGCGAGATGATTCATGAAATACAGTTCAGTCAAAAAGACCTGAATTAGCACATAAATTAGAAAAAAAGAGAATAGTAATTTTAGCTGAAAATCCATTTTAGTTTATGCCATCTACACTGGTATTACAGGTAGCAACTCTAATCTTTCAAAGATGCTGTTTATTTTATCTGATAACGTCTGATAGCATCTGATAATCTTTATCCATACATAGATATTTATTAGTAGGAAATCTAGAGAGTAAAAAAATGTATTATAGCAAAATGTTAAGTTCTGTTGTAGTGCAGGTTCCACTCATGCAAATATTTATGCACATACTTGGCTCTGTGAATTGTTCCATTGCATCAAAAGAATGACTAACTTGCTTAAAGTTAAATAGTTTTATAAGTATTTAAGGGCATGAGTTGCATTTAGTATAATTTTAATTTATTCCCTGCTTGGAAATATGCTGTTAATCCAAATTTATTTTCCAGTAGTTTTACTTTATTAGTGGATAAAGGTGTATTTTTTATTATTATTACCTCAGACACTGTGTACTGATACTGCCATTTCCTTTTATGGAAGGAATGTGTATTAATAAGGTTCCCTTTGTTAACCTTAAATGGGCATTAAAAAAAAAATATAAGCAGTAAGTTAAAATAAATTATCACCTAAGTTTCAGGACCATAGTCCAAATTTTGAATTTGAATTTGGAATGTGTGTAAACAACAATTAAAAATCTATTAATCCAATCATAATTTTGTTGAAAATATAAATCAAAGGGGTTTTTTAATGCAAGTAAATGTTAGAAGAAAAATAATGCAAAACAGTGAGTTTTGAAATAAATTAGGCAAGTTCTAAATTTAAAGGAAAAAGTCTGTTTACTAATATTTGAGTACCAGAAAAATAAAATTGTAGAGCATATGTATGATAAGAAACAACTGTTTTAAGAAAATAAGCAAATCCTCATCACATGAGGAATTGTTTAGTGTTTGAAAAGGTATGGATTTTCCCCCCCCCCAAAAATGAATATTTTAAGGTAGGAAAAATAAGATGTGGGTTGCTAAATTCAGACTATAGAGTTATGTATAGTAGCTGTGTTCAGTTTTAGAGAAGACAAAGTATTGAATTGTTCCATATGCATTTCTTCATGAAATTCTAACTCATTCTGGTGACACAGGTGTTCAGGGAATCGACATTTGGCTCTTTCTTATTTTTAAATTACCAGTGTACCTTGGAGAATTGGAATGTGAGAAAGGTCATAGTCAGTCATAGACAGGCATGCATAACTGCAAATGCTTGACGTGTTTTATTCTGGGACTATTAGCTCCAAAGCAATATATTGGTAACATTATCGGAACTACTGTGTGCACCTACACATGTTCTTAAGGTGACATGATAAACTCCAGCTTAGCTTGCCCCAGAGTTTATCATGGCACCTTAATGGCATGTGTAATTGTTCAAATTGCTGCAATCTAGGGTGTATGTGCAGACACTGCACCCAGGACCACATTAGTTTGAACTAGCAGCTGGGTCAGAGCCCAGACTGGCAGATAGTCTGGGGGATTAGCTTTGGGATCTGGGAGGTGGTGTTGGGCAATGGCAGGATTGATTGGTGCATGAGAGTGCCCCAGCATGTGGAGCCATGTGGCTAGGTGGTAGGCAGGAGTCTGCCTTCCCTGCTGCCTGGGCTGACCACATACAATGTATGCCCTAGTCAATGTTTACACATGCATTTAGCTGCAGTCATTTTCACTGCAGTAAAATAGCAATCCCTGACAGTACTATCTATTGTGTCATTAATTAGTGTGCAGCAGTCTATTAGCATTGCACATAGAGATTGAGATGCTTTATACCACAGAAAATTAGTCTACTGTGCAGTTAAGCAAATGTATAAAAGCATCCACATGTGCTAACTACCTTTTAGCACAGTAAGGTGTATAAGGCAATTTGTCAAATAATAGGCTGAAATGGGAAAAATATAATAATTAGAAAGCATAAGAGCTAAGGTTCATTTTCTCCTGCTTTATAAATTGATTGGACTTTCTGAAACTTCACAAGTTCTGCAACTATGTAATCTGTATCAACCTGCCATTAGGTAAAATCTTGTGACTGACAAGTTTGACAGGAGTATCATGCTTTCTGGAAACTTTCTTCTATACCATTTTTGGAATTTTTCACTTTAAGAAGAAGTGCAGTAGAGCAATTAAAAGGGACTTGAATAAATGGATGTAGAAAGGGATAAATCCCTTTATTACTTATAATGAAGCAGAAAGCAACATAATTGGCAAGTATAATAGGGTAAATGGCTATGATCAGTTTTTGCATGTGCATTTGCCTAAGGCTGATAATGTGTTCATAAAAGAATATAAAGTGATTAGCAGAACAAGTCTTGCTTACTAATGTGGAAATCTAAGTTCTAGTGCTAAGATTTATAAATCTTTATGTTAAGAGTTGAAGGATAAGCTGCAAATGAGAGAGACAATGAGAAATAAGCCTGATACAGCAGGTATGAGGATAATGATTACTAATGACTACTAGCTTAAATATGTAGTCACATGTGTTTAAAAAAAAACTTTGATCAAGGCTCACAAATAAATGAAAGACATGTACAGGACTGACTTTAATCAGAGGCAAGATACTGAGTTGGATTGACCCTTGGCTTTTAACTCTCTGTCGCTTTTCTTACACCAGGAACTGTTGATGTCTGGAGTTATACCTGCTTGTAAGCAGTACTTATAATCAGGCAGCCACATTAGCAGCTAGGTCACATCTGAGCTTCTGGACTGAAGCTTTCTGCTTTGAATGGTATAGCAGAATGACAAAGTGGCTTCACTTGGCTCAGAACCAAACTTGAGGAAGATTTTCTTCTGTATTGCTGCAGCTGGAATTGAGATAATAAATGAGGTGGAGATCCATCAACCTTCTTGTCTTGGAATGATTTGAGAAAATAAATGACAAGGTATCTCATGTCTTGTTAATATTCACACTATGACTACCTACAAACCCTAGTCAGTCACACCATGCACTTGTTACAGAAGCTACAGAGCTCATGTGACCTAGCTACTTTCTGGTGCCACCTCCTGGAGTGAAAAGGCCTAGAAATTTTTTGGTATTCCTTGGGATTGGAAGAGAAAAATCTGGGGGTCTACACTGTGACAATAGTGTGTCCTGGCCAGGTCACACCTGACCCCAACTGTCTTTCCTGCCTGGTACAGGGGGCTGGACCTCATGATCTTCCAAGGTCCTTCCAGCCTTACAATCTATGAATGTATGAGTGCACACTGCCTACCTGTATTCACACACAGGCCAAAACTTAAAAAGTCAGTGAAAACATTTCAGAATCTCTCTAAGCCTTTTTCTAGACTTTGGCCTCTATCATTCTTGAGAGTGGCTACAGGGATGTCCTTGGGAGAGATCTTACTGCTATACTTCTGGGTGTGGACATGGCTGGTGAGTGGCACATGCTTAAAAATGCCCTGCCACCAATGTATATATGCCCCTGAAATCTGCACAGACTAAGGTCTCTTCTTTTTATTCTCTATGTATGCCCTTTGCAGGAGTGACAGGGCTCTTGACAAAAAGAACACCAGGAATAAGTGAGTTGAAGAGAGTCTACTGCCTATGTGGCAAAAACTTTATCACCCTGCCTTAGGCCCAGCTGACTGCATGGTATAAGAGCAAATTTGATGTACTATCCAGCCACTGTTGGATACTTTAGAGCAGAGATGCTCACATCTGGTCTGAGGGAAAGATCCAGGCCACACAGGCATGTAATATAGCTCTCAGGGCTCTGCCCAGGTTTTAATATTTGGCATTGAAGGGAGCAGTGGCTGCTTTAATTGCAGCTCCTGTGCTGCTGAATTTCCAGACACACTGAGAGCCCTCCAAGCCAAAAAACATGGCCTCTATGCTAGACAGGGCATGCACTGTGGCACAAGGACAATCTAAGCATGCAAAGCTGGGCTGAGTTGGCAGAAAACCCAATTAGAGTGCACAGGGCCAGGTGTGGGGTGATGTGGGGCCCAATCTGGGCTTGCAGAGTTGGGCTTGAGTGGCAATGGAACCAATCCAGGAGCCAAGGGCTGGGCAGGGATGCTGCAGGGCCCAGTCTGGCCTGCAGACTGGTCCAATGCCACTCATCCAGCATGTAGGACATAAAGATTGAGCACCACAGCTCTGGAGGAAGAATATAAAAGCAGGACACATATGGAGTGATCATCCTCTGTCCTACCTTCTGAGTTACCAGAAGATACAGTTTTGCGATTGCTGTGTGCCTGAGGTTACATCCTAAGAGGAGACTTGTATATAACAGAATGGTGGACTAGTCCTCCATAAATATATTTAATCCCTCTTGAACTTTGTTGTGCTACTGGCCTCCACAACTTATTTCCACAAGTTAAATATGTATATTGTCCTGTTGTTTTTTTTAAAGATACATCTTTTGGGGGGAGGGGGGTGGTTCTCAACTCCCACCTGATAATTCTAGCCGGTGGACCCTAGTTCTTGTATTATGAAATGTTGAGAACAAAAGTTCCCTATTCACTTTTCCCCCCAAGAACTTTTACAATTGTATATATCTCTATCTATTGTATGTTCTCTGTCATCTTTTTTCCAAGGCAAAGACTATTTTTCAAGTAAAAAATATTTACTTGACTCTAAGACCAGCATTTTCTCCTGTTTAACATGAGTACAAGGGCAGCATGGGGGCAGGTGGCTGCTGTGGCATGGGCTCCAGCCCCTTCCTATGGTTGGGGCCATAGCCACAGTTGCTGCCTGTCCCCCTCCTGCCACCTCTGCTCTTCACCATTTCCCCACTGCAGCCTCTTCCCTACAGCTCACATCCCACAGAGCTTCTGCTCCACCCTCTGATGCTCTCCCTTTCCCCTCACTTACCTTTGCTCCTTGATGGCAGCTTCCGTCTATGCTGCAGCCTGGGGCACTGAGCACACCCCCAGCTCAGCCCCATAGCAGAAGCATACAGGCTGCATGACTGTTATGGAGGCTGGGATGGGGCTATGCTCAGTGCTCCAGGCTAGAACTCAGACCAAGTCTGCTAACATGGAGCAAAGATAAGGAGGGGGGAAGTGGGAAGCAATGGCTGAGGAGTAGAGGCTGGGGAAGAGGGAGAAGGGGGAAGCAGAAGTTGGGGGTATGAGGGGGAAGTAGGAAGCAGAGGCTGGGGGAGGAAAAGGAAAGGGAGAGGAGTTGCTGCAGGGGGAGGAGGGGAAGCAAAAGTGGCAGGTAAAGGGGAGACCTGAGGCTGTGGGGTGAGTCAGGAGTGGGGCAAAGGTTGCAGGGGGAAGGCACAAGCAGAAGAAAAGTTCCTTGACCTCCCCTCACAACCTATCCCCCCACTTCTTGCCCTCCTGCAGTAGTGGTGGCAGTAGTGGGGATGTCAATTAAAGACAACCCTCCAATAATTAGGTTCCATACATGGAAAAATATACACAATTTATTATTTCTCCATGTATAGAATCTAATTGTTAGGGGTCTCATCTTAAATTTAGGGTCATCTTATATTTGAGTATCTTATATTGAGTGATCCTCCCCCTCTATGCGAAGCTGGTCAGGCCACAGCTGGAGTACTGTATCCAGTTCTGTGTGTCCCACTTCAGGAGGGATGTGGACAACATTGAAAGGGTCCAGAGGAGGGCCACCCGCATGCTCTGGGGACAACAGGGAGACCCTACAATGAGAGACTGTGGGACCTGAACCTGTTCAGCCTTCACAAAAGAAGGCTGAGGGGGGACCTGGTGACTGTCTATAAACTCATTAGGGGGGACCAGAAGGGTTTGGAAGAGACACTGTTTCCCTGAGCGCCCCCTAGCATAACAAGGAATAATGGACACAAGTTATTGGAGAGTAGGTTTAGATTAGACATCTGCAAGAACTACTTCACAGTTAGGGTGGCTAGAAGCTGGAACCAAATTCCAAGGGAAGTGGTGCTGGCTCCTACCCTGGGGGTCTTTAAGAAGAGGCTTGATGCCTACCTGGCTGGACTCATTTGAGTCCAGTTTTTCTCCCGCCCCGGTCGGGGGTAGGACTTGAAGATCTACAAGGTCCCTTCCAACCCTATGAACCTATGAGTAAATACAGTAATATCCTTTTCAGTTTCTCTGAATGTAGAAGCTATTCCATAAGGCTCATCATTTTGTCCTTCTGTGTACATTTTCTAGCTCTAGTATATACCCTTTGAAATGAGTTGACCAGAACTGCATAAACTATGCAGTGTGAATTCCAACATTTTTCTTCAACGATGACAATTTAATTCTGAACTCATCCTTGTGCATGTTTAATTAAGGTTATTATTTCCTATGTGCATTACTATGAATTTATCGATCTAGGAATTCATTCCTAATTTATTGCCTACTTATCTGTTTTTGTGAGGTCTTTCTGTATCGTCTCACTATTGTCGGGGTATGCAAAATATGGCCTGTGGGCTCGATGTGGCCCACTAGGCCATTTTATCTGGCCTACAGGGCCCCTAAAAAAATTGGAAAATTAATATTTATCTGGCCCTGGTTACCTGCCAAAGATGATAGAATCCAGGAGCAATAGGACCCAGGGGAAGCCATCTGGGAACCCTGCAACAGTGAGGCCTGCCCAGGCCCTCTCCCTCTAGCTGGAAGACCGTGTCTAGCAGAGGCTTCTGGCCTGGGACTGTGGGGCTGTTTGTGCCTCCCTGCATTGGAACAGGAAAGTAGGTAAGAAGAAACGGGGAGGGGAGGAGACAGGGGATGACCGTAGATGATTTCCCAGTCCTTAGGGCTGGGTTGGCTCCTTCTGAGTAGTGCCATCATGGCCATGAAGCCAGGAGCCACATAGTGCAGGGTGGCCGGCGGGTGTGCAGGAGAGTGGGGAAAGTGGCGATGGGGAGTAGAGTGGAAGTGAGTGGATATGTGGGAACACGGGGCCTGCACCAGTGCCCCAGGGCCAGCGCCAGCAGGGCCCAGAGCAAAGTGGCAGGAGTGCAGGGCCTGGGGCTGACAGGGGTCTTTGGAGCTGTCCTGGGCTGCACCATCAGGGAGAGAGGGAAGCTGGCATAGCTCCATATCCCTACTGTCTGGGACTTCATGCTCCTGCTGCCCCATGAAGCCATACATTCAATCAATTAACTGTATGGTAAAACAAGGAATAAGCCACTAAGTTATACCAAATAAATTTAAAATATTTGTGTGGCTTGTTCTTCCCGGGCCATGAATTGAACATGGGACCAGGTGTGGGAGCCCCTCGGCGCACCACACATTGCCGTGGCTGTGAGCCTTATCAGTTATGATGTTGGTGCAGCTGCAAGCCTCACCATCTGTGGAACTCTGCCACGGGAAGTTGCTGCTTGCCAGTACAGGGAGAGCCTAGGATTGTGATCTCAGACTTCCCTTGCACCAGCAGTAAGGTGCAACTGAATCTGAGGTTGGATCTCACAATTAGAACTCCTGCTATACATACCTTTACCTGAATGTCTTGAGGTGCTCTTAGGTGCTTAATACGTGGAATAGAACCTGGTCTATTGAGTAATTTTCTGTTTGGGAAAATAGTATAACACATGAGTAATGCAGTAGGAATCTCCTTTGTTCTTTAGTTTCTTTTCACTGAAATGGATAGTAGAAAATACATAAGCAAGCATTTGCATTACATAAAGCATATGAATAGTCTAAATGTAACTAGTGTCACTACTTGCATATTTAAGTAATTTGCTGGAACGTGATCTTAAATAGGGGTTTAGGATCTTTACAAAGGATCCTGCCTCTGTCTAGGCAGCAGCTCTGTAGAAAAGGACCTGGGGGTTACAGTGGACAATAACCCAACAATTATGACCTTGTTGCCAGGAAAGCTAACAGCATACTGGGCTGCATTGGTAGGAGTGTTGCCAGCAGATCAAGGGAAGTGATTTTTCCCCTCTATCTGGGACTGGTGAGGCCACTTCTGGAGTACTGTGTCCAGTTTTGGACCCTCTGCTACAGAAAGGATATGAGCAAATTGGAGAGAGTCTAGCAGAGGGCAACAAAATGGTGAGGGGGTTGGGGGACATGATTTATGAGGATAGGCTGAGGGAGCTGGGTTTACTTTGTTTAGAGAAGAAAAGACTGAAAGGGGATTTAACAGCAGCCTTCAACTGTATGAAAGAGGTTAGAAAGAGGATGGAGCTGGACTGTTTTCACTGGTGGCAGATGGAAAAACAGGGAATATTGGTCTCAAGTTGCAGGAATAGACGTTTAGCTTAGACATCATGGAAAACTTTCTCTCTAGGCGGGTAGTAAAACACTGGAACAAGTTACCCAGAGAGGTTGCAGAACCTCCATCCTTGGAGGTTTTTAAGACCCAGATAGACAAAGCCTTGGCTGGGGACTGTCCTGCTTTGAGCTGGGGGTTGGACTAGATCTCTTGAGGTCCCTTCCAATCCTAATTTTTTATGATTCAGTGACTCTATGCCACTTCCAGTTTAATATCATCACAGACATTTTTATATGGTGATTTTTTTTAAAGCAATGACACCAGTGCTATGCATTTTTGTTAAAAATCTAAATATTAAGCTATTGTAACAGAAAGGCTTCCTACTTACTGCATTTTTTTTAAATCACTGCACACATGGTATCTAAAAGGAGTTGAAAGAAATATCTTGTGCACTGCAGGTAACAAGAGTTGTGTGATGATTGCAAAATGTGCCTATTGCAATGGTAGTTTAGAGGAATGTTATACTAGTAAATCATACTGTAAAGATGTACAAAAATATTCTTCTTATAATGTGTACTCATAAATCTAGGATGAAATAATTCTTTACTGGGGTATCAACACTTCATTTAAGTATTCAAAATAGTTTCCTGAATTGATTAATAGTATTACAATATGCTTGGAGTGTCAAAATGAAATCATCCAATCCACTACAGAAACACATAATATGGGAGCCTTTGCCTTTGCCCCACAGTGTATAGGCTACAGTGATGAGGCTAAAATGTTGAGACAAAAAAACTGCCAAAAGGAAACATTACATTTTTTCTATGTAATGGATACAAAGGACAAATCCAAGAAGGCATCTACATTGTCAGCCATGACCAAGGAAAAAAAGGGAAACATTGGAGCATTAACCATCCTTGAAGTTGATAGAACACTGGAGAAACAGAAGCATCTGGGACAGGGGCAAAATGTTCATAAAGAAGAGTGTTACTGGAAATGCAGAGAGAGGCAAAGTATGAACCAGTCCAAGTTTGCTCAAGGTCATAGAATCATAGAAAATGAGGGTTGGAAGGGACCTCAGGAGGTCATCTAATCCAACCCCCTGGAAAAGAACAGCCATCCCCAACTAGATCATCCCAGCCAAAGCTTTGTCTAGCTGGGTCTCAAAACCCTCCAAAGATGGAGATTCCATCACCTCTCTGAGTAACCCATTCTAGTGCTTGACTACCCTTCTAGTGAGAAAATTCTTTCTAGTATCTAACCTAAACTTCCCTTGCTGCAATTTGAGACCATTCCTCCTTATTCTCTCATCTGCCACCAGTGAGAACAGTCCTGTTTCTATCCACTTTCAGTTAGTTGAAAGCTGGTATTAAATTCCTTCTATATAACCCCAGTTAGCTCAGCCTGCCCTCATAAGTCATGTCCATCAGCCCCATTACCATTTTCATTGCTCTCTGCAGGACTCTCTTCAATTTGTCCACATCCTTTCTGTAGTTGGGGGAGGGGGGCAGAAAACTGGACACAGTATTCCAGATGTGGCTTCACCAGTGTCCCTTGACATACTGGCAACAGACCTACCAATACAGCTTAGTATGTCATTAGCTTTCTTGGCAACAAGAGCACACTACTGGCTCATATTCAGTTTATTTTCCACTGTAACCTCTAGGTCCTTTTGTGCAGAGCTGCACTCTCAGGAAGGCATTCTTTATTCTCTGGATCAGAACCAAATATGTGTTCACTGACTATATACTGTGTTCTTAATAGCAGAGATGCTACTCTGTTGTTTCGATATGAAAATATTTAGTATCACATTAGTATCAACCATGCAAACCTTAATTAGCAGAAAGGATATAATAATGCCAGCTCGTAGTACTTATATATTTCTTTATATCTTTAGACCTCCAAAATACGTAACAAAGGAAGTAAGAATCATTATCAACTTTCCACAAATGGAAAATTTCAGGCAGAGAGAGCTTGCAGCCATAAACTATATTTTAGTTTCACAGAGAGGGCATGTTGAGTCAAATTCTGTAGAAAGTATTTGAAATTGAATCTGAGCATATGTTGTTCCATGTAACAAAATAAATAGAAAATACAATCCAATACTATTATGAAGATTGAATACAATAACTATTTTGGGGCAATTTTAGAATCCTAGTGTAAGATAAATTTTCCACACAATTCACAGGGAATCAAAGAGTCAATATAATTTATTATTAATAGGTTTTCACTACATTGCAAACTCTGCAAAGTTACCTCTAGAAATATAATACATAAACTCTGAACAATTGGTAAGAAGGGGTGGGAAGAGGGGAAGAATTGCTTTAAACACAAGAATCTTTGTTTATGCTATGAATGAATAGAGAGATGAACCTACTAATTACAGTTTTCTAGGGCCTTATCCAGAGGCAAGCATCTACGGACTTGTTAAACAATGCAGCTACAGATAAAAAATGCATCCTTTCTCTTAAGGGTACACTTACCTAGTCATTGCTAACTGCATATAACCAAGGTAGCAAAAGGTTTTCCTGTACCTTTGGAATACAGCAGTTCCACCTTGCTCAAAATAACTGACTTGCCTTAATTTGTGGAAAGCCATAGCTGCCTTAATGCTCATACCAATTTTTTAAAGTTGGAAATGAATCAATGTTTCATCAATAAAAGTCACAAGGAGCCTGAATGATGTGGTTAGGCTGCAAGGCTACATCAGGGCCCAACTGTCTGTTCCAAAATCTCTAAAGAAAGTGAATAGAAGTATATTGATACATTTCAACCCTGCAGCTACATAATGGCAAATACACTCAAGAGAAATGCCAGAACTAGGTATGAATTTTATTCTTGTATCTTCAACGCTGAAAATGAACAATAGTTGCCAGAGAAGAGCTTAATAGTTTGCAAAAAACAAAAAACAAAAAAAGGAAAAAGTGCTATTACTGATTAAAGAAAAGAGCAAATATTTGGTAATCGGTTTGAAAATCGTAATGTTTCCAGAGCTGCATAATGTAGTAAAATATTTTTATTATTATCATTTTAATTAGGAAAAAAAAATATGAACATGTACTTTGTGACAAGATAATAAGTTACTTACTTATGCCTAAGGAAAAACATGAATGGAAAAGGTAGGTTAAAATAATACACAAACAAACATCTTCAGTGATATGAATGTAGTCATGGCTTAATCCTTTTGTTCAATAATATTCGATGCCCAAATAATTGTTATGAACACTTAGTCATCAAAGTCTTATTTTAACACTAATGTGTTTGAAGTCCCTGTACACTACTATGTTTGAAGCCCAACTGGTCCCTATGCAAGTCACATGCATTCAAAAACTGTTCTTGGTAAATTACCTCCACTTTTTGAACATCTAGGACTCAATTCTCCATTCAGTTGTATAGATGCGACTCTTACTGCAAAACAAACAAACAAACAAAACAAACAGCTTGAACTCAATAGGAGTTGCAAAATGAAGCAATGATGGATATTTGCATTGTGTTAAGTCAGGACCAGATATTTTGTCTGTAGCAAGGATTTGTCTGGTTAGTGGTTTTCTGGTTTCTGAAGCTTATTATTTTCCCTTTTGAAAGGTTAAGTAACTAACTAAGCAGTTTTTCTACTTTGTGGATGAAAGTAAATTTGCACATTTTTGTCGTACTTTTGTTAGGGTGACAATATTTGCATCTTAGAGAGCACTGGATTTGCAGCTGAATGCAAAGACTTCACTTGTGGCCAGCAAAGACTTCACTTGTGGCCAGCAAAACTGCTGACCACAAGGCAGATTGATATCTAAGCCAGCCATTTGCTTGTGCTAAGTAACCATTTTAACTGTGTCTACCACTTTCTGAGGGAAAAGCAGCAAGTGAATCTGTGTGAGTCTGTGTGCTGTGAACCAGCTACGGTAAGGAATGAGATAAGATACAGGGGCCCAAAAAAGGTGAAAGATGGTACAACCTGAGCCAGAAAAACCCACTGGAATGTGGAAAACAACACTTAATTGGTAACAGAATCCAAATGAATATATGCAAAAAGGTGAATGGTGATTGGTGAAGAAGCCTCCAGAAGCTTCCAGGTTTTAGTTATAGTCCGCCCATTGACCGAAGAGAAGGAGTCAAGGTCTTATACATGCGCTCATAGCAAAAAGGCATGTAAATGAATGAAAAGCATAGGCAATTCCATGGTAATGAAGCAAACAGTAAACGGAGGCAGAGCTGGAGATGGGAGGAGAAATGGGTAGAACTAGAAGTGGAACAAGGCAGGGTAAATGTTAATGAGTATAAACTTAAGTGTATAAATATGGGAAAAAAACTATCGTTCATTGTGGTTCCCTGTATTCCATCGGTGTGGGAGCTAGCCCAAAGCTGTCTCTATTCTGAATAAAGCTGTTGCGAGCAATGTGTGCTGGTGTTTATTCCCTGCTCTGCTTTGGCTAATGAGTAACAGGATCCATGGGTTTTTGGACCGTCATCTCCCTAGTCATTGGGCACCACATGAAGTCGGGGTCTAACACCTTTGTCCAAGTTTGAAGTTAAGCAAAGTTTCTCTACTATATCACATTAATAAAATATTACTTTGAAACAATAACAATATTTATCTGGATTATTTTTTAACCTTAAATAAATTTAAAAGATTGTCTATTCCAATTTTGGATAGATACTTTGATACAGGTATCCATGCATCTGCAATAGAAAATATTGCTGTTATTGTTATAACATTTAATTTTCCAAAGGCAAAAATATTTTAAGGTTGATCACTACTTTTAAGGTTTTCTTGAAGGTAGTGAAAATGATACAGGACAGTACTGGCTCTAACTATGCATTTTTATTTTCATATAGCTGGAGAAATCCTGGCACCGTCAAAGTCTGAGACTTAATTGACTTTAATAGAGCTAGTATTTAACCCAGTATGAATAGACGATTTTCTCCCTTAAACAATGTTGCTAAGGGTATTTGAATTTTATTGAGATTGAGGAAAAGGAGATTTTGGAAAAAATGCAAATATATACATCTCTGCATAAGAGACATTCAATGTTATAGTAAGCTATTAAATCATAAATGTAAAGTTAATTGGTTTCTTGACAGAATTTTATTATGTGCCACAACAAATATAAATCACACTTCAGAGAAAAACTCTTCCTCCAGCAGAAAACAAAACGTGGTTGAAAGCAAAATACCCTACCTCATTCATGACCCCTTAAAAAATCAGATTGAAAGAAGCAAACCACTTAGTCTGTTAAGTGAAATGGAAAAGATATTCTAGAATCTTGGCTTATGTAACAAACAGCTATTTTATAATTTTAACTGTATTACAATTTGAAGTAGCTGAACAAACAAGGTGTGTACATACAAGTGCCCTTCCTTGGTAACAGTAATGTCTCTTGGTAAACATTTCACTAGCATCAATTAAAAAAAATTCTAATGTCATTTAAAGTAAATTTCAGTAGTCAAAAATTCATCATTCTGATGGATTGAAACATATATTTTAACCTGAACATTCAAATGCACTTTTCCTCAGCAAAGCCCATCTACTTGCCAAATTAAACATTAAAGTTCAAGCTATGTTTGCAATAATGCTGTTCAGTACAGTTTTAAAATATTCTCATATGGAATAAAATATATCCCCTTCCTATCCTCATACACACATTCTCTTTATACAGAAAAACAAAAATATTGCTGCTGTTCAGGCTTTGAGATAAAATGTGGAAAGTGCAAGAAAGCTAAAAAGGATGTCAAGTACTTATAATGGAAAGTATTGCGTTACTTTAATTGCAAAATAGGTGTGGTTTGTGTTTTCATATTGGAAACAGGCCATCACAGTCTTCCCCTCCCCTTCCTCCCCTCTCATTGACATGGGGGCTGGCGGGCATGTGGGAGAACAGGCTGCAACTTCAAGTATGGGGGTTGAGGGGTATGGCACCCCCCCGGGGGCCCCACTCCCAGCACTGCCACCATAGCCACCCAACCTGAGTGCAGCGTAGCTGGAAACACCTGGGCACTGCCCTAGCCCCAGTCCACTCTGCCCCACTTGCAGATCTGTGTTTGGCTGTGGCACTGGGAGTGGGGGTTGTTGGGGCTATGGCCACTGTAGCATCCCACTCCCAGCGCTGCCACTGCAGCCACCCAGCCTGAGTGCAGCCCAACCAAAAACAGGCCAGCAGCAAGCAAGCTCACCTGCTGTGCCCCTCCCAAGCTGTGTGCCCAGCCCCTCACTGTGCCCCCTGGAAGAGCCACTTGCAGCTCTGTCCCCTGCCGTGCCTCAGCTGTGTAGTACTTCCCCCTCCCTCACCAATGTTGCAGGGGGGTGCAGATCGTGGCCCTAGCAGTGAGAGAGGGATTGAGGTTAGGGTTAGGGCCTTGATCTGCACCCTGGCCCTTTCTCCTTCCTCTGACCCTCCCCACAGTTACCTATGGTGGGGGGAGGGGAGGGGAGCTCTTCGGTTCCTTTTAAATTCCAAA
Source organism: Crocodylus porosus (assembly GCF_001723895.1). Lineage (NCBI taxonomy): Eukaryota > Metazoa > Chordata > Crocodylia > Crocodylidae > Crocodylus > Crocodylus porosus. Next base: position 19,582,854 of record NW_017728916.1, read on the forward strand.
GGCGATATCTGATTTTAAAAGGTTGTAGACCACTGAGCTACTTAGTATAGTTAATGTAAGGGTTAACACATTTGTAGTGATCTAACATGATTTAACTTGTGTATACTGTACTATACTATGGAAAATATGTAACTTTTCATTTGTGTTAGTGTAAATTAACTTGTGGATGTCCTTATTAAAAAGTCCAGAAATATGAAGTCTAAATTATTGCATGTTTCATACTGATGAGATAAGGTATCAGAAATTCATTCTCTGCAAACTCAGAACATTAAAATATATGGTAAGAAGAAAGTTTATCATTTCAGAGCCATTAAGTGCTACAGCAGAGCTACTGGCAAAGAGAGAGCACCGATGCAAGGGGTGCATATTTTCGAATGTGGTTTACTACATCCATTAAATATTTTTTTTGCCTATTGGGCATGAGAAAGAACAAGGAAAGAAGTCAAGAGACTTTCAAATGCAATTATGGTAACAGAACTACTCTTTAAGCATTACATGTGTGTTTTGTTATTATTTAAAGGTGCAATAATTAGTCAGTGAGTTGAGTATTCCAGATGTCTGAAACAGTTGTGTAATTTGGGTGTGGTGATTGGGGCAATTGTCCCAGGTGATGACTCAGAGAGGGTGAAAAAGGGGCTGTTGCTGGCAGCTGTGCCATCGTGATCAGGCAGCAAGTGGTCGCTGCTGCCCCCTGTGCCCCAGGCACCCAGCTGTGTCCCTGTGCTACTGGCCTGAAGCACTAACTTAATTTTACTTTTACTAATTACATATTTATTACCAACAATTTAAATATGACTCTGTTTAATTAAGTGAAGATACTGTAAACAGTTAAGCAAGGTGAGGTGAGCTACCCTTGAATAAAAGCTTTACTCACTTTTACATGTTTGAAATAAAATATATGGATATAGTTTTTTCTACTCAAGCAATATAAAAAGGTAATTATATAAATGGTATGCAAAATATGTTGTTATTTTGGTACATTTTCTACTTTTTGTTTAAAATATATCATCTTATTTTATTTGGTGCAACAAAGGAATTAGAGTATGTGGATTTTGCGTTAAATAGAGCTGACATCCAGCTTGCCAGATTCTGTTTCAAATCACAGGGCTTCCTACAGAATTGGTAAAAGAATTCCTTCATGCTTAATGTGTAGTTCTAAGTCTGAAACAAGGATATGCAGTATTGCTGGTGCTTTATGTTTTCTGCTAGCTTTGAAAGCATTTTCAGAATACTATCTGAAAAATTCTGAAAAAAGATCATTTAATCAATCAGTTTAATCAAGACCTTTGGAAATACTCTGAGCTGTTCTTTCTTTTTCATTATGAAACAGAATCTAAACTGTCTAACAGTAAGTTACATATAAATGCTATCAAAAAACCATAAAAGAAAACTATCTTTTGAAGGTACTTGATCTTGTTTGGAACATGAGATTTCCCAGTCTTTCAACTGATGTGTACCATAATGAATTTGATTTAGAAAGATGGAGTAAAGGAGACAAGGAGCTATTGCTACACAGTGTGTGAACACTAAAATATCATAATTCCATGTTCTTAACTATTTTTAATAATCAAAACCTGTTAAGCATAGGCTGCAGCTCAGTAATTGCTTCTATCTAGCAAAACACTTACGATGTGTTTCTGTGCTTTGTCAAATGGCACAGACTTAAGCGCTTGCTTAAATGCTGAAACATTTTGCTGACTCATGGCCAAATGTAGCCATTGATGTAACATGGAGAATACTTTAGCTGTAAGTGTCTGCCTCCAGTATCCAAAGTAAAATTTTCATTTAAATCTTGATATCAAAAATTAGGCTACCCTGTAGATAGAGAAGTACATACCTCAAGGGCCTACCCCAAACCTCACATCTGCCTCCTGTGGCAGCCTCCCTACAAACCCATAACATCAAGCTGTGGCAGGTGAAATAAATGTGAGGGGGCAGAACCCAGAAAGCCTGGAATCAAGGGGGAGGATGTTGGAGCCCAGTGGTAAAGCGACCCAGGAACCTTGTCATGTCGGCATGAACCTTCAAGATTACAGAACTATGTATTTAAATTGTAATGTTGCCATTATATATAGTTCATTTCACAAACACCTGAAAATTCAATATTGTTGGAAAGAGTTTAAATGCTAAAGGAAAACAAGCCATTTAAAGCACTTGTCATTCATCAGACTTCCAACAAGGTATTAAATGGAAGATTGTAGAGTATATCACTGTGAACTGAAATATCTTAGAGTGAATTATGGTTTCCCAAAGCTTAGAAGTATAATGGTTTCTTGCCATTTTCCAGTTGGTCTAATTAAAGGTATCATTTTGGAACCAAGAGTTCTAGTTTTTTGTATGTCTTTTTGTCTCAGACCAACATGGCTACCCCTGAAACATGGAAGATGATGAATTTTAACTGATTTTGGATTTTAACCTTCATTGCAGAACAACAAGGAAGACTTTTTGCCTCCCTACGTACCATCTGACACCTCCAGGAAAGGAATTCTACCTGATCAACACATCAAAGGGCTACTCAACACAGCTCATAAAGAGATTGTCATGGACCCAGAGGGACAGACTTCCATCTTCAGCTCCCTCTGTGCAAAAATGAAGTTTATTTCCTACCTATGGGGACTTTTTACCATCTTGTACCATCTACACTTTTCCCAGAGCCTGATGAAGGGACTTTGATCCTGAAAGCTTGCAGAAAAGGACAATTTTCTTGCCATTTTCCACTTGGTCTATTAAAATTTATCATTTTGGAACCAAGAGTTCTAGTTTTTTCTATGCCATGATGGAATAAATAGAATTTAAAAGAAGACAGGACATGGAAGAGTCACAAATAGTAGCCTGGTTAATTAGTTTTAAAACTAATAGTTGTGTAAACTATTTATTTTGCTTTCATTGGAATTCCCACCCCCTCCCTCCAAAAAACACAACAACTTTATGAGTCGATGAAGATGTAGTCTCATTAACATTTTTCAGTCATGTTGTACAGTTATCTAATTGAAAAGAGTATAAAGAAGTACTGTCTTTCTGAATGAGTTTTAGGCTGGCACAAAAGGGATGCTCAGTAAGGCTGTGTAAAGCTTCAGGTGCTGATTTGATTATGAGGAGATTTGGCCCTATTCAGTGGCCAAATCTCTGAATCTGAATTGAATCAGGAGAGCAGTAAAAAGGTCTGAATTGATTTGAAGCCTCCAAATCGATTCAGAAAAGATTTGGAGAAAGATTAGGAGATTTGGCGATTCAGGAAGTGCCTGCACGCCATTGCAGGTAGCTAGACCTGGGCTCCATGCCAGTAAGTATGGGATGCAGGGGCACTGGAGGAGGGGGCAGGGGAACGTGGGCAGACCCCCAACCACCACCTCCTCTCCCAGCCCTGTCAATGGCTGCCCTGCCCAACCCTAGCATCCCTGCTTTTAAAAAAAAAGGGGGGGGGCCTGCACTCATTGGCTCCTGCCAGGCAGGAGTGGGTGATCCCCACTGCCCACCACTGCCTTGTACTGCATGGGGGCTTTGCCATGAGCCCCCATCCCCCGCCTGCTCTCCCAGCCCCAGCATCCCGGCTCTTTAAAAAATAAATAAATAAATAAGGCCCATGCTCACTGGCTGTTGCTGCAGCTGTCAGGGTATCTGGGGGCTTGTAGAAAATTTAGTCCCTGCTGAGGCCACAAAGCTGGTTTGTCAACTTTCAAGGATATAAGTGCCGGGGTTTCTGGGAAATTGCACCTCAAAATCTTGAAAGCAAAACTCATGTCATGTGTGTATGTTAAAGCACAGTGGTGTGAAAACTGCAGGAATGGTAGCCCCTACTGAGGTCACAAAGCCTGCCAAATTTACAAGGAGATAGATGCAGAGGTTTGTGGGAAACTACACCTCACACTGCTGATAACCAAAACTCGTGACATGTGTGACTTTGTGTGTATTTTAAGGAGCAATGGGATGACAACTGCAAGCATGGTAGTCCCTGCTGAGGACATGAAGCCTACCAGGTTTCAAGGAGATAAGTGCAGGTGTTTCTAGGAAACTGCGCCTCAAATTGTTCAGAGCAAAACTCATGTCATTTGTAAGTGTGAAGGCACAGAGAAAACTCAGTTCAATCAATACTTTTTATGCTGGTTTTTTGTCCCTCCTCAGAGCACTGGGATTGGAAGGGACCTCAGGGAAGGATCACCGTCACTGGCCAACTATACATGTCTATATCAGAACAGTCATCCTCTCTTTCCCCTCCCTCTCCTTAGTTTCTCTTTTGCGGCAAGCAAGCCCAGCTTCAAAACTCAAAACAATTAAAACTTTTGAAGCATCTTGACTCCCCATGTTTCATTTTGAGGCTGTTTCAAAGCCCTTCATTTCATTTTGATTCTGCTGTTTTGAGCTCAGAATGAGTCGAAACAGCGTCGAAACAAAACAGCCAGTAAAATTTCACACAGCCGTACTAGGGCATGTCTCTTTGTCATACTCACCTAACGTGGAATGGTAAAACTACAACAGCAAACAATAGGGCATGTTACAAAGTTGTTAAAAAAAAAAATACAATACATTACTGATAACTAAACTTGTTGCCATTTTCATTGGATTTTTTCCCCAGATGATGTACTTGTCAGATGAAAGACTTTTAGGAAATAAAAGTCATTTTAGATGTAGTAGTCGAGAATGATGATTACATACTCCAGATTTTCTGGATGATCAACCCTTCTATCTTGGATTTAGGGACTACCAGTTACAATCATTAGACAACAGTAATGCACTCCTAATTGGCATTCTCTTTAAACTGATACAGAAGCTGCAGCTGTTGCAGAATAATACATCTGCTTGTGTGTTCCTTGGGATGGAAGTATGGGAGTAAGGGATGTTTGATCTAAATTGGCAGATGGTATGCCACAGGGTTTAATTCAAGGCTAGATATTACAACATAAAGCCCTTCATAATATAAACCCTAAACATAGGAGAATAAAATCTCACTCTGACCTTAAATGACAGTGGTTGCTTGGTCCAGACAGGTTCTCTCTTGGCCCATACATTAATTCAGAATTCAAATGGTGTTAGTTATGTCCTTGTGGAATGATTTCTGGTGTCATATTTCCTCTTAGGAGGCACTGGAACTCATAAGTTAATGCTGTAGATTCACATGTTGAATTATTAAAAAAAATGCATATATATATTATGATGTTTGATAGGTAATATATTGAAACATGTTTGTACTTTGAAGTCGTAAGTGCAAATGGGTACATGCATATAAGTTATTTCAATAGAGAACTTGGGAGAATTAACCTCTAAATATACACAATATATTACCAGTATTTAATATGAAAACAGTTGTAGGAGAATGAATAAAAAATGTGGTACCATAAATTAAATCTAATAATTACTAGGCATTTTAATATTTAGATGCAAAAAGAATGCAAGACCTTATTTAGAATTATGCATAGTTACCTATTTTGCCAAATTGTTTAAAGACTAAGTAGCACTGTAAATAACTAGTTCAGGCAGTTTAAAAATAATCCAAAATTCAAGAGTCTTCCACTTTCAGGAATAAAAAAAATGTTGCAACAAAGTCTTTCAAACCCCAAACAGGACAGTGACACAGGAGGCAAGGCTGAAGACCTGGATAACAAAAGAAAGTATCAGAGAACTTTTGATTAATGTGGATATATGTGTCAGCAGGGCCTGATGAAATTCATCCCAGGGTGCTGAAGGAAATGTCTGAAGACATCTTGAAGCCATTCACAATAGTATTAGACTGGAAAAAGGCTGACATCTTGCCAATCTTCAAAAAAACAGGAAAAGAAAAGACCTAAGGGATTGTAGACCAGTCATTGTAACATGAAAACCTGGGAAGTTACTGGAACAAATGATAAAAATGCCAATTTTGTAAACAGCTGGAGGAGGAAAGGGTGATCAAAATTGATTTGTTAAGAAAAAATTGTGCCAAACCAACTTATCTTGAACAAAGTAAGTAATTGGATGGATGAAGGGATTGCAGTGGCTATAGCATACTTGGACCTTAGTGAGGCTTTTGATTTAGTCTCATGTGACATCCCCATAAGTATACTTGAGAAATAAGTGCTAGATAACATTACTGGAAAGTAAATACATATTAGCTTAATTACTGCAAGAAAAGGCTAATTGTAAATGAATAAATGTTAGAATGGCAGGAAGTTTCAAGCAGTGGGGGATTCCTCAGGCATTTGGGGTCCAGTGCTGTTTAATATATTATTAATGTCTTACCTGGAATAAAAAACTTCCTGGTCAAGTCTGTGCATGAATTATGGCACTTTGGAGGATAGGATAAGATTTCTAACACCTCCTGATAGAGTGCAAAGCTCTGCTGGAGACAACAGAATGAAATCCAGTGAAGATGAAATATACAGTTATACACCTAGAGATTAATAAACAAATGCACTACTCAATAGTTGGTCCCAGAAAACATATCACCCAGAAAATCCTTGCCTCTCACAAACACGTTAATGCAGAGTGGGAGATAATGGTCTGGCCATTGGTTTGCCAATAAGAGTCTGGGGTTCTGATGGTTCATAGATTAAACATGAATCATCAATTCACAGTTGCAGAAAGTATAATTTTGAGCTGCATTAGGTGTAAGACTTGAGAGGTGATGATATCTTTATGCCTCATCTAGAGTAGTGTGGGCAGATCTAGGCTCCATATTTTAAGGATGTGGGAAAGTTGCAGAGATTAGAGAAGCAGGTGACAAAAATGATAAAGGGGTTGGAAGAGAAGCCATATGATAAAGGATTAAAGAACTAGGAGTGTTTAACATTGAGAGGAGATTAAAGGAGGGCACGATACAAGTTTTTAAATATCTGAAAAGCTGCCATGAAAAAGAGAGAATAAATGTTCTCTCGTAGCACGGAGAGCAGGAAGCAAAGCTATGGTTTTACTTTGAAGCAAAGCAGATTAAGTTAAGATCTCATGAAAAACTTTTTTTACTGTTAGAACAATGAGGACGCAGCACACATTGCCGAGGCACCTTGTATAGTCTTTTTTCACTGGAAGTTTTCAAGAGTAGGCTGAACAAATATTTGAGAGGAATAGTTTAGGAATACCATTTTTACATGTGTGCAGATATTATTATTGAAATTAATATATATTTATTGGAATAACTAACATGTTTAACATGCACCATTCATTGTTCACTACACGTTTCCTGTGTCAAAAACACTGGTTGTTGTTACAGATTCTGGTGCTGAATCAATGCAAATACAGATTCCAAAGAACTTTGATATTCAGTAAATATTTGGTATTTAAACTGGCTTTACAGCCAAGTTTCCTGTCACCTCAAGAACTGTCTCAAATAATGTATTGTTTTGTGACATGCCTCATTGAATTGTGTCAGATCCATTCACATCACATTACTTTATATGATGAATCATATGACTTCTTTAATATGATAAATGTTTTCTTCATAAAAACATCTACATTTAAATTTTTATTTTTTTGCTCAGTGCTCTGTTAAAATGTTTTGGAGAAAAATAAAAAGCAACTGCAGCAAGACATACTAAAAAACCCACCATACAATGCATTTTAGCTTGTCACTAGCCCTTTGACTTGTGCACAGTAAAATTTGTAATGCTCAGTTTTACTCTTTTTAAAAAATAATGGGGAATCATGAGAGAACAATCTAACCTTTTGTATGAAACCCATTTAATGTCCTAGATAACATAACTATAGAGTAAAACCACAAATAAAATTTCAGTCATCATTTTCAGCAAGAATTGAAGGTGTTAGGCAAATCAGTTGGGCAACAAAACCATGAAAGAACAAATCTAGTGAATGGACTTGGGGAATGACGACAAAAAAATCTGAGCCAAAGGACAAATTATGAACAAAATATGAAAATTACTTGTTCCACAACAAAGATCAGTTCACAAGAATTAATATAAAAGACTAAAAGATGGCAGACAGCAAGCAAGTGGAGGAAACCTTAAAATTATAAAGAATAGACAATCTGAAATACATACAATTTGCCTGAACTGTAAATGGATATGGGAGCATCATATGCATGAGTTTTCTCCTAGTCTTGATCAATAAAGCATATTCATATGTAAGAGGCAGAGATTCTTGTGGGTGATACTTTTATTGAATCAACAACTGCATGGTTGGGATAGGTACAGACAAGCTTTGGAATACAGCAGAGTCTTCTTCAGGTCAGAGGGAAAGTAGGCACAGGGAAGGATGAGAAACACTTTAAAGGGGTGTGAACCTGGAGAAGAGAGAAAATTCCAGAGGTATCAGACAAACAAATAACAGATGAAAGGATGGCTTGGTTGGTAGAAGATCAAGAGTTTTCAAAAAGAAAAAGTGTTGTTATCACCTGTAGTATGAAAATTATCTAGAGTCAGGTATTTTATAATTTGCAAGTAAGGCAGTATCAGTGTTCAGTCCTTGGTGTCCAGCCAGGCTCACCTTTTGAGTTGGGTCAGATACATTCACCTCACATCACAATTTGTAAATTTCCCTTGAGCACAAGGATAGTAAGGTCAGAAAGGCAGTGATTATTCTGTGACAAATGTTCTCCTACATTTGTTCATAGAATCATGGAAAATTAGGGTTAGAAGGGACTTCAGGAGGTCATCTAGTCCAACCCCTCAAAGGAGGAGCATCCCCAAATAGATCATCAAAGCCAACGCCTTGTCTACCTGCTTCTTGAAAACCTCCAAGGATGGAGATTCCACAACCTCTCTGGGTAGATTGCTTCAGTGCTTTACTACCTTCCTAGTGAAAATGTTTTTCCTAATATCAAACCTAAACTTCTCTTGCTGCAACTTGAGACCACTGCTCCTTGTTCTCTCATCTGTCACCACTGAGAACAGTCTAGCTCCATCCTCTTTGTAACCAACCTTCAGGTTCATCTGTCTCTAATCTTTTTCCTATGATCATTCTGGTGCATAGTTTTAGTCTAGTTTCACCCAAATAGTTTCCATGAAGGTATTTGATATATCACACAAATATACCACATTTTGGTATAGGTATGTGTAGGATCCATGGACTCTCATAGGTTCTTTCTTTGTAGAGGGTTTTAACTGTTGTAACAGTGGATGTCCTGACAGGTTTTGCATCTCTTGTTAAGACAAGGCTGTCTCCCATTTGTTGTAAATCATTTGATGTCTTGGCTGTAACATCACTCAATAGTACCATATTAATATGTAATAAGAATTAACTTAGCTATAATCAAAAGGTTTGAAATTGAATATTAATGAAGTTGTAAACAATTCAATTTAAGACTATTAGTTTGGGATTGGAATTGATATCAGAGGTATCTTTTACAGATTTTGTGGTTCTCAAACCAAGCAATGTTTCATGAATTTTTGGACATGAGGCACCTCTCATTAGGCTTAAGGCACCCCTTGGAATATGTGAGCAGGTGAATGATCTGAGCCATGTCTCCCTCTGGACTTGCTTGCCACAACTTAGATAGAAAGGAAAGGAAGAGGGTATCAGTTATTTTTTCCAGGCTAGGAATTACTAATGCCACCCTGTTGGTAACTTCTCACAGTGTTGGTTTATTTGTCTGGCAGAAAGTTGCACAGTTACAATACCTCTCTAATTACTTCATTAACTAGGAGAGTCTGATAACGCAGCACTGGTTGCTTTACAGATACAATGTAGTGTCCTATCACTAATTGCCTTGTTAGTGAGGTGCGTTCTCCACCTCTTTCACATCCACCTTGTGCTGGGAGTGGTCCCAGCTGCTCCCCTGCTTCCCATGCTGCCGTTTACAGTGTCATTGCTGTCCCGAGGGGCTTGGGGCTCCTTCTGCCTGCACATCATCCCAGAATGACTGCCCTTACTCAGGACTCCCCTGCCAAGTTCTCCACAGACCTCTGGCTCTCCTCCACACTCACCACTGCGGTTCCCAGGTATGTAGCTTGCCTTGGGGTCGAGCGGTCCTGTCATCCCAAGCCCTGAGATCTCAGCATCTTCCTAGGTTACTGGGAAGGCTCCTCATCTTCCTCTTCATCTGGGGTTTTGATCACCTGTTTTTTGTCCTCTCATGCCCAAAGGCAAAATGTGTATGTCCCACTGCTGGATATATACCGGTCATGGTGGGTTAATCACCCTACCGTGTCCCAGGTGTGCGAGTCCTTTCACCTGGTGGAGTGCATCATCAGGTCAATCCTGCTTGACACTGTTTCAGTAACAGGGCTCCTGGATGAACCCCCGTTACAGAATATGCCAACTCTGTTTTCACTCCTTTTTTGACTATGGAAAAATAATAGAGAATTTTTCTGTTGCAAAACCATTGAAAAGACCCCAATAGGGAAGAATGTTTTAACACTATGGATTCCTACTTGAAATCTCAGGTGTGAATCATTTTAACACCTAACACTGCGTGTTTTACATGGCACCCTGCAACACCCTTAAAAGAATCTCAGGGCACTCCAGGTGCCACAGAACTCTGGTTGAGAACTGCCTGACTAAAGAGACCAAAAGCCAAACTGACCTACTACTAAACACTTTCCATGTTGTTGCTTTGGTCATGTCTATCACTAAATTATTCTAGTCTCTAATTAGCTTCATTGTTAACATTTTTCCAGTTATCCAAGTTACGATTTTTTTCTTTCTTTTTAAAGCTTTGAAGGATTTTATTGTTCAATCAAAAACTAATTTAGTTTCATAGGATCTCTTTATTAGCTTTAGAGGAAAATGTAAATCCAAAATAATCCCCTTAAATATTCTTTTTTTACTTGATATTTGGGAACTACATTTCATGTTCTTTGTGTAAAAAAATTAGAACTGAATTATCTGTGCCTTTATAGGTAGTTTCGTTCTTCACTTTCTTTATGACTCATGCTAGTGATACCACAAAGTCTATATACACTTATACAATAGAGTATTAATGGGCATTTTTTTTTAAGTTTAACAGTACCATTGTACATGTATTAACTTTACTTTCACTACAAAATACATCAAGAATTGAATTTTAGTATTTCAGAAACCAGAGTTTGCTGACACAAAAAATACTATTGAACCAATTCCTGATCCGGTGTTAATGGCAATCCTACTGACTTGAATGAGATCTGGATAAAAACCATAGTCCCTGAGTGCAGCTGAGATAGGAAGAAGGAGCTTCAGTTGTTGAAAAGTGCAAAAACAGACAAAGGAGGAATTCTTGTAAGTCTAAGGGTGCATATTGACATTACTTGGAATAAGTGGAAGTAACAAATAAATAACAGACAAAGGGAGCAAAGAACTTGTTTGTCTGGTATTGAAAATCATACAGATTACTAACTTTAATATTAAGCATTTAGGAGAGCTATTGACAGGTGATAAGCATAGAATTTGAGGAACATAGTTCACATTCTGTCCAGAATAACTTACATGCTTTTATTTACATATAAGTAGTTTTCTAAGGAAATTGGTTAAATAAAACAGAAAAATTTCCCCTGATTATTTATAGCTAATGTTATTAAAGAAATTAAATGAAAAGAAGGCCCAGATAATGTATCAGCTAATTAGACATCAGGTATCTCCATAGGGGTAAGGAATGGTGGTATAGAAGACAATGGAATGGTTGAATCCTTTGTATACTTACATGAATGCAATTTTAAATGGAAAGTGTAGTGACCACTGGGTTCAGTAAATACAGGAATACAATAAATAAGAACTAACAAAAACGAACTTTATTGTGAATCAGTAGGCAATCCCTCCAGTTCCTTGGTCTCTGTAACTAACTAGCTACTTATGACTCCCAATCCTCAGTCGCCTTAGTTAGGGAGCATTTTTAAAATACACCTTCTATCACTGCAGAAATAGGTGGGCAGGGAGAAATATAGAAGGCATGCAAATCTTCTTCCTCCCTGAAAGAAATTCAAGTCTATGAATACACTGGAACATGAAGTGGATTTTTTTTCTTTCCAGTAAATACTTGTCTTTCAATTTCCTCAACCCCTTTGATACCTCCTTGCTTAGTGGCCACTGTAGTTTTTGAAAACTCTGAATATTTCTCAAATACATTTTTTTTTGTTGCAGTGCTAGCAGACTTCCTGAGGCTTACATAATGGTGTGATGTAATTCAAAGGTTGTATAGGCATTCATTTGAAATAACCTGAATAATTCAATTGCAGTCTTTCAGATATTATAGCAATTATACAATGTTAAATTGAGTGGTAGTGATGTGGGTAGTTATGTGATGTAATAAAGAATGCATACAGGAATATGTGATATTTTTCATGGGCTTGCAAAGTTCATTACACTCTAAGACATATAAGTCAGGCAGAGATAGTCCCATATTTTTTTCCATGTCCTTTTCCCTTGACTAAAATTATCCAGGCCACATTCTTTGCTTTTTTTCTACCCCTTGTGAAAAGGTGAAAGAACACAAAGCATTATTGTTATCTCACTGTTCATTATGAACACATGAATAGAATAATTTCATTATTCACACATCTCTACAAATTACTGATTTGATTTGCTGTCATTTAAAACTACAAATGTATTTAACAGAGAAAATAATAGAATCATAACAATTACTGTAATCATTAAAGTAATCTGCAAAACTCATTTGTTTAATTGAAATCTGATTACTTCAGATGGAAAGGTCTGAGTTGCACCAACCAGAGAGTATGGGAGGAAGAACCCAGCAAATTTATGTTTATGGTACCAAAGTTTAAATACGTGGCAGATCTTCTTTAAAGCTTACAAATTAGAAATATATATTTTTAAATAGCTAAGCATAGGTTAGAAAGGAAAAAAGGCATAACTGACTTTAGCTGCATATGTGTCTCCTTAAAGTCCATAGGAATCCCATGAAAATACATAATAGTGGACTTTGATCTGTAATATGTAAGGGTTTCATCTTTCAATGTGCTGAGCATGCTGGTCTGGCAAGATGTATAAGTCAGTGCTTAATTTTAAAAACATGAATAGTCTCATTAAAAATACCTATAGAAGTCAATAACTGCCTCATACATTTAATGCTAGATTATAGCCCGTCATCAAAGTTATAACCCAGTACAAATTTCATTGAATTTTTCTACTTGCAGCTCTGTTTAGCACTTGTACATAGATTTTTTGGGGTGTATGACATGAATGACAATTTGTTCAACACTGAAAATGTGTTTGGTGTCAAGGTTGATGACCATCTGAGCTAGCTCCTAATTGCTATTTGAGGTGGTAAACAAGCATCTATAGGTCCATTGCAGTCACCCCTAACCCCTGAAGTACAGAGTTGTGGGCAATCCTGGAATTTCGGATGTGTCCTGGTATTAACTACTGGGTGGGGTCATGTATTGTAGTCTTCTTCAGAAGGGATCAGTTGCAAATTGTTTTTAGCTCTATAGCTATTGAGTGTGACATAGTTAGAAAGTTTTCTTGCTCCCTAAAACACAGCAAATGTCAAAACCTTTGCACTTGCTGTGGGCTGGAGGAGAATGAGGGTCCACCACATTAAAATATGCGATTATACAATTTTTTTAAAGTAAATTTAAATGTTGCACTTAAATTTCAAAAACATAATAATTCAACTAAAGCCTAAAGCCATTTATATACATACTTTTTTTCCTGTGATCCACTGCAGATCTGCTGCTTCAGAGCAGACTCGATTAACTGGGTCTGCTCCACATGTGAACTGAGGGGAACTGCGCTTCACCACATACAGTTATGTAAGTGATGAAATACATGCAGAAAATGGAGGTGGTGCACTTTTGAACTAAAGAACCTCTAAGGTGTTGTAGTTCAAAAGTGTGCCACCACCATTTTCTTAGTGCTGATGCACATTTCACCACTTATAAGACCATCGGTGTTGCAGCATTGAAAAATGCCCAGCGCTGCACTGCTTGCAAGTGTAAACTTTCTCTTCTTTGCAGTCCTTCACATCTTACCTATGCTCTATATATCATTTGAACAGGGGTGTCAATGATATGGCCTGTGCAGCCCCATTGTCCAGGCCTCAGTGCTGACTTTTAGATTCAGCTGATCCACATGCCACCAAACCAGGCCTGCACATACGGCCTGGGATGCATGTTGCAATCAGTGCATGTTTTAATTGGTTTAGGACCTGTGCCACATGTTAGACTGGACTGGGTTGAAAGAGAGGTGGGTGCTATTGTGTGCTGGATCCAACTTTGTTCGTATGGAAGCAGGAGGGTCCATGGGCTCAATATGACCTGTGGGTCCGGATAAGTCTCGTATCCTTGGTTTAGAAGATTTATGAAATACCACATATATGAGATTTGATATTAAACACTTTTTCTCTGGTAGGGTCTCTCTACATGTGCAGATAAAAGTGCAAAGGGATGTAATGCGCAATCCACAAAAATTGCACCTTCTGCCAAGCCTTATGTGCATGGCAGGAGGTGTGATTGCAGGATCACATATTGGATCGCATCATGACTTTGTTCTGGTGCAGAGGGAGCCCTATCCTGAGTTCCCTCTGCACTGGCAACAAGCAAGCTTCTGCAGCTGGGAGCCCCTTCAGTTGAAGGGCTCCCAGCTGAAGGGAAACCCCAGCCTTGATCCTCCAGCCTTCAGAATGCATGGTAGTCATGATCACCCAGCCTTCAGGATGCATGAAACCCCCTAGCCATGAGGATTTCATGTATCCTAAGGGCAGCTGCACACCCCACCCAGGCTGCCAGGACCCACACATTGTTTGATACCTATAATGTATAAAGGAGGTGGTAGAGACATTACTAAGTATTGAGGTGATGTGGTAACTGCTATAAAAGAGGGGGAGGAAGCAACTTTTTCAGGGGAAAAAGGAAAAAAAAAGCAACTTGGATAAAAATGTTAAACCAACTCTGTAAATGAGTTATGCTGTAACTCAAATTCTGCTCTGTAGACTTGTCAATGTTATTTATATCAATTTCCAGAAGAAAAAAATGGAATGAAATGAACACTGAGAATAAAAAAAAGAACATTACATACCCCTCAGGCAGTGAAAATTCCCTGCTTTTTCTCCAGCAGAGTTCTTTAGAGCTCACACTGATAATAAAGTTAAACAATTCTTTGATCCAATTTTTCCATTTTGATCCAAGACAGCATTGTGTTTTAAAGCTCTGAAAATTTGGTTGCACAGAACTGCTTCACACTTTGATACTACCCCCCACAACTACAGCATTCGAATAGCCCAATCAAATGGAAATAATAGAGGAGTCCCTTTAGTAGCAACTTCAGATGATGTTGAAGCCCTGTGGGGTCAGACAAACTCTCAGGATCTCAATGTTGTGCTGTTAGACAGGAGGGTGTGACACAATTGCACATATACAAGCACACAAATCAATTAGGTGCACACACACACACTACCAGCTCAGGCACATACACATCCAAACTCAGCCTAGGGACATGCATACCTATCACCAATTCAAGCACATACACCCCAAAAGTGAGACACAGATCACTAATTCGTATA
>NW_017728916.1:19598308-19602808 GCF_001723895.1 Crocodylus porosus
ACCAGAAGATAACAACTCATATACTAAAAGTCAAACATCTACTATAATATATTTTAATTTTATTACAAAAATATTGTCATGATTTGCATTTGTGTAGTGTATATAGATGTGATTGCATAATAGTTAAATAAAGAAATGAATAAATATAAGTAAGTATACTGTGCATGGAGGAATACGTGGGGTGTGGCTGGAGGGGTGCGTGTGTGCGTGTGTGTGTGTGTATGATGGAGTGTAAGAGGGTGTATGTGTGTGTGTGGGGGGGGGTTGTGAGGAGGTGCGGCTCCCAGGACTTGCACATTACTGGGAGAAGCCCCACAGGATTTAGCTAGCTGCCTCCCCTGCTCTCTGCTACCACTGGGCAGCAGTGCCTGCATCAGCCACAAGCACCCCAAGGGCCCTGCCTCAGTGGTGTACTGTGGGTCTCTGGCACCTGGGGATGACTGCTTGTATTTACACCCCCACCTAGGATGATCTGAACAGGGTGTGGGGCTCTCTCTCCCATCCCACAGCACTTTCATGCAGAGATTAAAAGTGCAGTACGCCATACTTGAGGGGAGGGGTGGCAGCTGGAATTTCTGTCCAGAACAGGTGAAGAAACTTAGCACCCGCTGGGTGCGGGGGGACAAACTACACACCAAAAATGGGAGGCACTGTGGTTTCTCTGCTGGGCTCTGAAGGGCCCAGCTGCTGCTCACCCCCAGGACGGCACACAGGGGCATGGGCTCCACAACTCCCACCCCGTGCTCCCTGCCCCCACCCAGATGCAGGTCCCCCCAGACTCCTGCCACAGCTCTCCCCACCCCCACTGCTTCCTTACCTGCTGCCTGGAGTGAGTTGTAGCAGAGAGATGAGAAGGACCCTCTGGAGTCCAGGGAAGCCAAGCAGGTCCCCTGGTAGCTGCACAGTGACAGGAGCATCCCAGCCAAGCAGGTCCCCTGGTAGCTGCACAGTGACAGGAGCATCCCAGCCTGGAGAAACACAGGTTGGGCTAAGCCCTTCTGTGCCTGTGCTGGTGGAGTATAATTAGTTGGGGGTGCCAATGAGCTAGATGACATTGCCTGGGAGGCCAGGCAGTATTTTGCCTGCCCTGGGTCCAGTGAGAACCCCATGGGCAACAAAGAGATAGGGATTATAGATAAACAAAGCAGCATCTACAAATAGGAAAACATTACCATAGAGGGACTCAAAACCACCAAGAATGCTGGATTTACAGATGACAAAAATTGCATTAGTCTTATAGAAACAAAAACCAATTCTGTGGACAAATCTTACAGGAACGATAAAGATGAGAAAATAAAAGCAAAAGTTCTTCTTAACTATTGCATAAGGGAAGAAAAGAAGGAGAAATGAGTTAGACACTGTTCACAAGAATAATGCCTGAAACTCTGAAACAGGTCATAAAAGTATTTTGATGAGTACTGTAACCTCAAGGAGAATGAGACTACAGAAAGAGGGCTTTTTTAAAAAAAGAAACAACAAAACCTGAAACCAAGAAGCTGAAGAGGGAATGGAAATTTGCATTGCATACTTCAGAACTCTGACAAGTCCAGCTCTGTAGTTTGGAAAGAAAATAAACAGAGATAAGATTGTTTATGGGACACGTGATTCTAGTTAATGGGCAATTGCTAAGAAGGACAGCATTAAACTTAGATAAATCATTGCAAACAACAAGGGGAAGGTACAAATTAAAGCAATGATTGCCATCATTGCAGACTGTAGTTCAAGCTAAAGATGCCCAGGAGGCAGAAAAGAGACCGTGAGAAGGCAAAAATCACTGTGCACATATGTATTGTGAAAAGCAGTGTAAAAAGACCTCCCCCAAAATGTATATGCCCAGTAGGCCTGTGTGAAGCAGCTAGTATTTGCTTTGGATTTGGCCAATTCAGGGGACAGTGATTCAATTTGGTAATTGGAATTAGTGTCCCAAATATTTGGCATAATCTGATTCAGAGATTCAACCACTGCCGAATCAGCCAAATCTCTGAATCAGACAGGCCCCATGCCCCATCCCCTACTGTCCTAGCCCCTGCATGGCTGCCCCACCCAACCCCAGCTTCCAGCCTTTAAAAAAAAAAGAAGAAGCCCTAAACTCACTGGCTTCTTCTGGGTGGTGGGGTGATCCTTGCTGCCCCCACTCTCCCACACTGCATGGGGGGCTCTGACATGAGACCCCAGAAGAACCGGGAACTGGTCCTGAGTGGGGCAGCCAAGGGGGAGACTGGGAGAGCAGGTGGGGGATGGGGGCTTATGGCAGAGCCTGCTACACAGCATGGGGCAGTGGGGATCACTCTCCCCACCTGGCAGAAGCTGGTGAGACTGGGGCTTTTTTTTTTAAGAGCTAAAGCCAAGTAGGGCAGCCATGGAGGGGGTGGGCTTGGAGAGCAGGCAGGGGTCAGGGTGCACTCAAGGGGGCTGGGGGAGCAGGCAAGGGATGGGGCCTGGTGGGGGTCCCCCCATGGTCCCGTCCCTTGTCCTCCAGCCCCCCCATCCTGCCCCGTACTTACCAGCACAAAGTCCAGGTCCAGCTCCCTGTAGCAGCAAGCAGGGACTACCCACATCTCAAAAGCACTGATAATCTTTTCTGAATCGATTTGGAGAGTTTGGAATTGATTCAGACCTTTTTACTGGTTTCTTGATTTGATTCAGATTCCGAGATTTGACCACCAAACCGAGCCAAACCTCCTCCAAATTGAATCAGCACCTGAAGCTTCACACAGCCTGTGGGGGCAGTAGTACAAAGGGCTGTGGAAAACCGTATTATACACCAGTACAGATAATTCCATTGATGGGAAAGATGTTTGTTGTGTGTTTCTAACAGATTCAAAGAGTTTCTTAAAGTATACATGTTATAGAAGAATGCTCCCAGCCATTCAAAAGTCACATGCCAAGTGATGCCATTGGATCAATGGTTAATTCAATTCCTGCTGATCTGCGGAGCCAGCTGCAATGTATTTCCAGCAATATTTAGACTGTAGAAATGTAACCCAGTTGTCAAGATGGATACATAATCATTTTATTGCACATTTCCTAACAGCTATTGTTTACTGGGATAAGTGTCTATTGTCTTTAGAAAGGACAGATGATAATCTCGGACAGGAACTGGTGAGTGTCAGTACCAAGATTGGTTCTCAGGAGAGATACTGTGCTACACACACCGGAGAAATGACAGATGGGTCATAGAATCAGTTAAGAGAGCATCCATCTAAGTTGGCAGCATACTACCAAAGGAGCCAGGGACTTGAGGCTTAGACTCATATACATAAGAAGAGTTCTGAGTCAAACCATGAAAAAGCATACAAAACAATGTAAAAAGTCAAGAGTTTATGTGCCAGTGGGACACAAGTCACATGTAATACTTACAAACATGAGAAGATATGTGATCATGGCAAAACACAGAAGCAATGGTAGATGACTGGCATGCTCATACAGATAGGGCTAAGGGAAGACCAGAGAGACTTAGAATGAATCTCAATCTATAACTGGCCTGACAGACAAGAGTTGTAGATGATGTATGTGAACAATACATAAGACCACCAGCATGCCACCTGAAAGAGTGAAGGCTGCCACATGGTGGAAAAAGATCCCCTACTAGCACCAAAAATGCAAACAGGAAATGAGAGAGGGGTTCAAAACCCAGAAATCTTGAAGGAGTATGGAATTTAACATCTCAAAAAGAGACAGTGACACAAGCATGTCTCAAAGGTGAGCTATATAATAAAACCTAAGGCTAGTAACATAACTACGGTGGGCAATTGGGGCAACAGCCATGATTTCCAGCCTGCAGCTCCACAGCCTCATCCAGGTGCGGTGCATGGTACGAACCCACCAGCCTTGGCTCTAGCCCAGTGAAGGAGGATGCAGGGAGCTGATTCCACCCCCCTGTCCCAATGAGGCAACAGGCAGGAATTTGACCCCAACAGCAGCAGCAGCAGCTGCCATCAGGTAAGATCCTCTTTTGCTTACCAGCTCCCTGCCCTGCTTGCATCCTTGTTGCTTGTTACTTTCAAGTGCTTGGCACAATCCCTTTCCAACTCATCCCAGAGAGCAAAAATCATTAGTTATGCCTCTGGAAGCACTTGAACAGAAGAGAAAAAAATCTTGAAACAGGAATACAAGCTATAGTAAGGAATTATTTGGTCCCAGTATCACAGAATTAATCCATTATATGTATGACATGAATGTGAATCTTTAATTAGGTTTGTATTTTAAAAAGAAGTATGTGGTCATATCTTCTTCAAAAGAAGAGTGGTCAATTTGTGTGAGGTGTTAGGTGTTTTGTTCTGCCCTTTAATTTCTGGGTGGCTTTTATTTGGTTTTTCCTTTTTATATTTGTCATAGCATTTGAGTATGGGCTCCAAGTAGAAATTTCCTTTGGAAGGCCTATTGTGACCGTCTTAAAATGTTTTGTGTCTACACAAAACACAGGAATTCATGGAACAGGAAGTTTGAGGGATTTAAAGTTGGATTTAGGGTCCCTTTAGTTTTTATTCTGCTAAAACT
>NW_017728916.1:19602908-19605096 GCF_001723895.1 Crocodylus porosus
GGTACTTCACAGCCTGAATAATAGGCCTGTGAAAAGTGGCTAATATTTATTTCAGATTCAGCCAATTTGGGGGACAGTGATTCGATCTGGTGATTTGAATCACTGTCCTGATTCAATTTGACTGAATCTGATTCAGAGATTTGGCAGAAGCCAAAACTCCAAATCAGTCAGGTCAGGCCCATCCCCTGTCCCTCTCCCAACCCAGCAATGGCAGCCCTGCCCACCCCAGCTCCTAGCACTTGGGGGTGAGGGGGAAGCTGCGGCTCAGCATGTACTGTTGGGTGGGAAGCAATCCCTTCTGCACCCCACTACCCCACACTGCATGGGGGGGCTCTGCATAAGCCACTGAACCCCCCCCTGCTCCTCCATCCCCCTTATGGGTGCCCCACATAGGCCAGCTTTGGCCCTTTAAAAAAAAGAAAACCTGAAGAAGACCCAGGACTCACTGCTTCTGCTGGTGAGGGGTGATTTCTACACCATGTGGAGGCTCAGCTGTGGAGCAAAGCACCAGGCTCTGCAGGCAGCCTGGCAGCAGTCTGGGAAGGTAGCTCGGCCCAAGCAAAGCAGCAAGACTTATCCCCCACCCCCCCAAGCCTGCCTTCCTAAGCTGCACAGGTGCCCAGTGCTTCCCTCTGCAGCTGCAGTGCCCCCGGGACTGCCTGAGCTGGATGCCACCTTCAGGGGGTGCAGCTGCCACAGAAGAAAGCACCCCAGGGACCATTCCACCCACTGGCAGCCTGCCCTCCCCTCCTCGCCAGAGTGTCAGGTAAGTCAGCAGGGTGTGTGCATGACACAGGGGTTTAATCAGCCCTAAATTAAAGTGGCATTTTTTAAAACCCACCACTTCAATTTAGGGGCCCTTTTTTATCTATACACACCCTAAGGTACACAGGAGAGGGTGTCTCACCTTAATACTCCTTAATGTGGGCATACATTTGCCCATCAAATTAAGCCTTGTAATAATACATACTTACAGGCATACACTGTAAGCTGCAACTTGAACTCTATTCCCCATTGGCATTATTGGCTGTAAGAACCAGGTCACACAACACCTTATCAAACTACTCTTTCCCAAAACAATCAGCTAATTCTCCCAGTATCTAAATTTGCTATCATTGTGGAGGGGAAAATGTTGGTAACAAAAAAGTTAGGATTTTTCTGTGCCTGGCTTGTAAGGTACAATGGTTGTGCTGTTAATAAAAACACTCTGGATGGTTGTTTGGTGAAGTTGTATGCATAGTTGAGGAAAATAACATTTTGTTTCTGTTCTGAAATAAAATATTCTGCCCCTTTAATCAGGTTTAATCAGTTTCTCAGATATGAGGGTTGGTCTTAAACAGCTGGCCCTGCACAACTATCAGACCTAGTTAGGGAACTATTTAGATGTTCCTGACAAAAGCCTGATAGAGAGGCTGCCAGGGGGAGATAGTAATTTCTGCAGCAGGAGAATTGAAAAGGAGCTTCAAGGTGTAGTGCATGTGGGTAGAGGAATGAATTTGAAGCTTGATGTTTTATTCTTTAACATGAAACCTAGGGAAAACAACAAAGAGAATGGTTCTTTGCTTTTCCTATCTGACACTCTCTCTTCCACCCCCAAGGCCCCACATTAGCCTCTTTTTAAGTTGTTTATGGAAAACACCTGAGTGCTTCTCATCAAGGCCTGATAATTGTTCAGGCCTGATTGTATTGCATAATGGATGCTGATACTAAGTTACTACGGCCTAGGTCCAATGTAGGATAAGAATTTGGTACAATGATTATGACTTTAACTACATATAGGCGGACAAGATTCTTTGGTTGAATCTGATATCTTTTATTAGACCAGCTTAGTTGGAAAAAAAATGTTAAGCAAGCTTTCGGGTTCAAAAACCCTTCATCAGGCTGAGGAAGTTTCAGCAGTTGGTGTGGGGTCTTCCTGGATGGAATGAAAAGTAAAGAAGGCAGAGCCTGGGCTGGTATGCATACAAGCCAGGTAGTCAGTGAATATGTAGATTGAGGAATCAATGGATGAGAGACAGCTGCCTTGTTGAGAGAGAAGGGGGATGAATATTGGAGAGTCAGATGTCAGGCAGGTTATAACATGTCTATATTTAGTCCAATGTTTATATTTAGTCCATGATTTTTTAGTATCCCGGAGCTTGATGAAGTGGAGTTCGTAGGCTTGTCTCTGAGAAGTGTTTTGTAAGTT
>NW_017728916.1:19605196-19612306 GCF_001723895.1 Crocodylus porosus
ATATTCTGCCCCTTTAATCAGGTTTAATCAGTTTCTCAGATATGAGGGTTGGTCTTAAACAGCTGGCCCTGCACAACTATCAGACCTAGTTAGGGAACTATTTAGATGTTCCTGACAAAAGCCTGATAGAGAGGCTGCCAGGGGGAGATAGTAATTTCTGCAGCAGGAGAATTGAAAAGGAGCTTCAAGGTGTAGTGCATGTGGGTAGAGGAATGAATTTGAAGCTTGATGTTTTATTCTTTAACATGAAACCTAGGGAAAACAACAAAGAGAATGGTTCTTTGCTTTTCCTATCTGACACTCTCTCTTCCACCCCCAAGGCCCCACATTAGCCTCTTTTTAAGTTGTTTATGGAAAACACCTGAGTGCTTCTCATCAAGGCCTGATAATTGTTCAGGCCTGATTGTATTGCATAATGGATGCTGATACTAAGTTACTACGGCCTAGGTCCAATGTAGGATAAGAATTTGGTACAATGATTATGACTTTAACTACATATAGGCGGACAAGATTCTTTGGTTGAATCTGATATCTTTTATTAGACCAGCTTAGTTGGAAAAAAAATGTTAAGCAAGCTTTCGGGTTCAAAAACCCTTCATCAGGCTGAGGAAGTTTCAGCAGTTGGTGTGGGGTCTTCCTGGATGGAATGAAAAGTAAAGAAGGCAGAGCCTGGGCTGGTATGCATACAAGCCAGGTAGTCAGTGAATATGTAGATTGAGGAATCAATGGATGAGAGACAGCTGCCTTGTTGAGAGAGAAGGGGGATGAATATTGGAGAGTCAGATGTCAGGCAGGTTATAACATGTCTATATTTAGTCCAATGTTTATATTTAGTCCATGATTTTTTAGTATCCCGGAGCTTGATGAAGTGGAGTTCGTAGGCTTGTCTCTGAGAAGTGTTTTGTAAGTTTCCTTTGAGATTAGAACTAAGAGATTGGAGAGAGAGTGGTTTTCTTGTGAGAAACGTGACCTCACAGGTAACTGGGGATTCCTGTCTTTGATAGATTTCCGGTGTGCATTCATTCTGGTGCGCAGCTGTTGTTTGATCTCTCCTACGTATTTCCCATGAGGGCATTTGGTGCATTGGATGAGATATATTACATTTCTAGAGGTGCAGCTGTAAGATCTGGGAACGCTGATGGCTCTGTTGTGGGGTGTAGCAATTGTGGGGATGGTGGAGATGTGTTGGCAGGTTTTGCATTTCTTGTCATAGCATGGTCTGGACCCATTCGATGTGTTCTGGGCCTGAGGAAGTTTGCTTCTGGTGATGAGGTTAGCCTGTTTGAAGTTTAGGATGGGTGGCTCTGGGAAGATTTTTTTTATGAACAGAGTCTCTTTCTAGTATGGGTTGCAATTATTTCAAGATTTTCCATGTGGGTTCAAGGGAGGGGTGATATGTCATAACCAGGGGTGTGCTATTTGTGGCGGGGTTCTTCAGTACTGGAGCAATTCTTCATGTGGTATCTGGGTGGCTCTTTCAAATGTGCGATCTATCTCTCTGGCGGAGTGTCCTTGTTGGGTGAAAGCCTTTTTAAGATTGGTGAGGTGGCAATCCTGGGTGTTCTCTTCAGTGCAAATTCAGTGGTATTTGAGGATTTGGCTGTATATCACAGCTTTTTTGGTGTGTTTAGGATGATTGCTGGTTCTGTGAAGATATGTATGTCTGTGGGTTTCTTGTATAATGTGGTTTGTATTTTATCATTCTGGATACTGATCATCATGTCTAAAAAGTAGATGTTGGTGCTGGAATATTCTACAGAAAGTTGGATGGAGGTATGGTGATTTTTGAATTTCTGATGGAACATGATCCAAGATTTCAGGGTTCTGGTTCAAATGATGACGATGTCATCAATATATCTTAAGTATAGCAAGGGTTTGATGATGCAGTTCTTGAGGAAGTCTTCTTCCAGGTGGCATAACACACATAAATAAACATAACACTTTGTTCTTGGTTCTAGAGAATTCTTGTTTATTTTTCATGCATTTTCTGCGTAATATGATTGTTCGGTATGTTGAAAAAAATTGTTAGGTAATTGTGCTTAGTTGTTGTTTTGGCCAGGTGAATTTGGATATCATTGTATTTAAATAGCAACTTTGTTCATCTTGGTGTTTTTCCTTCTCTGTGGGGGAGTAGGTGGAGGTTGGCTGGGGGAACACCGGGGTTGGGAGGCTGACAGGGGTTCCCCCATGGTCCCCTTCCCCCACCCTTAGTACTTACTGGCTTGGAGTCAACTGCAGCTCCCTGCTGCAGCCACCAGGGACTGCCGAAATCATCAAAGCTCTCTGAATCTTTTTTGAAGATTCAGAGAGCTTTGAATTGATTTGAAGCTTTAAATTGGTCCCCTGATTTGATTCAGCATCAGAGATTTGGCCACCAAATTGGGCCAAATCTCCTCTGAATCGAATCACCACCCAAAGGTTCACACAGCCCTACTGAGTAAGTATGCAACAATATATACTCCAGGTCTTTATATGGACATACCTGAATGCATAGCTGATTTCCAGGTAAACCAGACTCTTCTACTAAGAACAAAATCTATTGGGAATACAATCAAATTTTAGTGTTCTACAGCTGCTGAAGACATCACTAATGGACTTCTGCTGTTTTCTGTTATCTAGTTCTAAATCATATATGACTAGTTTGAACTGCCTATTGATTGGGAATATCAAATCTGTAACCTTCCTTTAGTTTTTTAGATACTTTTAAAATCAGAAATAGATTGCATTACCTTATTGTGCCCAGTTCAGTCTGTCACTGAGGCTTTTCAATTTCATATGAAAGCAAGACCAAAGTTAAACATATAGATCCATGTGAGCTACACATACCTTTTAAAGTAGAAGGAAATGAAAACCATTATTCCTTCCTTTGGACAATAGTTTAAAATTATTCAAGTAGAATACTTTAAAACAATCAGAGCAACAGCATAATTCCATCACCACGTGTGTGTATGTGGTCTGCTTGGTCACTATAATTTGGCAGAATTCCTTTGACTTCAATGGAATTACAGTGATTTATACCAGCTGACAATCTACCCTAGTGAGCTGACAGTTTAGAAAATAGGATAATCTTTTCTTTTCAGAATACCAAATTTGAAGTCCCACTTACATCTGAGCAAGTGGCAAAGGTTGTATTTTGCTTTTGTTTGGTTCTGCCAGTCCAGGAAATAGATCTTTGTGGAGGGCTAAAGGAAATTGTTTATGTTAAAATGTCAGAAGGACATCATGACTTTCTTCATATTTAGTAACAGAATTTACAGTATTTCATTTTGAACTCAAATAGCACAGTTTTTCTTTGACTATAGTATGTACTGTTCCCTCTTAACATTCATAGTTTATAGCAAGTAATTTAGGCCAGCTACCATAATCAGCCTGCAGAATCTGAGACAACTAAGAAAACAGTACCAATTTCAATAAAAATGCAATTACCATAGTATAATTATGAAGCAATTCATTTCTTGATGAAATGTCAACTTTCAGTAACTTGTATTTAGGAGCTCTTACTGGGTTTTTTTGTTCACTTTCTATTTTGCATATATATCCTGGTTTTCTTTTCTGTGAGATTTATGTATTTGTAATCCAGACATAAATTCCAACATGTACAGAATTTTCTATTTGTATGTAAACTATTCTCTAATATCCTTTGGTTGATATCATTATATATTAAAGTGTTAAATCTCTTTTCACAATAGGTTATTATTCCTGGGAGAATCTTTTACAACAATTCATTTATTCTAGCCAAATTCTTGGAAGTAATCAAATAAACTAATATATCTAGCACTTAAAATATGGTTAATGATTTTGGTAAGTGAAATCAATAACGAAAAACATCTTGAAAGGAATAAGGAAGGACAATTAATGGTGAGAAATGTATGTAATAAGGGGCATCTTGTTCAGAATTACCAATTTTGAAATATGTGACTAGTCACTGAAATGGTTTCTACATAGGGCCGACCCTAGGGTGTGCAGGGCCCGGGGCAAATCAGCCTGTGCAGGGCCCCCTTAACACTGTGTGGGGCCCATGAGACCCCCACAAAGGCAGGGCATGCCCAATTCACTGTATCCGAGGGATGGCCCTTTTTCTAAATCTAGTGTTTCAAGAGAAACATTTGGGGAACTGTGTTTAACACAGAGCATCTATGCTGAGCTTCTAATTTTAGAGGAACTAAAATACAACATCGAGGAAATAATATTACAGTTAGGAGCCAAATGTTTTCTTTATCTGCTGCAGGTGTGTGGTAACAGTAAAAACTGTTAACTTTTCCATAGATAGGAAACTCGGATTAATTTTTATTTACACTTAAGCCTTGGTTGTCTCCACATAATATGGGCTACCACATGCAGATCCTTCTTCATATTCAACTCTTATGAAATGCCTGACTTTGATACATTGACTTAGTTAACTGGCTTCTGCTAAGAGAAGAATGAACATGGTGGATTTTTGGGGGGAGGAGAAGAGGTTTGTTTTATTCTTTTTTTTAAGTCTATATAATCAATCCTAGTAATAGTAATATTACAATATGTTTTGCCTCCGTTAGAAAAAGCTAATTCCCTTATAACGTAAGTCACATTAGATATTTACAGACAGTTGTTCTTTCTTTAGGTTTCACTCCAAAATAAGCTTGGGTTCTTTCTGTGACTAAATTTCTCTCTTGCTTAGTGGGATAGAATACTGAAATAATCACCAATTTGGGTTTTCTTGGTCTCTATGGAGCTCTTCCTGCTTTTAAGTCTGGTTTCTCTGTTATGTGGGCTGTAACTATTCAGCTGTCATTTATCCCTAGACCAGAGACTACTTTAACATAAGGGGGAAAAATAATAAACCCGTATCTCAATAGGTAAATAATTGAGAATTCATAATTTGAGGAAGTTCAACTTCAATGTTCCTTTTGCAAATATTACTCCATAATCATAGTAATTTAAATGCCTATAAAAATATTTTTCCTTATAAACTAGGTATGGCCTATACCATATTAAGTAATGCCTTTCTTTTTGTTTTATAATTGCCTTTTCCATTCAGTTACAGTGGAGCAAATGTGAGTTGTTTCTTGGTTGTTACACTTTCTACAACTATTACATGCTACAAATATTTGGAATGGCTAAGAAATTACTACACTTAATATATTAATAACTTCATATAGTTTACTTCAATAATATATGATCCTATGATACTTCTTAAAGAGCCAGTCCCTGAATCACTTGGGTTGCCCACATGCAATTTTTTCTACTTGATATAAATATTTCTGATAATATACTCAGAGACAATTTATAGCTACCTCAGATTAATTTTGGGAGAGGTTACTGCTCACATACTGTTACATATGGAACACTGCATACATCTTAAATGTCTCTTTTTATTTCAACAGTTTTTTAAATTAGTTATTCAAAAGTACACTTATTTAAATAATGTGTTTTCATATTGTACCTTTCATGTTTACAGTCTCAATAAATACTGTTCTTGGATTGCAGTTAACTGGGTTCCATACCTCCTGTGTTTTATTTAAGAGTTTTGAAGAACTTGAGTGTTTGAAAATATAGAGTTTAGCCTTAATGAACCTTCTAAAGAAATAGGTGTGATTTGAACTTTTGTAAATTAATAGATACTTTATTTCAGGATTTCTATGTATATGCCATCATACTTTTGCTATGATCTAGCACTTCCAAACAAAAAGTAAGATTTTATTAAAGTGATATCACTTGCAGCATCTACCTCATTTACTTTTATATGAAAACCCTTAAAATAGGACAACTGCCTCCCCTCCAATAATTAGATTCTATATGTGGAAAATTTATAAATTTGTTTTAATTTTCCAGTTATGGAGTCTAATTATTAGAGGTTTGCCTTGAATTCATCACCTTCCCAGGGCTACAAAAGTTAAAATTAATCTGGGAGGGTCACTCTCTGCCCCCCAACTTCCTTCCCCTGCAGCCCACCCCCACTCCTTATTGTCAGATCCTGCTGTCCCTGGGGATATGGGAGTGAGAGTCAGATTGGAAAATACAGAGTTTGAAATAAAGATGCCTGTACCTGTAAACTCAGTTCATCCAGAACTGATGTCTTTAACATGTTTTGAAACTGCTGCAAGTTTTAGTATGGGTACTTGATAAACATGCTTTTAAGCAGAACTCCTATATCTACTTATATGTACGTAGCACAAAGTATACATGATATTAGTCCAAAGTCAAAACGCTCATGATTTATCCTTTGGTTGAGCTGTGCCCCAGCAGAGTCAACAGCTTTTAAACCTATGGTGATCCCATGGGTCAGCACTGCTCATTATGTGTATATGTACTCAAGATATGTGACCCCTTCCCCGCAAAAAAAGAAAGAAAGAAAAGGATCCATATGCTAATTAGTTACGACTGGGCATTCCTGTTATGAGGATCCTCCAGAAACATATATGCAGGTGAGATTCAGGGCAACCTGTCTGGCTCCATCTCATGGAAGATGGGGTCACATTAATCATATGCAACAGGCTAAGGGAGGGGGAAGTGAAGCAATTCTGTAGGAACTGTTTGGGGTCCCATTTGGTTATTTTTGCAAGACATTCGAGGCTAGTTAAGAAGCAGAAATCATTGAAAATGAAAAAGAAAGGTACAGCTCAGCTGTGGGAGTGAAGAAGTCAAAATGTATGCAGTGTAGTGGCTTACCATGACTTTAAAAAGAGTCAGTGCTGAGGGGAGCAAAGCATAATGGGTACTACCATACATCTTATTCAGATAGGCTGTACTAATCTATACATGTATTAGGTTCACTTGAGTATGTTTGCCCAATATAGGTAATGTGTTATAGTCATGCTCAGTGTTGGCTGCATTTAATCAACTTCATAGTTGGTTTCCATTACTGAGTACATGATGCTTTCAGCCACAGTTAATGGTAGAAGATGTATTGAATGATGTTTCCTTGTATATGTGTTGCCCTGTGGGGTCAGGCCAACTCTCAGGGTATCAATATCACACTGTTAGACAAGAGGGTATGACACAATTGCACATATGCACATGCACAATACCAGCTCACATACACATCCAAACCAGCCTAGGCACATGCATACCTATCACCAATTCAAGCACATAAACTATACACCCCAAAAGTTAGACACAGATCACTAATTC
>NW_017728916.1:19613372-19623498 GCF_001723895.1 Crocodylus porosus
AAAATAAAACATACTACCTAAACTAAAATGTTAAAGCTTATCCTGCATCTTAGCTTGCTTATACTGATCTATAGGGAATAGAGAGGGAAAGAAAAAGTTAGAAATGGTTGGGGAAGGGGAGAGAATGCATTTTAAAATTTAAAAAAAACAAAACTGGGTGTTTTGCTACATGTGAATGTAAGATGAAGAACTTTTGCCCCTTGCTGATTGTGGGGGAGGGGGAGCCATGTCTTTATATTAAAGTAAATATTAATATGCTTGTCTTTGAATTGTTGTAGAAATGGGGGTTTGCAAAAAGGTGAAAAATACATTGTTCAGAACACTTTAGGAAGGTTTCCAAAATGTTGTGGGAGAAGAAAGGAATTTTGTAGGAGATACACTTTGTTTTTTTGATCCACTGTAAGGCTAGTGGAGACTAAGAAAAGGTTTCAAATGCAATGCCTTCAGCAGACTTGATAAAGCTACCAATGAAAGATATTTTTGCTTCTCATTACCTAGACAATCGCAGCACTTCAGCAAAATTATGTGCTATGTATGTCAGCTGATATTTAAGCTAAACTTTTACTAAAAATAAAACAAAAACCAAAAACCTTTCACCATAAGATAAATTACATTGCTACTGAAGTTTTCCTCTAGGGCCAGGTACTGGCATACTTTTACTAGTATAAGTGATTCAAAATTGGTATAAAAGTTCAGCACATAAAATTGGTCTATACCCATAACAGAACAGAAGTTCAGTGCCCATAGACTGGCTTAAAAATGGTGGAACCCTGTCTAAGATTTGCCTTCCCCACCAAAGGGTGAATATGTGTCCTGTTCACTACTGATCAAAACTTACAGAACATTGCATAATTTAGACCAATGTTGCCTTCGGCTTTTTGAACATCCATACCTAGACTAGAAATTAGTGGAGGGTGAAAAAAGACCCCATTTCTTTGATTCAAATATTTTTCCCCTGATTAGTGGCTGTTTAAAAATGTATTAAGTGTTCAGGACCTGGGAGGCATGGAGGAAGGGCAATCTGTAGCATGAGTGCCCCAAGTGACATGAAGCAGACTAGGGCAGCAACAGGCAGCATAATTGCATACAGGCAGTGAGTAGAAATCAAAGCAACAGATTAGGAAGGAGAAAGTGATCAGAATGGCCTTGGGAAGGCTTCAAATTTAATTTGTGGCATACTTTCCAGAACGTTTGGCCCCCACTGTCCAGGGTAAATAATAGGGCTTTGTGAAGCTTTGGGTAGTAATTCAATTCAGAGATTCAGTCCAATTTGGTGGCCAGATCTCCAAATCTGAATTGAATAAGAGGACCAATTTAAAGCTCCAAATCAGGATTCGGAGTGCCCCAGTTTGGCAGTCCCCAGTGATGCAACAGGGAGCTGCAGCTGACTCTGAGCTCGTAAGGACTAGGGGCAGGGAAGGGGGGCTGGATCAGCGGACCATGGGGGGACCCTGGCCATCTCCTTGACCCCCCCCTTCTCCCTCCAGCTCCCCCTGCCTCCCCATGTCTGCCCCTTCCCGCCCCTGCTTGGTACTTTAAAAAAAGCCCTGGTGCTTACCAGGTGCTGCTAGGCAGGGGGGTGATCCCTGCTTCCTTCCACTGCCCCATGCTGCATGGGGGGCTCTGCACAACCCCCCAACCCCCCCACACTCCCAGCTCCCCCATGTGTGCCCCACCTGGGCCAGCTCTGGCCTTTTAAGCAAAAAAAAGCCGAGAAAAGGTCTGGGACTCGCCACTCCTGCAGCAGCCTTGGGGCTTTGAGGGCTCATTCACAGCCCCCCCCCCACATGGTGCAGGGCAGCAGGGGCCAGTGGGGATTGGACCCCACTGGCAGGAGTAGTGAGTCCCTGGGTTTTTTCATTTTTTTTTTTTCTTAAAGGGCCAGAGCTGGCCTGGGAAGTGCACCCATGGGGCCCTGGGGGAGTGAGGGGGGTCAGGGGGCTTGTGCAGAGCCCCCCATGCAGCCTGGAGCAGTGGGGGGAAGTGGGAATCACCCCTCCATCCAGCAGCACCCAGTAAACATCAGCACTTTTTTTTTAACGAGTGCCAAGACCTGGGGCAGCCACTGCCAGGCTGGGAGAGGGGCAGGGGATGGGCCTGGACTGACTAATTCAGCAATTCAGAGACTCCACAGCAGCCAAAACCTCTGAATCAGATCTGGCCAAACAGAATCAGTACAGTGATTTGAATCACTGAATTGAATCACTGTCCCCCAAACCAGCCAAATCCAAATCCAAAGTGAATACTTGCTGCTTCCCACATTCCTAATAAATAACAGTAGGTTTCTTCCAGCTTCTTCGTGATGATGTACCCTTTCTCTCCTAGGTGTTCAGCAAAGCAAAATGTGCTTACTGATTTTAATTTGTTATGAATTCAAGTAGTCGTTACACTACTAACATGTTTATAGGTACACAGTAATATACAAAGTTGCAAGTGATAGTATGGTAAATAATGGATTAGATTTAAGGGCTTGCACTTCAGTAACTATCTATTGGTGCTACAAAATATTAGAAAGAAATTCAAAATATGGTGGATAGTGTGGCTTTCTCTTTTTTTTTTTTTTTTAAATCCTTGCCACCTATAAAATGGGCTGGATTGCCATTATAAAAAGGTCAAGATGGATGACTGTAAAACATTTAGTAAACATCATTACCTATTTATCTGCCTTAAAATTTACCATGTTCTTTTTGTAAGCAAATTTGCAACAGATGACTGACTCTATTGACTTTATTTATTTTCATGACTTCATTAAAAATGCTTGCCTCTACTATGTATTTCTAGAATTCTTAAAAAATATGCTAATACTGGAAGCATTTGCTCAGCTCTGCTATCAGGAATTGTTTATACAATTTTTGTTTTGTAAAAATATGTAAGGCATAACTGTTCTTCAAGAAAAGGCGTCTGTGTATCGTAATATAAGTATTTACAATGTTTAGCTCTCTTCATATAAATATCATTTCTTGTGCCATGCTGAATGACAACCTGTTTGGATAGTTCATTGTTATACTAGCACTCAGTGGCCCAAATTGGGATAGAAGTTTTGCCATTACAATATTTTAACTCCAACTTTAGGTTACAATCTAAATAACTTGCATTTTTACGCAGTATGACTAGGAAATGCTTTAAGCAAAACAATGGATAAGATGAAGGTTTTGGTACAAGCTGCCCTACGTTAGTGAGAACTGAAGCTTTATTACTGGGGAGGAGGGGAGGGCAACATTTTATCAAACTATATTTTTCAAATATTTTGATCTTTTTTGTAGGCCTCTGACAGATTCCTTCCCTTCCTTTCCCTCCCCCAAATTTAACAAAGACTTCCAATCAACTAACCTAAAATAGTGTGTTTTTGAGGAAACACTTTACTGAAAGGAGACAAATAATTAATTGGAATAGCAGCAATAGTAGCAAGGAAATGAATTGCTGCACTTTTGAGAGATATGTTACAGCTGCAGAGTTATCTGTAACACACTATGTAACAAATCACAGTTCAATTAGATGTGCTTTAAACTTGTTTGGTGAATGTAGGGCATTAGTGGAGGAGCTAAATCATTTAAAGAGAAAATGCAAGCCATAACAATTGTGCAAATTAAAACAAAATAAAAGCTTTATACAACTCCCAATAAGCCAGAATTGCTGAGCATTTCTAAAGTCTTCTGAATTTTTCCAATGTAACAAAATAGAACTAAAGTGACTGAAATATGCAGACTTGTTTCAGCATTTAATAGACTGGGGACATACAATTCTGTGTTCAAATATCACTCAGATTAGCAGATATATAAGAGTGTAAAAAGTTGTTTTGGAGTCTCTTTAGGATCAGGTAGGAAAGTGTCACAGTAAAGTAATTGTGAGTGTCCACTTTTATAGCCAAAGCATGATACTCAGAGTTAGCGCTTTTATCTATAAATACATGGGGCTTGGATGTGTTTTGCTTTTATTTCACCTGCCCCTCATCTGTCACCAACAAAATAAAAGGTCTGGTATCTTAGCACTTTCCTTTAAACAAAAGAACCCCATAGGTACTGTACTGAATATTGCTAAATCAAGTAATTCAGTTTATAACCTTTTCATAAATGAAAAGTGTAAGAAAAAAACAATGCAATGTGCAGATCTCTTTATGGTTTTATTCCCCTCCCTCCCCTCCAGGAGATATCTATGTAGCATTTTTTTGTGAACATGTAGGAACTGTTTTATTGTACTTACCTGAATCCAGGGATGACACTGAAGTTAGATGATTACTTGAATTTCACACCATAATGAATTGCACACCAAAATAAATGCATACCCAAAATCTGTCAATGACAAAAATACCTAGCTACCTTTGGGGGCACACTTCTCACAAGACAGTCACTCCCTCTCTGATCTCTCAGTTCTAATCCTCAAAGGGATCTTACAAAACACCTTTCATAGATGAGCCTACAAACTTCACTTCCTAAATCGACAGGATACAAAAAAATCATGGACTCCATATAGACATTGGATTTATGACGTATTAAAGCTTGCCTGACATCTGATTCACCAGGTACCTGCCAGACCTGACCCTTTACAATTTTTTTCTCCTCCCCCTCCCCTGCCTCCCTCCTCTCCCCCCCACCCTTTTTTTTTTTACCCTTTCTCTTACTAATTTGCATGTATTTATTTTTTTCACAGACAGCCTCTTTTCTACCTTGGAAAACTAGTACAATAAAGTCTTCCTTACTTACCTTTGGCTCCCCCGCTCTCCATTTCCCCCCTCCTTTCCCTTCTCTACTTTTTTGTTTTCCTATTTTCTACCTATTTACATTCTCACTGACATCCTATCATACTTTTATCTTCTTTCATTCCTTGGAGATCTCAGGACAGCAGAGACTTCCTATGCCTCAAGAAGTGTGATTGTGCCTGAAAGAACTTTTTCCAACTACTACCTTGGCTACCTATGTCCTTAGATCAACATGGCTGCAACCAAAAGCCCACCAACATGGAAAATTTTCTAATTTTTAAAATATTAGATCTAATTATGAGAGAGTCATCTTAAGTTTGTCCCCAGCCATGGGAAGGGGGCAAGCAGCCTGACCCTTGTACTTTTCTTCCCTGCCATTTGCCTCCCTGCCTGCATGCCTGCTACCTGTCCCACCCCACCTGATCACCAACCCTTGCTGCTGATACCTGAACCCCCATTTACTATGCTACCACAGCCCCTACCCAATCCCCCATGGGTGTTTCTGCTCAATCAGCACTTCAGACTGCTTTTCCATCACCTATATGATGCAGTTAAATCCCCTGATCTACATTTCTTCCCTGAGCCATGCTTCTGATTGGCAGCAGTGCAGGTCAGGGGACAGGGAAGCATTGCAGTTTGCTGCCCCATTCCCTGATGCACTGCTACCCAACTCCCCCACTCATGCTGCTGCATCCCCAACCTGTACTGCTGCCCAGCCCCCCCACTCAATCCCTGACCCAGTACCTCCCTCATGCTGTTGTTTTGTTCTCCACCCTACCTGCACTGCCACCTATTTTCAACCCATGCTGCCACCCATCCTGGTCCTTACCTCCAGCCCCTGACTGGGGCTCAAAATGGCTGTGACAGTAGCACCCCTGAAAGTTCTAGCTTTGACCCAATGCCGAAATTGGAAGTCCTTAGGAATAGATGGAGCACTAGAATCCACCCCTCCCAATTGGATTCAAGTAAATACACTATTTGTAACTTGAAATATACCTCAAGAATACTGCTTTGGAATATGGTTTATTGAACTTTTAGATTAGGGCTCTCAACTGCCTGTCAGCGTATAGAGAAAAAAACCTAAAAATGACTGCCCATAAAATCAGTGTTTTTAAAATAACTGTACCACTAATAATAATAGCCTAAGCAACTGGAACTTGGTGAAAGATTGTTAATCAAAGGCACGGTCAGATTAGAGAAGTACCACATGGTGGTGAGTGGGAGTGCAGAACCTTGTATGTTAAGGGGTTTGTACCCTGTAGCCCCCTCTTCCCTGCCCCTCTCCAGCCATGTGCTGCTGCTGCTGCATCCCAGCCTGTAATACTGCTTGGTGGTAGGAAGGCAATCAGTAGTTCTTCTTTAGGGGACCATGCTGGGTTGGGGGGTGGGGGCCAGCAGAATGTGGGATACAGTTAGGGGCATCAGTGTGTGGAGATAAGTAGTGGACCCCTTGGGATGGGAAAAGTGTTGCTGTAATCAAGCCAGGTTCCCAACTCAAGAATTTTTGTTTTTTAATTGATAACCTGCAAACTTTTACTGACAACCAAAGTTTTTTACTCTGGCGTTAAACCCTTAATTGGAATCTAGCTCTTGTACAGAGCCTGGCAGAAGGGTTACATTTACATGATTTAAAACATATGTCAGTAAAAACTTTTGGTCTTCATTAAAAGGTTACAGATTGTCAGGAAAAAACATGTTTTGAGTTGACAACCCTATTTTAGCTATATACCTGAATTCCTCCTGAACACTTTACAGATACCAGGGATACCAAATTAAATAAAAGTCCAAATAATTTCAAGAATGGATATATAGGTTCAAAACACTATCAATAAATTATCAATAAACTCTGTGGTGAGAAATATCATTCTGACATTTAGTCAAGATCCTCAAATTGTGTAGTAGTAAGAAATGCGTGTGACCAGGGGCCAAAATTTGTGCAGAATATAATAAAGCTGCAAACATTTAAGCAAAAGTGTAACTTTACCTCTGTAAGTTAGCTCCACTGATTTAACAGGAGACCTTTTCAGGCTTTTTGTTTATGTGAATTACCACATTATAACTTCATTGGGACTACCCTTGGAAGCAAAGTCACAAATGCATTTTGTCTTGAAGCTTTTCTAACTATGGCACAGAAATAAATGCACTGTTGTTATACACTTTTGGGAAAGGGAAGTATTAGCTCTGTTATTCTGAAGGGGACTGATATATGAAATAGGTGGGTGAACAAGCCAGGAATAGAATAAAAATATTGAGTTGTAGTTTACCATCTTTACTACATGCATCCTAATTCTATTATCTGGTCTTTGTGGATGGATCTGTGTAGATTTGATCATAGGGTCAACACTTTAAGTCACACAAACTCAAAGCATAGAATATGGAGGTACACTGGCACTTCCCGGTCCTTTTTAAGGCCTCTGGGCCTTATGCTATACAAATATCAATCAGGCAAAGTACCTTCTCTTTTTTTCCAAAATGATATTTTTTCTTAGACATAGTCTTGCTAGAAAATATAAGGAAAAAATGTTCACAAATAACTAAAGTGACCAATATGTCTTTCTTATCAGAGAGGTACATTAATGTAACTAACGCATCCTAAGCCTAAACCTCAGCTAAAAGAAATCAGTACAGGCTGATTTTCACACAGGCTAGATGACCTCCTCCGGTGGGCTTTAAACTAAGTTCATTGGGGGATGGGAATCCACAGGAGCAAGAGACAACTCAACCAGGTCTAGGACCTGCCCAGGTAAGAGCTCAGGTATATACCAAGGGAACAGTTGTCTCTCAGGAAGTGGGGGGTGCCCAGGGCTCTCTCAGGGGGATTAAGGTGTCTCTTCACTAATGCAAGAAGAATAGAGAACAAGCAGGAGGAACTTGCTCTCCTGCTTGCAAGTAGTAAGGTCAACCTGGTTGGACAAGTGGAGACATGGTGGGATGAAACATTTGACTGGGAAGTAGACATAGAGGGCTATAGGTTCTTTAGAAGAGATAGGAAGGGGAAAAAAGGTGGGGAGGTAGCACTCTATGTTAGGGAACAGTATACCAGTTCTACCTTCCAAATGGGACCAGAGGAAGGCTTAACTGAGACCCTGTGGGTCAAACTTCAAGGAGGGCGGGGGGAGAGGGATCTGGTGGTAGGGGTTTACTACAGGCCACCATATGAGGAGGAAGAGCTGGATCTGGAATTTTCTGGCAGCTTGGGGAGGCCATCTGTGCAAAGGGTGTTGTGGTCATGGGTGATATGAATTACCCTGACATCAACTGGGAGGAGCAGTCGGCCAGGTCTAGCCACTCACGGAGGTTCCTGACGTGCATACAGGACCTACGCCTTATGCAGGAGGTACACGTCCTCACTAGGGGAAACACCATACTGGATCTGGTGTTAGCCTCTGGGGACGACCTGGTGGGGGATGTCCAAGGGAGGCTAGGGCTAGGGGACAGTGATCATGAAATGATCCAGTTTGCTATTCAGAGAAAGGTGGGGAAGGTAACTAGCACAGTGCAGATGCTTGACTTTAGGAAAGCCAACTTCAGTGTGCTCAGGGCAGTAGTCAGGGAGGCACTCAGAGCCCGTGGGGTAGCTAGTATGGGGTGCAGGAAAGGTGGTCCTTCCTCAAGGAAGCTATCCTTGGGGCGCAGCAGGATGCAATTCCTCTGTGCAGGAAGGCAGGAAAAGGGTCCAAGAAACCTTCATGGCTGAGCGCGGATCTCCAGGCTGGCCTGAGGGCAAAGAAAAAAGCATACTGGCGGTGGAAGCAGGGACAAAAGAAGAGTACACCTCCCTGACCCGAGCTTGTAGGGATTTGGTGAGGAAGGCAAAAGCAGCACTAGAGCTTAGATTAGCTTCTAGGATGAAGAAAGACTTTTTGTTATCCTTAAAGCATATAGGTAGCAAGAAGAAGTCTCAGGGTAACATTGGACCCCTATGAGGCAGGGCAGGGCAGTTGGTGATGGACGTGCGAGAGAAGACAGAATTCTTCAACAAGTTCTTTGCCTCCATGTTCCTGTCTGCTCAAAAGGGGGTGCTCTCGGGTGATAACGTAGAGAGGCCTGGAAAGGATGCGAGTCCCCAGACTGTTAGTTCAGACCTAGTTAAGGACTACCAGGAGGGCTTACCAGATGTGTCCAAGTCAGCTGGCCCGGATGACCTTCATCCGCGGGTGCTGAGGGAATTTGCTGGTGTCATTGCACAGCCATTGGCATGGCTGTTCAAGGACTCTTGGTGCTCGGGCCAAGTCCCCGGGGACTGGAAAAGGGCCAATGTGGTCCCTATTTTCAAGAAGGGGAGGAAGGAAGAGCCTGGCAACTACAGGCCAGTCAGCCTCACTTCTATCCTGGGGAAGGTCTTTGAAAAAATTCTCAAGGGCCACATTTCTGAGAGCCCTGCAGGGGAAGTCATGTTGAGGGATAACCAGCATGGGTTCATGCCAGGCTGATCCTACCTGATAAACCTGGTCTCTTTCTATGACCAGGTAACAAAGAGCTTAGATGGGAAGGAGGATGTCTATGTCATTGTCTTGGACTTCCAGAAGGCCTTCAACGCAGTGTTCCACCCAATTCTGGTGGGCAAGCTGAGGGACTGCGGCATTGACGAATGCACAGTCACATGGGTGGCAAACTGGCTTCAGGGGTGCACCCAGAGGGTGGTGGTGGATGGGTAATTGTCAATCTACCGGGGCTCGGTCCTTGGGCTGCTGCTGTTCAACATCTTCATTAGCCAGCTGGACGAGGGTCTGGAGAGCACCCTGTTCAAGTTTGCTGATGACAACAAGCTGTGGGGTAAAGAGAATACACTGGCAGGCAGGGACTGTGTCCAGGCAAACCCGGATAGGTTAGAGAAGTTGACAGATCTGAACAGGATCCAGTTCAACAAGGACAAGTGCAGAGTGCTGCACCTGGGGAGAGGGAACCAACTTTATAGTTATAGGTTAGGGGCTGACCCTCTTGGCAGCACAGAGGCAGAGAGGGATTTTGGAGTTAGGATTCACTCCAGGATGAATATGAGTCACCAATGTGACGAAGCAATAGGCAGAGCCAACCGCACCCTGTCATACATCAACAGGGGCATCACTAACAGGTCCAGAAAGGTCTTGCTCCCCCTCTATGCGGCATTGGTCAGGCCGCAGCTGGGGTACTGTGTCCAGTTCTGGGCGCCGCACTTCAAGAAGGACGTGGAGAACCTGGAGAGGGTCCAGAGGAGGCCACTCATATGGTTGAGGGCCTCCATGGCCAGCCCTATGAGGAGAGGCTGAGGGACCTGAATCCCTTCAGTTTCCACAAGAGGAGACTGAGGAGGGTTCTTGTGGCTGCCTACAGTCGTATCAGGGGCCACCACCAGGGACTTAGGGAAAGTCTGTTCACCAGGGCCCCCCTTGGAGTCACCAGGAACAATGGCCACAAGCTGAGGGAGGATAGGTTTAGGTTAGATATTAG
>NW_017728916.1:19623598-19686751 GCF_001723895.1 Crocodylus porosus
TGGAAATCTTCAAGAGGAGACTGGATAGGCACCTGGCTGGGGTTTTATGACCCCTGCTACCCCCAGTGCTCCTTCCTGCCCATGGCAGGGGGTCAGACTAGATGATTTGTCTAGGTCCCTTCCGACTCATTGATTCTATGAGTATTCTTAAATTTGGACCGTATTCCAAAAGTGAAGACTGTTTTAAGTGTTGTCCTGTTTATTCATGTTTATTTCTGCAGGTTTTTTCCCTCACATTGAAATAGCCAACTTAGACTATGTTATGGGGCAGGGAGGAGAATTGCAGTGGGAAATGGTATTAATTATAGAAAAGAAAAGGCAAGCACTTAATATTTTTGATGTGTGGTGCTCTACTGCAGCTTACTTTTATAAACTACATTTAAAGCTTTAAAAAGAAAATGCATTAAAATATTATGATGGTAAAATCAATCTAGATTATTATAAGAAATAAAATGACTATATTTGAAGCACTAAAACTTCAGGATTTCAGTAAAAATAAATGGGATTACAGGAATAATAAATGACTGTGAAGTAGTTTAATCACTTTGTAAGTTACTAGAATGATCTTTGAATAAAGATCACTTTACTAATTCAGCTGTGTCAGCCATTGTTGGGAAAATAAAGTGATGCTGATTTAGCAATTTAACAATTCCTTTCCCTCCTTCCCCCGTTCTCTTTACTGAAATTTCCCTTGTGCCTTTATGGTACTGGTAGAATAAGTTCAACAGTTAACACACTTTCATGGCTTTTGAATTCAAAGTAATAAACAGTAGTAATTTTATCAAAACAGCCAGAAGCAAATAGTAGAGCAGCTGGATTTGAGGATTACATGATATCTTGGGGAAACCATTATGTACTGGGTCTATTGAAATCTAGTTAAATAACAGTCTAGTGTTACTTACGCCTTCAAGGAGCACATATAGAACAAGGGCTTCTACTATTTCTGGTGCACAAGAAACATTGTTCCTTACATACCTTTTAACTAAATACATCCAGATACTGCATTTGGCAGTCAGTGTTCATGTTAGGAAAAAGGAATCTCAGACTTGTGATCATGTCACCTATGCATCGGGTGATTGTATGTCTTGGATTGGCTGAGACAGTTCTGTATTTCAGAGGTAAGTCCTGGCTAGCCAGTGAAAATTTAAAATAAGAGTTCTTGGCACAGAGGTACAGTGGCAGGAACTGTGAAATAGGACAGCTTATTAACACTAATTGTTATTTCACAGATGATTGATGCCATGTGTGAAGTAAAGAACAATCGGCAGCCGCAGGGGCAGGGGTAGGGGTAGAGGTAAGCAGTGTCCAGGATTTCATATTGTCCCATATACTCACCCTAGCTATATAGCTATGTGGCATTTTATGCAGTGTGGAAGAAAAAAAATGTGGCTATAGAGATATAAGATGCATTGCATATCCTTTCTAGTATTTACTGGACACTTGCCTGGAGTGTATGAAGCCCTGGTCCTAGGCTCCTCCTCACTTGGAATTTGATTGTGCATTTTTTGATTGTCAGCAACGGCTTTTTCTTCCTTTAACTACTAGGTCATAAACTAGGTATTTCCCAGATCCCTCTTCAGCCCTTTGTTTGAACCTGGCTCAGTAGACTGTCAAGAGAGGGAGATTTGTAGGGCCAGGGGGAAGAGAACAAGATAAAGAGTGGCAGTGAGATGGATGCAGTGAGGTGAAGAATTGTTGGTTCTAGCCTGGGTCTCTAGTGGGGCATAACATATCCCAATGCTATTTATTCATTTTATTAAATTAATATTGTTATGGTTAGTCCTGGATATGACCATAAATTTAATCTGACAGGAGAGCCTGGTGGCAACATGATGCGGCTACTCGTGGCAGGGTAGCTAAAATACCACAACGTAGCAACCTCCAGTGTAAAATGAGTATAGAGCACCTCAAAATTAGAGCCCCACTGCCTTGTTAGGTACTCATTGGCTAAAAAAAAAAATCTAAGGGACTTATTCTGACAGAAACACACCCTCAGTAAGGCATTTAGTAAGGGATTCAGCAGCAGTTCTTATCTGTTGTTCTCTGGCAGGAGTTACAACCAGCCAGACTGAATGTCTGGCTTTTGGATTCTATCTTAATTGCCTAAAGGGGGAATGGTAGGTCTTGGGCAGCCTCCACTCTTCCATACTCTTCCCTAGGTATGTGTGTTGAAGGTCTTGGTATTGTGGTCACAGAACTCTGTACAAATGGATTTATCAGGTAATTGACTAGACCTCTTATATGTACACTGTGATCCAGAGCAACAAACGTTGACTACAAAAAATATTGCAATATGCAGTGAGCAAGCTTCAAGAGAAGGGCTAGAAAGGGCATTGGAGCATCTGTGTTAGCTAGTAGACATTTTAATGCCATATGCCTGATGGCCATGGAGTCACACAAGCTGCCTTGTACTCCAAAAGAGGATAAGGCTGGAATGTTGCTCGGCTTTTCCATGGTGCACCAATGAGGGGAATACTGCATTTGTACCCATGCAGTAACAGATAAGATTTGAACCCTTTTCATTGGTGTATTTGGACAGTGGCATCACTGATCTTTATAAGTTGCCTAAAAGGGAATGGTGAAAAATAATCAGAAGTTTCCATGATTGTGAAACACCTTAGGACTTACATAGAGTGAAGATTGTGTATTCATCCTCTGAGACATGGAAGTGAGTATTTTTAGTGTGTTCAGACTGTCCTGAATTCGAAGCAATAGTGAATTTGGTGGGAGGATGGGGCTGGGGGATGATTTCCTACTATTTTTTATTAACTTATAGAACAAAGTAGGAAAAAAATTCAATGTCCTGAGCAGTTTTTTTTCAACTTAGAATATGCATGTATAATGCATATCTTAATCATGCTTAATTTTTTTAAGTGAATTTTACACCATGTCAGCATGTATTGCCCTACCCTTTTGTAATATTTCATACTTCAAAATAGTTTCAAGAGAAAGAGAAAACTTCCTGCTAAGGTTACACTGACCTTATGATGGCACTGATTTGTGGGCCAGTATAAGTTCAAATGCCTAATGGAATAACAGGACTAATTGGTGCATTATCTCACCAGTGAGCTCGAACTATGCCGTCTCTTTCTAATGGGAGGTATTTGTGTCTAAACCTAGAAGTACATGAAGTATTGAACCTTAAAATAGGTGGACATGTTATGTGTGGGAAATTTATTTTGTATGTGTGACTTATAAAATATTCCATTCCCACTGATGGCTAATATAATTAAACTTATTGGGTCAAAAAATCTAGTACTTAATAGCATAAACAAAATGCTTTTCTGAACCATCACCGTTATTTTAAGTTTTAATGTTTTTTTAAATTTTTACATATTGAAAACCTAATCGTGTGATATGAATGTGTTACTACTCTTATCAAAGCAATAGACAACTGGGTTTCAGCTCCCACTTCCTCTCTCACTTGCATTCATTATGACCTTCCATATCTACATAAATATATGCGTGAGTTTAGCATGGGAGTTTGCGCAGGAGGGTGAGCAGGAGGGACTGAGGCCCTGCCAGTGAGCCCTAGGGAAGGTAGTCCTATCAGTAGCTGGACTACCAGTGACACAATGCAGATGAGCGCAGGCTGTACCTCAAGGCTCCCCTCGGAGTCTGAGGCCTCCCCCTCTGGCACCTCAGAGGTCTCCACCCTGACGGAACCCAGGGTTCTGGGCTTCAGGCAGACGGAGCCCCTGGCTCTCAGCTGCGAGAGCTGCCTGGTACATTTCCAGGCATATGGGACTGGAAGCATGGCCACCTCCTTTTGCAAGGTTTGCTCCACTTTGGAGACTCTGGGGAACCAGATAGAGGAACTCAAGACTGCAGTCCAGAGACTGCATGCCATCAGGGATGACGAGCAGGAGATAGACTCCTACTGCCAGACCCTTCACCCCCTGGAAGCGAAGGGTAGACCAAGGTCACCTTCCAGGACAAGGAGAACTCAAGGATCAATGATACTGTCCAGGCAGGGGGTTGAACCAAGGTTGTCAGTGGCCCAACGGCTCGCTGTATTAGGGTCCCCTTCCTTCTGGAGCTTTGCAACAGGTAAAGCCTTCAGCGTTTCCAGGTCCTGGAGGCAATGCAGGCTCACCCACAGCTACCATCCCTGCTCTCCATCATGGGAGTCTCCTTTCTGAGGAGGACTGCTGCCCTGACCCTTTAGCCCAGGAGCTCTGCTCCTTCACAGAAGTCTGTATCCAGGACATAGCCAAGAGGATCCCAAAACTCAT
This sequence comes from Crocodylus porosus, assembly GCF_001723895.1. Lineage (NCBI taxonomy): Eukaryota > Metazoa > Chordata > Crocodylia > Crocodylidae > Crocodylus > Crocodylus porosus. The sequence continues at coordinate 19,627,834 of NW_017728916.1, forward strand.
CCTGCCCACTGACCACTACACTATGATTTTTATCCATGTCGGCATGAAAGACACAGCTCGAAGCATCTCATGACCCACCTGAGATTGCTACAGGGCTTTTGGAGTGGGGCTTAAGAGGTTGGGGGGCATAAGTGGAGTTTTCCTCAATCCTCCCAGTTTTGGGCTATGGGCTGAGGAGGGAGAGGAGGATTGAAGTAGTTAACCAAACATTGCAGTGCTGCTGTCATCGTGAAGGCTTTGGCAATCACAGTCTGCTCTTTGGTGAGAGAGGCAGTGGTCTGTTGGGAAGAGATGGCCTCCACCTCACTGCACTGAGGAGGAGGCTCTTGCCAGCCAGACTGGATGACCTGCAGGAGAACAGGCCTTATGATGAGAGGCTGAGAACTATGGCACTCTTCAGCCTGGAAAAGCACAGGCTCAGGGGGGAGCTGGTGGCTGCCTATAAGTATATAATGTTTGTACATCAGGATCTGCCAGAATGCCTGTTCACCAGAGTGCCCCAAAGAATAACAAGGTCCAAGGGTGTCAGACTCCTCCAAGACCATTTCAGTCTGGACATAAGGAAGAACTTCTTTACTGTCCGAGCCCCCAGGGCCTGGAACAGACTCCTTCCAGAAGTGGTTCAAGCACCTACTCTGGACTCCTTGAAGAGACATTTGGATGTTTATCTTGCTGGGATCCTTGGACCTCAGGAAGCTGACTTCCTGTCTCTGGGGCAGGGAGCTGGACTCGATGATCTCCCGAGGTCCCTTGCAGCCCTAATGTCTGTGAAAGCTATTAAATATTCCAACAAATGCCTAAAACTGATCTAGAAAACTCTTCAGGATGGACAAAAGCCCTTTTTTAAATTTTAGTAATGGTTCCAGATGCTCTAAATGAAGTAGTCTATAGGTCATTTAAAGCGTTTAATACATGGTCATAAAATGACCTCATAAGTGTGTAGTGATCATTGAATTCAATGAAGACAGCCAGGTATGAATGAGAAGAACTAAACAGCAAGTTTATTGTGGAGCTGTAGGCAAGGATCTGCAGCCCTTTAGCTTCTCTAACTGCTACTCCCTAATCAAGGGACCATCTCTCAACTCTTCTAAATTGGTATCTCTAAATTATAACTGTTACCACTACAACAAAGGGCTGGAATCACCTTTTTATTTGCAGAAGATCACTTACTAAGCCCCCTCCCTCTCCCCCCCCCCCAAAAAAAAGCTGCTGAAGTCACAGATTTCTGGAGGAATGTCTTGATATAATTGGAAATGGCAGCATCCGTCAGTTTATATGGTTTGCAGCTTTTCTTGCCTAACCCTAGGCAACTGCATGATTTAGACACTTTTTGATATTCAAGGCCATGGCTTCAGGGAGTAACAGCTGCCTCTTTTCAAGGCAGGTCTACATTAACAATGTTCAGGGGTTTTTTTTCTCTTAGACATTTTAAGCTCTTCCTCCCCCCCTTCCCTGAATCCTTGTGCATGCTCATATGCATGCTTAAAGTGGCCAGCATTTTAAAGGCATTTTCTCAAATTTTATCTGCTAGTGCTCCTATTTACTTATAGTTAAGGGTAGAATTTGACTTTGGTGAAATGTATAAAAGCACGGAAACTGTCAAAAATAAAATGAGCTGGGGAGTAGGGGAGGACAATAAGAGTAATTTGAAAATGCAAAATTGCATTAGTTTAATTTGAGATAGAGATAAAGATATATATTATAAAGCCCACTAAGAATTATTCTGCTGTCACATTTTACTTCCTTGGGCTAGAGATCCTGCCTAGGTTAGGTCCTTGAGTTCTGCCACATAAAAATTGCTAACATAAAATAAATGAGGAGAGAAAAATAAGAATTGCATACAAGTCTTCAATAAAATCAAGAGACCAGAAACTTTAAACATTGCAATTGTACAAAGGTTTGAAAACCTGGCTTGTTTTGGAAGAGAGTAGTATTGCATAATTAGCAACAAAATTGCAGTTTTATATACTAAAAAAGGCAGCTGCCTCAGAATTTCAGAATTAAAAAAAAGCCTACTTCAAAAAGTAGGTAAGTGGAAAGATAAAAATGAATGTAACCCTCTCCCACCCTCCCAAAGCCCTTCAGGCTAACTAGGTCTGGAATATAGAAGAATTTGGGAACAACCCAAACACAATCTTCTAGTCAGTCAGGAGAATGAGTTCTGTGTCCAACAGGGTTTTATACCACAGACATCCTTGTTTTCTTTTGCTGAATCGACTTAAGTAGGACCTACCTCCTATTTGTGGGGATTCTTTTCTTGCATTATTTTTCAAAAATAAATCCTGAGAAGTACCGAGACCCTGCAATCCGGCACCAGAAGGCAATTGACCTCAGTTGATGTCAGTGGGTAGATGAAAGCTGTCAGTACATTTTGGGGTCTAGATTTAACTGAAGAGATGCTTTTAAACTATATTTCTGTGTATATGTTGGTTCTGCCAGGTTGAGTACACATACTCATATGAAATGTACTGTATTTCCTTTCAACCTTTCTATATATTCTCAAGTACTAAACATTTGACCTACACTCTCTGAGTACCAGATAGAGCATGTTACTTAATTAACCATGCTCTTTTCAGTGGTGCCTTTTGGGTATTCCTTTGGACTATCTCTCTTTAAATCTCTGAAGCTGAATGCAGTCTAACTCCATTTAATCCTGTCATTTTTATTGTGAATCCTTTTGCATATGGCTGATTTTTATACTATGAAGTCGTTACACTGCCTTGTTTTGATAAATATCCTGAAGTTCCCAAGTGTCCATCCTTGCTCCCTAAGCTGACACTTATGTGGAACTGAAAGCAAATCACACATTCCTCAATGTAAAAACCAAAAAATATATATCCTGACTCTTTGCAGGCAGATTGTGGCAGACAGCAATGTTGATATGCCTGGCACTTGCTTGTTCTTGTTATGTTTGGTAACACAAATGAATGTTTAGCTAGAATGACACAGCATGAACATTTTCTTGTCAGACCACTATCAGTAGAAGCCTTTGCTTGCTTTGGGCAGCGGAGGTAGGGATGGGGAGAGGAGAGGGTAAGAGATGTTGTTAGTGTGGCATACAATTTGCCATTTCCTTTTTTTGCAGTGGTCACTGCTTCATTCTGCTGTTCCTGTCTTGAACATGGAATCCATTTCTTTGTAGACTTGATATATGGTCTTTTTATTTGTGGGTAAGAGATTAAAAAAAATCAGCTATTGTATTAGTGAATTGATGACTGGTTCTATAATAAAAATAGGTAAAAAGGGAAAAATCTCTAAAGTACTGGCTTGCTTCTAGGATGAACTTGGACTTCACAGTACCTGCCCCCTAGGACAAAATTCAGAGCCCTGAGTTATACAGATATACTTTTTTAAATATCCCTTCAAAGGAATGAATAACCAGACTTGCTTCAAGAATGCAATATATAGTTAGTTACCTGGGAGGGTCAGGAGATACACTACAGAACTAAGGGAAGGGAACTAAAGGCTTTGTGCTTGATTTAGAACAAGGTAAAATAATACTGGGAAGAAGGCATATGCATAAACAGTATATGACTGATCATAAGCATGTGCCTACACATTGTTTTATGAAGTTGTCTTATGTTATGTATAAGGAATGACTTGTATACAAGTGAAAGGCATATATATATCTGCTTTGTATAAGAAATTTTGAAATTACTGTATTCTTTCCTTAATCCCCACTGCCAGAAGCCTGATCAGTTTAGAGTGATTTGAAGGCTATTTTAGTAATAAGTTAAAAGCTCATTCTTTCCACGCCTATAGACAAGAAGTTGTATTGACTGAAACACTTTTATAGTGAATGAATAAAATTTGTGTTTAGTGGCACCTATACATATGCAACAAGCCTACTTCAATGTGCTGTAATTACTCAATTAATTGAGTCTGCTGGAGCATGGTAATTACCACATTCCAGCAGACTCCAGTATCATGTGTATTAGCATCCCCACAATGGCAGGGGTGCTTTAACTAAAGTGTTCTTGATGCTCTGGGCACTTAATTAGAGAGGCTCTTAGAGACACTCTAAAGCCCTCCCTGCCCCTGCCAAACTCTTGGACCACATGTATGAACATTTTTGGATCCCATTTAAAAGTACTTCAGCATGCTAAGCAGAGAGCCACCTAGAACTGGGCGATATCAAACGCTGAGGACTGAGGTGTGTTTGAAATACTACCCTTCTCTGTGACTTTGATGTCTAGTTTCAAGGGTAGATCCCTTTTTATGAAGTTAGGCACCTATGGCCTATTTTGTCAGAGGAGCAAACTATGGTGACAGTGTCTTCCTGTTTTGTACAATATCCTGGTAGTTAGAACATTTTCTCAGGCTGTCAGAAATTCAATTCAAATCAGGATCCCCCACTTCCATAATATCTAGGCTTACAACCTGTCCAGGTAATGAATATTTTCTTACTGCTTCTGCTGAAATCATGCTGTCCTACAGAACATCAAGATTCACTGGGGAAACAAAGTCCTAAAGCCTAGTAATCCTAGTGATTAGGCCTCTCTTCTTGGAAGGGGAGTCCTGGGTTGTGGTCCAAGGACAATTTAAACATCTGTCCCTGGCTCCAGCGAGAGGCACATGGGCAGAAGCCCGTTGAGCACAGGGACCCCCAGTAACCCCCCAGTGAGACCCTGAGCCAGGCCCCAGTGCAGCTGGAGGTAGGTGGAGCCTGTGGCAGGGCAGGAGGGACCCCAAACCCAGTCAGCTGCAGGGCAGCTGAGTGGAGCCAAGATGGGACACACCCTACCTGGCTCCTCATTCGCCCAGCCCCCAGAAAGCCTTGTGAATAGGACACACAAACAGGGGGACTGAGGGGGCAATCTGTTGCCCTGACCCTTTGGCCTGGGAGGTCTGCTTCTTCCTGGGAGCCCATATCTGGGATGTAGCCAAGAGGATCCCAAAGCTCATTCAGCCCACCGACCACTTCCCTATGATTCTTATCCATGTGGGCACGAATGACACAGTTTTCAAGCAAACCCAGCTGGGCCATGAGAAGTTAAAGGGCTTTGGAAGCAGGGCTTAGGGTTTTGGGAGCACAGGTGGTATTTTCCTCAATCCTCTCAGTTTGGGGCTATGGGCTGAGGAGGGAGAGGAGAATCGAGGTAGTTAACCAAAGACTGTGTCACTGGTGTCATTATGATGGCTTCGGTCTCCATGATCACAGTTCGTTCTTTGGTGAGAAAGGCAGTGCTCTGCTGAAAAAAGATAGCCTCCACTTCACTGCACTAAGGAGGAGGCTCTTCTCAGCCAGACTGGCTGACCTACTCAACCAGGCTTTAAACTGAGCCCACCACGGGATGGGGGGACTACAACCACAATAAGCCCACTGGGCAACTTCCGCAAATCCAGGAGGCTAAGATACTCAAGGGATCCCACTCCCATCCCAACCCTGGAAGAAAGTATAGGGAAGACTAGGGCCTCCAATGGGACACTTACATGCCTGTACACCAATGCCAGGAGTTTAGGAAACAAACAGAAGGAACTGGTCCTCCTGCTAAACAGGAATGACTATGATCTCATGGGGATAATGGAAACCTGGTGGGACTCCACCTATGACTGGGTCACAGGTATAGATGGCTATACTTTGTACAGGAGAGATCATGTACACAAAAGGAGTACATGGCATTCTCTATGCCAATGAAAGCTACACATCCCTGCAAGGGCACATGGGCATCCAGAGTGGATGACTAGAGACTCTTTGGGTAAAAAATTAGTGGTGAACAGGGGACAGAAGGAAGGAATCTACTACAGACCTCCTAATCAGGATCAAGAGTTCAACCTGGAATTTACCAAGGAACTAGCTGAGGCTGCACACTTCTGGTGCATGGTTTTCATGGGGACTTCAACTACCCAGACATCTTGTGGGAAGAGCACTCGGCCAAATTTGAATGGCTGCAAAGATTCCCCATGTGCATGCATGAGCTCCATCTGACTCGAGAAGTCTTTGGACCGATAAGAGGTAAAGCACTGCTCGAGCTGGTACTGGCAATGGGGGATGATCTAATCAGTGACCTAATGATTGAAGGAATCCGGGAGACAGTGACCATGAGCTGATCACCTTCAACATCTGCTGTAAAGCTGGCAAGACAGTCAGCAATGCAGAAGTCCTTGACTTCAGGAAAGCTGACTTTGACAAGCTAAGGAGGCTTCTTGGTGAGGCCTTAAGGGACCATGATCTAAAGGGGAGGGGAGTTCAGGATGAGTGGCTGCTCCTCAAGGAAGCAATCCTGAAAGCACAAGCAATGTCTATCCTATCTTGGAGGAAAGGCAGCAAAAGGGCACAGCAGCCCCCTTGGCTCTGCAGGAATCTTGTGGACCTCCTGTGTCTAAAAAGAAACACCTAGAAAGGATGGAAGACTGGATCCACCTCACAGGAGGAGTATTCTGCACTGGTCCAGACCTGTAGGGAGCAAATCAGGAAAGCCAGGGCTGCGACTGAACTCCAACTGACTACACATATCAAAGACAATAAAAAAGTCTTTTTTTAGATATGTGGGGAACCAGAGACAAATCAAGGGCCCCTGCTAAACCATATGGGACAACTGACAACCAACACCCAGGAAAAAGCCAACCTGCTTAATGGGTATTTTGCGTCAGTTTTTCAGTAGCCCCAAGGGATGGCTGTGCTTAATATGTTATGGTACAGCCAGGGTAATGGAATATTATTAACCTTCATCAGTGTAGACCATGTGAAGGAACACCTTGCGAGGCTGGACACCCTCAAGTCAGCTGGCCCTGACAGTTTACACCCCAGAGTACTTAAGGCACTGACAGGAATCATAGCTCAACCACTGGCATGGATCTTCAAGAACTCATGGCACTCAAGTGAAGTGCCTGAAGATTGGAAAAAGGCCAATGTGGTGCCTATCTTAAATAAAGGGAGGAAAATAGATCCAGGAAACTACAGGCCTACCAGCCTGACTTCTATCCTGGGGAAGATCTTGAAAATAATTATCAAAGAGACCATTCTTGACAAACTGCCTGATAGCAACATCCAGAGGGATAGCCATCATGGGCTTGTTGTGGGTAGGTCTTTCCTGACCAATCTCCTTCTATGACCAGGTGACATATCACCTGGACAAAAGAGAAGAGATTGACTTCATATGTCTTGATTTTTAAAAAGCCTTTGATCTGTTGTCCCATGATGATCTCACGGAAAAAATGGCCAACTGCTGTCTCGGCTGCATCAGTCTGAAATCATCATGGTGTGCCATGACCAGTGGGGTCTCCAAGGCTCTGTTCTTGGGCCTATATTCTTTAACATCTTTGTTAATGATGTAGACATTGGTATCAGAAGCAGAGTGGCCAAGTTCACCATTGACACCAAACTTTGGGCTAGCAAGTTTACACCAGAGGACAGGATGGTGATCCAGGCCAACCTAGACAGGCTCAGAAAATGGGCAGATGAAAACCTGATGGTTTCAGGTTTCATCTGTACCAAAAAATGCAAGGTACTCCAGCTTGGGGGGAAAAAAACCCACAGCACACTTAAAGGCTTAGCAGTGCTACTCTTGCTAGCACCATGACTAAAAGGGACTTGGGGGTCAAGATTGACCACAAGATTAATATAAGCCACCAATGCGATGTCACAGATGGTAAAGTGAGAAGAACTCTAGCTTGCATTCATAGATGCTTCTCAAGCAAATCCCAGGATGTCATCCTCCTGCTGTACTTGGCCTTGGTGAGGGCACAGATGGAGTACTGCATTTAAAAAGGATGTGGAGAAGCTTGAGAGAGTCAAGAGGAGAACCACATGAATGATCAGAGGACAGGAGAACAGGCCTTATGGTGAGAGGCTGAGAGCTATGGGACTCTTCAGACTGGAAAAGTGCAGGCTCAGGGCAGAGCTGGCGGCTGCCTGTAAGTATTTAAGGGGTGTACATCAGGATCTGGGGGAATGCCTGTTTTCATCAGAGTGTCCCAAGGGATGACATGGTCAAATGGTCACTAACTCCTCCAAGACTATTTCAGGTTGGACATAAAGAAGAACTTTTTGCTGTCTGAGCCCCTAAGGCCTGGAACAGACCAGTCCCTGGGATGAAATGAGACATATTTTGTGCCAGTGTCTTTCACAGATTACAGGAAAAGAAATGAGATTTGAGAATCCTTAGTTATATTCTAGTCTCTAGAAGACTCAGACTACTACAGACCTTCTGCCTTGCCTTTGCCCTATGCCTTCTCCCTCTCATCCTTACTTTGCTACCTATCCCAATCTGCATGTTTATTCTGTCCCTTTCCATTACTTAATTTGGGCTGTGAGGTGCATGTGTGGAGGGAAATGTTTAATTCTGTTACCTGTGAGAAGAGATCCAATTGGAATTTCCTGTTTGGTAACATCATAAACACCTTTACGCACATGTAACATTTTCTGCTGTAATCAGTAAACTTGTATATATTGTTCTCAGTTAGTCACGTGTAACCTAAACCATGCAGGATGTGCCCAAAATAACATTGCAATTCTGGACTCTTGATTTTCTTTCAAATCTGACATTGCAATAACAATATGTTTGTTTATTTGAAATTAACTATACTGAATATTTAACAAAAATTACTACTTATGCAGTTAGTTAAAAGCTTTTAGTAGTCTTAATAATATTGGTGGGGATTCCTATGCATACTCACCAAGGAATGATAGTCCCAATGAGAATCAAAGCAGGCAAGAGTGCTCGAAAGCTCCCCTGGCTCATCAAAGGCATTCAGGAATGCCTGAAAACCAAAAAAGAGGTGTACACCCAGTAGAAGAGAGGGGCTATCACCAAAGAGGAGTATACCTCCATCACTCCGGCTTGTAGGGGGGCTGTTAGGAAAGCTAAGGCAGATACGGAACTAGGGCTAGCATCAAGGATCAAGGACAACAAAAAGTCCTTTTTTAAATACATAGGGAGTATGAAGAAAGCACCGGGTAATGTGTGGGGCCTCTGTGGGATATGCTTGGTAATCTGGTGGTTACACCAGAGGAAAAAGCAGACCTTTTTAACAATTTCTTTGTCTCCATTTTTTTGTGCAGGGACTAGGACTCCCCCACTGAGATTCAGGATGGACTCAGGAGAGACTCTGACAGGCCTAGGGTCAGGAAGGACCGAGTTAGGGAACTTCTGGAGGGGCTGGACATGTTCAAATCAACAGGTCCAGATGCTTTCCAGTCCAGGGTGCAGAGGAAATTGGCAGGGGTTATTGAGGGGGCCCTGGCATGACACTCATGCTCTGGCCAGGTGCGAGACAACTACAAGAAGACCAATGTGGTTTCCATTTTCAAAAAAGGGAGGAGGGAGGACCTAGGCAACTATAGGCCCATTAACCTTACTTCAATCCTGGGGAACCTCTTTAAGATTATCCAGGAGCACATGGGCAGTAAGAACCAGCAGCATGCCTATAGGCTGGGGAACTCCCTTCTCAAAAGCACAGTGGCAGAAAGAGATCTTGGAGTCATCACTGATGCCAAGATGAACATGGGCCGGCAGTGTGGGGATGCAATCAGGAAGGCCAACTGTACCTTGTCATGCATCCGGAGATGCACCTCAAGCAGGGCCAAGGAGGTGATCCTCCCCCTCTATGTGACACTGCTCAGGCTACAGTTGGAGTACTGTGTCAGTTCTAGGCATCGCACTTTAGGAGAGATGTGGCCAGGATCAAGAGGGCCCAGAGGAGGGATACTCACATGGTCCAGAGACAGGAGGGCAGACCCTTTGAGGAGAGGCTACAGGACCTGAACCTGTTCAGCCTTCACAAGAGAAGGCTGAGAGGCCATCTACAAACTTACCAGGGGGACCAGCGGGGAATGGGAGAGACCCTGTTCACCCGAGCACCTCCCAGAGTAACAAGGAATAATGACCATAAGTTGTTTGAGAGTAGGTTCAGACTAGACACTAGAAAATACTATTTCACAGTCAGGGCAGCTAGGATCTGGAACCACCTTCCAAGGGAAGTGGTGCTGGTTCCTACCTTGATGGTCCCAATATTATCTCCTGCCCAGGGCATGGGGTCAGACTTGATGATCTACTTAGGTCCCTTCTGACCCTACATCTATGAATCTATAAACCATTCTTGTAACCCTGATGTAATGTAAAACTTATTTTCACTTACTGCACTTATTAAACCTTTGGATTATTTTTTCTCAAAATAGTAACTAGAAAATTATACAATTCTGAAGACAACCTATATTGTAATTGTGATATTATTCTGTCTTGTGGAATTATGAGGTGAGGCAACTTGTTAAAAATCCAGGTATATCTAATCAACTTGAAGTCCTTTAGAAAGACCAGTATAAGTCTTGAATAAAAACGCTATAATGTACCTTTTCTCAGAAGCTAGAAACTACAGGATAAAGAATGCTGGTTCATAATAGTGAGAAAAGTAGGTTTATCCCTTTTGACAAATGCCTCAGTGCAAACTGCAGTCAAATGATTCCCAAGCCTATCTTATCCTCTCTATGCACAGATGAATGACAATGCTCATTTGTAGACTTACGTCACTGTGTGCTCTGAACCATGATGACTGTTGAAAACCATAGGATAACCAGTAATGATCAGCTTATTTGAACATGTTCTGTAGCCGTTACAAATATTATCAACAACAGTGACATGCTGGAAACCAGAATTGGTGATGCAATACTGGATTTTGTCATGTTGATTCTATTGATATATAAATACTTGCTTTATACTAATGGATAATCTCTAAATAATTAGTGAGTCTGTTATTCATGGAAATGGTGGGAAAAATGATGAGTTTGATATACTTAGCACAACTTATCCATCCTATTTTTCACAATCTATTCAAGGCTTAAGTTTTAAATCAAAGTTGAGACCAAAGAAACAGTAAATAACCAAATTATAAAACTAACAAAAAGTTTAATGACAAAGGCCACAAAATTGTGATTCTTAAACTAAGCCATGGGCTACCAGTTTTTATTAATGTATGTCTGTTTTCAGCAGCTAATATATTTATATTATGTTGAAGTACCAACAAGCTCTATCAAATGGTTTCCTTCTAGTAAGGTTTTAGACAAAAAAAATTATAAAGAAATGTCCCTTACTAGTATTTTCTGAGCTTTTTTTGATTTTGCAGCACCTTAACATTACTGTGTATTTGAAACATATTGGAAATAGCTGGGAGACAATATAATGGAAGATTAATGCTCAGAAAGAAAATGTCATCCATATAAAACAAAGGGTGAAAATAGTAGCTATCACTTCTGAGGTTTTAGTAAATCAAATTCATGAAAGGTCAGATTGCAGAAATTGTGAATATAGATCTATATCTCATCACACTTTCAAGGTAAAATTAAAGCAAATGAAATAAAGAGTAACACTTTACTGACATAACTTGTTTTCTTACAGTGCACTCATGACACCCATGTAGCATGAAATAAGTGAAGTCAAGTTGTAACTGTAAAGTCATGGATTGTTTGGCCACTGCTGTTTCAGGAAGCAATTGGTACATACAAACACCACATTTTGATTGCCTTAACCAAGCTTAGGTAATCAAATGTGATGTTTCAGCTAGTAAAGCAAACCAAATTTTGGCTTGCATCCATAAGTAAATCTCAGGATGTCATCCTCCCACTGTACTTGGCCTTGGTGAAGCTGCAGCTGGAGTACTGCAAGCAATTCTGGGCTCCACAATTCAAGAAGGATGTTGAGAAACTTGAGAGAGTCCAGAGGAGAGCCATATGCATGATCAGAGGGTATAAGAAAGGACCTTATGAAAACAGGCTGAGAGCCATGGGACGCTTCACCCTGGAAAAGTGCAGGCTCAGGAGTGACCTGGTGCAGCCTATCAGTATATAAGGAGTGTGCATCAGGATCTGGGGGAATGCCTGTTCACCAGAGCGCCCCAAGGAATGATGAGGTCCAGTGGTCGCGAACTCCTCCAAGACCATTTTAGGCTGGACATAAGGAAAAACCTCTTTCTTGTCCAAGACCCCAAGGCCTGGAATAGACTGCCTCCAGAGAAGATGCAAGTACCTACTCCTTTAGGAAGTGTTTGGATGCTGATCTTGGTGGGATCTTTTGACCTTAGCTGACTTCCTGCATTTAGGGCTCCACCCCCAACTATCCCTCCATGGACCTGGAAGTTCTTCTCCCACCACCCTCTGACGTACTTATCTCTAGATGCCTATACCTTCACCTAACTAACAGTGAATGTTTGTGTGCACAGGGCCACAACTCAGGCGTAGATGGTGTACACTGAGCTTTTTAACCTGAGCCAGGTCCTGTGAATGCTTGTTCACACCCAATGAATCCATGTGATTACAGAAAATTAGGTAGTGGTAGTATCCCATAGTTTAATTAGAATCCTTCTAGACACAAAAACAGAGTGATATGCTTTTTAAATGACCCAAAGATCTGGCCAGCCCTTTTATGAGGCACTGCCTACTTAATAAGTGTTTAAGTCTGCTGGAGCAGATTTTCAAATAACACAGGGGCCACCTTTCTTACTGTATCTCTCTGTGGAAGGACCTGAGGCTTGGCAGCCTCTACACTAGAAATCTGTAGGGAATAGATAAGCTGGTAGACATGGTGTCTGGTTATAGGACACCAATGAACTGTAATAATTTGAAGCTCATGAAAGTAGTCAAATCAGACTGTGGCAATGATATTACTGTTCCCTGGCCGAAAGATACAGATAAGCAGCTAATACCACTCATCTTCTAATTTGCAACATCTTCAGAAATGCCATTGGTCAGATGCTTGGTAACTGGTATTTTGGATCTTATGCTTCTCTCTATCACTTTATTAAGAAACGTAACTAGCAATTTATATGTCTACAAGTAGCAATTCGAAATAGGTTCCTTGTAGCATTTTTTAACTTGTTAGGAAAGAGGGTTTAATGGTTTAAGTAATTCATGGTAAAGGGCTTTTTTTTGATTCGGTGGCACTGCACAATTAGAATATTGTCACGGATTTTAACTAGCTCTTTTTCACCCTGTCTATTGTATAAACTCTCCCAGCAGTGCAAAGTCCATGGAACTGAAGCTTTAAATAATCAAACGGGGGTAGACTTGATGGGAACCACCCTTCTATGTTCAAGTTTTTCAATGTACATCTGAAACTATTACCTCCTCTTTACTGGAACAATTACACAAGTCTCTGTCTGCATAGAACCCATTGCTATATTTCAATCTACATTGTTTAAAAGTTCTCTTTATATGGCTTGTATTTAATAATAATGGTCTGCTAAGATTTCAGTGGTCTGTAGATTGTCATGTTAGCTATTAATAACCATTCTCTATGGCTCTCTCAGTTTCAGTCATAGGTATCATTCCCCATTTGTGTACTAGTATTAGGGTATAGGGACTCTTAATCTCATCCTTCCTCTGTTCTGTGCTAGCTGTCAGTAAATACATACCTTGCCTTAGTCAGTTGATCTCATGCTGAAAGAAAAGGGTGGCAAAGGAATGAGGGAGGGGATCATCTGGTTGGTGGGTTCAAGTAAGCCGTTCACCCAAGTGTATGATGGGAGCATACACTGACCCTTTCAACTCTGGCCAGACCCCCAACCCCACCTTTATATCTGGATATGGAGTTCCCAGTCCTATTCCTTGGTATTATTAATTACCTGAAATATAGGAATCATTGTCAGTAGTTCCAAATTTTAGTTAATTAGGCAGTAAAAATAATATCCATTACATCATTTTCCCTGTGTGTCTAGGACAATGTGCCTTGACAACACTGACCAGCAGGCTCCTATGCAAATATAGTGATTTTTGTAGAGTTCTTGATTTTCAGTACTGGTCCACCCCATTACAATTGTTCTTGTTTCGCCTCCAGGAGATGTTGGCATAATCTCATCAAACAAGTTCAATTACTTGCCTGTTGCCAGTTGCATCTAGGTTTGTTTGACATGGTGTAGATTTGCTGGTGGTGGTGTAAATTTTTTTTTGTGCATACTGATAACATTTCTAATGTAGGAGAAATATTCCTCCTCAGTACAGTAGCAACTCCCATTTGGGAGCTCAGTGTCTGGTACCTCCTTCTTCGGTCTCTTGATAAGAGTCCCCATACCCTAATACTAGTACACAAATGGGGAATGATACCTATGACTGAAACTGAGAGAGCCATAGAGAATGGTTATTAATAGCTAACATGACAATCTACAGACCACTGAAATCTTAGCAGACCATTATTATTAAATACAAGCCATATAAAGAGAACTTTTAAACAATGTAGATTGAAATATAGCAATGGGTTCTATGGAGACAGAGACTTGTGTAATTGTTCCAGTAAAGAGCCTTGCTGAAGCAGATGTTTACTTCTGGGGAGATTAAAAATGGCCTCAGGGCCCTAGTGAAATATACTCTGTCTTGTAGAGTCTGCAGCTGCATGAGACACAGAAATCTTCTGAAAACATCATTATTCATTCCTTAGTTTTTCATGTGACACTTTCCAGTGCCGTACAATGAGACTAATCCCGTACTGCTTATCCATTTCATGGTTCCATCGTCTAAGGAAGTACATAAGTTTTGTGTCCAATGTTACAGCAGTACCACCATGAAGTAGTATGTTTATGGTAAAAGTGTGAGTTCCGGTTTTACAGATCTGTATTTTATTAGTGAGCCAGGGTTTTTATGTCAATTCAATACCCTTTTTTATTACTATCAATTTTCCTGATGATTTAATAAAACACAGAGTGCAGAGACCTATTTGTAGACAGTTTCCTAACAGTCAATCTTCCTTCAACTAATTAGTCACAACAATAATCAAGAGCAGTGCAGGAATTTAAACTGAACACATGGGGAAGACTAGATGAAAGCATTGTGAACAAATTCTTCCATCTCCCAGAAAATGGAGAATAAAGTACATTAGCCATAATTAAGTTAGAATGGCCTAAAGTTAGCAGTATGTGAGGAGCTGCTGTACCCAGAAGATGAGGCCAGTACATTCTTGGCATATGGGGCAGCAATGAATAGCAGCTGCCATACAATCACTGTGTTTATAGTGGCACTTCTGGAACGTGGCAGGATTTTATCATCTTGCAGACTTAGGATGAACAGAACTAAATGGTGTTTGGAAAAGCAAACTTCATAAAGCTGTTTGAGTTGCTCCCAAGCTTCCAGTATGAGGAGTCTTTATTGAGAGTTCATGACAATGTAGAAATGGGTTGCTATTGTTTTTTAGAAGTTTGATTTCTCAAACAAATATCACAAGGGAAAGAAGAAAAATGACATGCAGACCAGCTGCCTGAAAACTATTTTGAGAAGGGAATTTTTAATATAGTACAGTCAGAAGCCCTGAGATAAGAAAATAAAGTGCCACTAAGAAAACTAAAACTAGCTGTGCTTTCAGTGAAACATTTAAGCATCGAGTGGGTTGAGTGTTGTGTGTATCATGTTCTATTTTGTTTCTGGCATTGATTGTCTATTGCCTGAGAGACCCTGGAGATTCTAAATCCAGCACTATTTGTAGCATGCAATAGGATACTGGGGAAGGAAGAATGGGCAGAAATGCATTTGCACAGATACTTCATGAGTAAATGGTCATCTCCTGCTTGACCAATCTCTGTCAATTTCTGTTCTTTCTCTTGCACCTGCTTGGTCTCCTTAAATTATTTGCCTTTCCTTTGCAACTCTACTAATTTAATCACCCAGGGATGCTTTTCCATCTCATTCTCTCACTTATACTTTCTTCTTGTAAAGGCACATAAAGCAATAAAGTTTAAAAAATATCTTCAAGTGAGTGTTGTGGTATCAGGACATAGCTATACTTTGCAATTGTTATGTCTCAGTTCTTCCCCCCTCCACTCCCATATGATCAAGACCTTGGAAGCTTCAGGTGAAAACTTAGCAAGAGTTAGCCACCCCTGTAAACACATTACTTTTTTCTACTTTTTAAGCAATAAAACAACAATAAAAATAAAACATGGTTATGTGTAATACATAGGGGAGATTGGGTGGTATATGAGGCTCATCTTACCAGCATTACACTCTATCGATTTTTCAGAGTGGCCAACCTATAGAAGTTCTAGAATGAGACTCCATGGTCAGTGCTTTTAACTTCCTTTCCTTTTTGTTTCCCTGTGATAAAGTATTTAGTGGAATTTTCAGATTTGTTGGAATATCGCAGGCTACGCTGTGAGTGCTTTTGCTATGGCTTTTAAATTGTTACCTCCAGGATGTCAGCTGTGCCCTGCCAGCCCTACCTAGTGCCTTTAACTGCAAAGGAAGCACACTGTTACAGCTCATTCAGCAAAATAAATTTCAAAATAAATAATTGTTTGCAAAGTCCATGGTATTATAACCAGCAGGGCCGTGAGAAACAGCACCATTTCGTTTTGATTTCCGTTTTCATGTTTTAATGGGACAGTGTTTCATTTTGAGTTTCATTTAATTTTGAAACCACTGTTCCATATTGTTTCATCAAAACTGTTTCGCTGTTTCGACACTCTTGATGTTTTGCCCATAGGCTATAATGGGGAACCATGAAACTGCCTATAACTTTGTCAGTTCTTGCCTGATTTGGATGGAATATGTAGAGATGGTAGCTCCTTCTGAGGCCATGAAGCCTGCAAAGTTTCAAAGACATAGATGCAGGGGTTTCTGGGAAACTGCACCTCAAATTCTTGAAAGCAAAACTTGTGTCATGTGTAAGGCACAGCAGGGTGAAAACTATAGAGATGATAGCCCTTGTGAAGGCCACAAAGCCTGACAAGTTTCAAAGAGACAGGTACAGGGGTTTCTGGGAAACTGCACCTCAAGCTGCTGAAAAGCAAAACTCATGTCACATGTATGTGAAGGCACATCAGGGTGAAAACTGCAGTCATGGTAGCCCCTGATGAGGCCATGAAGCCTGCCAGGCTTAAAGAAAATAGGTGCCGGGGTTTCTGAGAAGGCTACTGACAAGCAAAACTCGTGACATGGGTGACAGAAAGCAGGCCAGTTCAAACAATGCTGCCTTTTATGATGTTTTTTCATCCCTCCCCCAGAGCACTGGGATTGGAAGAGACCTCAAGGAAGGATCACAGTCACTGGTCAGCTACATAGTCAATATTAGAGCAGTCCTGCCCTCTCCTTACTTTCTGTTTCCCTGTAGGTGGTCCCTTCTTGAGTTTCAAAACTCTAAACATTTTGAAACGTTTAAAACATTTTGACTGCCCTCATTTCATATCGAGGCTGTTTCAGAGCCCTTCGTTTCATTTTGATTCTGCTGTTTTGAGCTCAAAATGAGTTGAAACAGTGTTGAAATGAAACAGCTGGTGAAATTTCGCACAGCCCTAATAACCATGCCTAAAATGACAATAGCAGTACTATGACACAGGCAGTATTTATGTTTGTAATTGTTCAAGCAGTTATTTTGCAATATGTGCCTCATGGAAGTGGGGGTTGGCACTGGGCATATGGAATATAATTATGGCTTTCTGGAAGATAATTTTCTGGCCCTAAACCAGGAAATCTCTGTCTTACACCCGAACTTCTAAGAGTGCAATCAGGAACTTGGCATTGACCAGACTGAGGCTCTGTTCCAGGTCCCAGTCCCTCTGCTTTTTGTGTAGCTGATCGCTCCCTCTCTATTCCTGTTTCACACCTAAATATGTACTCTAGAACACCTGCTGGAATAGTCCCCTGATAGGTCATTGCTCATTAACCATAAATTTCCTATAGCTAACTTCTAATATCCCCTCTTGAAATTCTCCTTTTCTAAGTACCTCATTGATTCCACTGAAATGGAATTATGTCATTTGGCAAATTTCAAATAGCAGACAGATTCCTAGACAGATTCCTAGAACACCTTTTGGCTCTGTGGGCCAGTTGAGTAGCACAGCGCCTGTCTATAGGCCAAATTGGTCCTGGGTACCCAACACCAGGGTAGCAAGGCAGGCCCTACGAGGAAAGGCTAAGGGACCTGAACCTGGTCAGCCTCCACAAGAGAATGCTGAGGGGGGATCTAGTGGCCATTTACAAACTAGTCAGAGGGGACCAGCAGGCACTGGGGGAGTCTCTGTTCCCCAAGCACTAGCAGGAGTCTCTAGAAATAATGGTCACAAGCTGGCAGAGGGAAGATTCAGACTAGACATCAGGAGGTGCTACTTCACTGTCAGGGTGGCTAGGATCTGGAACCAACTTCCAAGTGAAGTGGTGCTGGCTCCTACCCTCGGGGTCTTTAAGAGGAGGCTAGATGAACACCTTGCTGGAGTCATCTGACCCCAGTACTTTTACCTGCCATGGCAGGGGGTCAGACTAGATGATCTGCTCAGGTCTCTTCCGACCCTACCAACTATGAAACCATTCCCTCCTGCCCCCCACATGCCAGGATTAGTTCTCAGAGACCCAGAACTGAACCACCCCCTCCTCTCCCTGAGTGCTGTGATTGTTTCCCAGGAGCCCAGCACTATCCTTTTTTAGCTTCCAACGTGGGGATTGGGTTTTGGGGTCCAGTGCCACTTCTGCCTGACCCTGTGCATTGGGATTGGGCACTGGATCTAACATGTAGAACCCAGGGTTCTCTATGGGTCCAGAGATTTGGCACCATCTGAGAAGTGTCACTTCTTCTCTGCCACCAAATTTCCAGACCTCTGGGGAGCCCTGTGGACCAGAGGTTGAATGCCCTAGAACTGCTGTTACCACCTGGCCTCTTGTAGTACTGTTGCTAATGGTAGATTCACTCTTGGTACCTGCAATCAGTCTGCTGGATGCTCATGTAGCCTGATACTCTTGTTAACATTGTGCCACCATGAATATTACTACTTATTTTCCCAGGAATCTTAAAAGTCCCATCTGGCCAAACAGCTGTATATTGGGAAGCCATCCTTCTGTCAGAAGAGTTAATTATGGATAGTTGTCTGGAGTTGCCCGTGTGGAAAAAGAAGGGTTAAGTGCTGAATGCTAAATGCTGAATAGGATGAATAAAAGTATTTACTCTGTATTTATTCTGGGGAATAGAGGGAAAATGAGGGATTGAATAGAATAGAAAAATGCTGGAAGATGCAGGTGTGGGCAACTGGAAATGCCAGTGAAGGAGACTGGGCTAAAACTAACGCCAAATCTGTGGGTAGAGATGCAGGTTACATTTTAGCATTAGGCTTAATTATTTTAAAGCCCTCATTTGTGCTTCTGGTAGAGTATAGATGAAAATGGGTTATTCCCACCTGCTATAAGCAAAATATGCAGACAGCCTGCAACATAGGTATGTTCTTAATCTACACACAGAGAACTGAATTTATGAGGAAGTAAATGAAGCTTGTGGCATAGACTCAAAGTGGATTGATGATAGTAACCCAAAGAAACAACTTACACTGGATTGTCATGCTTTTTTTGCCTTTTGTGGACCTCTTTTTGTTCCAATGCAGTTTAAACTGTTAGTGCTCAAATATTTTAGTGTGAGAAATACCCAGACAAAGTAGGACATGAAATTGGACAGGAACCTCTTATATTCCATGGTTGCAGGTAATATTAATAAAATACAAACCCACCCCCACCAAAGAAAAGCAGCCCACAATTACTAGGCTCCTTTGCTTAAATTGTTTTCCTCCAGTAGTCTTACTGGACAGCTGTTCCAGAACTTGCTCATTCTAGAAAGATCAATCCTACATCCACCTTTATAAATATCCTAAGAAAGCTTACATCATAGCAAAATAAATTCTAAAAGGGAATATGATTGCTCTCTTTAAATGGACTATCTATTTAACTATATGTCAAATTTGACACAAAAATAGCTAGGTATACACTAGCTATGTTTAAGTAGGGCATTAAAAAATCTAAACTATGCAGTTTTCCATAGGCATCATAGTATAGATTGATATTGAACAGAACACACCTTCACCTTTGAAAACTTAGACCAGGTTCTGCCATTTTAAAACCAGTCTGTGTGCGCAAAACTTCTGTTCTGTTACAGGTTTATACCAATTTCTAATCACTTAGACCAGTTGTTAACCCCAGCTGCAATACCCTGGATGGAGGAGAGTGAACTCTTGAACTTATGGGTCCATTGACTTACATAGTAAAACTGTGCAAAATTTCACTGAGTGTTTCATCTTGAAGCTGTTTCAATGCCTTACGAGCTTGGAACAGCAAAATGGAAATTAAACAAAAATAATTGAAACAGTTTTGAAACACAATGAGGGCATTCAAAACATTTTGAAAGTTTTGAAACATTTTGAGCTTTGAAGCAGCCTGGTGGTGGGAGGCAGGGGAGAACCGGGGCTGTACTCCAAATGGCTCACAGCCCCATATAGCTCAGCCCAGTGGGGAGCGCAGCCCTAGCTCTCCCAACCCACCACAACTGAGTTGTGATCTGTGGGGCTGATGGAGCTGATCAGAGTGCAGCACTGGCTCTACCCACCTCCTGCTTCTGAGCTTAACTTTGATTGGCTCTGCCAGCCCCATGGAGCTCAGCCCAGTGGTGGGAGGTAGAGCACAGCCCCAGCACTGCACTCCACTTCCTGCCACTGGAGTGAGTTGCATAAGGCTGTGAGCCACGGGGAGCTGAGTCCAGTGGCAGGAGGCAGAGTGAAGCACAGGCTCAGCTCCCAGTGGCTTGCAGGCCCATGGAGCTCAGACCAGTGGCAGGAGGCAGAGCACAGTGCTGGAGCTATGCACCACCTCCCACCCCTGGGCTCAGCTCTGAGTGGCTCTGAGAGGTGGCATGAGCTCCATGAGGCTGCAGAACCACTTGGAGTGCAGCCCAGTGGTGGGAGGTGGGCAGAGCTGAGACTGCACTCCACCTCCTGCTACTGAGCTGAGCTCCATGGAGCTGTGCTGGGTGTGGGCTGCACCCCGCACTGGTCCCAGGTGGCAGCAGCAGCCTCCTGTCATCTGGCATGCAGATCCAGGGGCTCACCCCCTCAGGAGTGCTACAGGGCTGTACCAGACTCATCCCAGGGATGTGGGACCCCAGATCTGTGCTCAGATGACAGGAGGCTGCTGCTGCTGCCTGAGGCCAGCGGCAGCTTCTGTCTTCCCCAGCACTGGGTGTGGGTTGCACCCAGCACCAGTTCCAGGTGACAGTGGCAACCTCTTGTCATCTGGCACAGATCCAGGGGCCTTCACCCCTGGAAGGAGTCTGGCACTGCCCCACAGCCCTCCCAGAGGTGCGAGGCCCCAGATCTGCATGCCAGGTGACAGGAGGCTGCTGCCAGCAAGTTTTGCTTTCAAGACTTGGAGGTACATTTTCTGAGAAACTTCTAGACCTATCTCTTTGAAACTTGGAAGGCTTCATGCCTTCAGAAGGGGCTACCATCCCTGCAATTTGCATCTGAATCAGGCAAGAAATGACAACATTGTAGGCATTTTCATGATTCCCCATTATAGCCTATGGGTGAAATGTTGAAAAAAGTTGAAACAGTGAAACAGTTTCGATGAAACGAAATGGGACAGTGCTTTGAAACTAAATGAAATGATTAAATGAAACATTTTCCCTTCAAAGCAGTGAAACGAACATTGAAATTAAATGATGGTGTTCCACACAGCCCTACAACATAGGACTCACAAGCATGCAGTCAGCCTGTATTATATAAGTTGAACTTGGAGGGAACATGTTTCCAATGTAAAGTGTGGCATGAATTACTTACCTGAGTTAACAGCCCTTCAGATTGGTCAGTAATGTGATGGACAGATGAGTGATGGAAGGGTCTGACTGATAATTGGTTCTGGTATATGACTGACAGGTGGCGTGAAGTGGACGCTATATAAAACCTGTCAGGACTGTCACTTGGAAAGCTACTGAGGGACCAATTGTGTCTGTGTGCATCATGACCCTGTGTGGTGGCTGGGTCCTCACCTGGGAGAGTTGGTGTCAGTGTGCATTGTTTCTGATTGGGACTGAAAGCTTGTGAGAAACTGAGTCACTTGATGAGCATGTGAAGTAAAACCTGCTCAGATATGTGATTAATATGAGAGTTGCTTGAGTGGATTGTGTAGAGTGGAGTGTGTAGCTAAACTCCATCTGTTAATGGAGATATACACTTATAGACAGAGCCGTTCTCTACTCACCTGTACTCACCTGCATACCTTTGGATGGTAAAGTATCACCCATGCCTTTGGATGCACTGAGTACTCACTGAGAGTGAGGAAAAGACAGAAATCCTCTAGGGAATAGGCACTCTGTAACAGGCTGACAGGCCATCTTGCCTGTCAGCTTCAGAGTAATCTTTCCTGTCATATCTGGCGGCAGGCCTGCATTGATTCTTTCTTGTATCTATTATTGTATATAGTGTTCTCTTAACTCTCTGTTGACTGGTTCATTGTTGTATTGTGGATTTATTATTGTTTTGGGTTTTTTATATACTTACCTTGATAATTTGCCTTAGTGTTAAGTTTTCATTAATAGTGGTATACCTCTGGATGGGGCCAGGCTGCAGGCCAATGTCTGGGTGAATTAACTCTTTGTTGTCCTGCTGAGGTTGAAGGCCTAACAAACCTCATGCATGCAATAGGTGTCCTTATCAGGAGCTTGGTCTTCACAGTAAAAAATGTTATGTCTATACCTGTCCCTAGTTATGCATCATAAGATCAGCCTATTGGCTCTCTTTGCATGTTTCAGTTTAAATTTTTCTTTCTTGAATGAGAATGATCATGATTTTGATGTCTTATGATTCCTTGTATTAATACTTTCTAAAATCTACTGGGAATAACTTGCCTGATGAATCCTAGGATCTTGCTTTCAAAGGTATGTTTTCAGTGGAGTTCGATTAATTCCTCTGGGTGGGTTTGGCAGACGCACACTGTAGCAATGGTGAATGGTGTGTCTTGGAAAAGTAGTCTGAAGCTAGCATTGCCACAGCATACTGTCATACAATAGCAAGCTTGGATGAAAGCACTCCAGATGGAGAAATTTAAAAGGAGGAAACAAACTTCCTATCTGAAAGGATAGAAAGGATGTGCAAAATTGTCTCTGAAATTCTAAGACAAATCCCTAAGGATGGTCACAACAAGGGAGAGGCAAAGGGCCATGTTTTTTTTAACCACGATATAATACGAAAACATAGAACAAATTGCTTAAGGAGGATAAATAAAAATCTAGCTAATGTCCCATTGCATTTCCTGTACAACGATACTCTTTTTTGTTTTCTAAAGTTCCAACACTGAAGATTCTAGGAATGAAGAGTTTTAAAATAGAGATCTCTCTATTCTTCTGACATCTGACTAAGGTCGAGGGCCTGCATCTATGCAACAGAGAGGACAATTTTGCCAACTCTGCTCTGTTTTTTCAAACTTTTATGCTTCTTACAAATTGGTGTCTCAGAACTCATATGTGCCTCCAGTGCCGCTGTTCAAGGTGAATTATTAAAACCATAATTTTAAATGGGTTTAAAATTAGAAAATCAAGTTTTAGCCTCTTATGGTTTTTGGCAATACTGAAATCTACAATCCTAAATGAGTGAAGTTAGACAATGTAATGTCCAGTTAGAAAGTATGCAGTCATTTAAAACTGAGATGAACTCCCAATTAATTAAAACTTTTGTAATAAGAGATGTTTCTGTGAGAATAGTTTCTTTAGGGAATCAGCCTTTTGTCCTCATAACTTCATTACTCTGAAGGCATTAACTTTGTAAAAAAAAAAGGGTATATAAAAGAGTTGTCATTCTGAAAACCTTGAGACTAAGAAGAGAGGAAAACTCCCTGGATTTTCTGATGAAAGCACATTAAGACATTTGATGTAGATAAATAATACACATGCATATTCATGTTTAAAATTTTATGGAAAGTTTGACAAGACAACAGAATGAAGAGAAGTTGTTAATTAAGGGGAAAAAGAAGGCTAATCTTCCAGATGTACCATTGGATATTATAATGGAAGATTCCAAGATTATTGGCAAAGGGCTAGATGGACAAAAACAATAATAGGATTGTTGTGGGGGGGGGTTCTTTTCAACTCTGCTACCTATAGTTTCATGAAGTGTGATAGACATTTGTTAACTTTCCATCAATAGAAAACACTTTACACAGAAGGAAGTGAAAATTTCACTTCCCTACCAAACATAAAGCCCCACATTTTCTTCCTATGCTAGTGAAAGCAGGTATGTATGTCAAGAAAGTGGGAATATCTTTATTTGCATATATATGCATATATAAGATCACTAGCACTTTGATCTGAACATCATGAAAACCAACACTCTCCTTGCTCCTTCCCAATTGAAAGGGGGAAATAAGGAGTAAGTTCTTCACAATGGTGTTCACTTGTATTAAACACATGAACAAGGTCACAGTTCCTGCTCTTCTAGTTCAGTTAATTAAAAAAATGAAACTCAAACACAAGACAATATCAATTTAATTTTTGAAATCAGCAAATCCTTCAGGACTAGTGGACAGAATGGAAGGATCAGTATTGCCATATACAACCTCAGTTTTACAAGGTTTCTGTCTAGTTTTAATCCATATTATCTGTACTTATGGCATGCCAAGTGATTCACTGCTGTAAATATAAGCAACTTGGAATGAATAGCATCAACTTAAAGTAGTTGTTACAGCTTTAAGCTCCGAATCCTTAAAGAATGTGATCCTGCATAATCTTCATACAAAAGCAATTTAAACTGTAGGATGCAACAACAATGGTTAGTCCAAGCATGTAAATTGGAGCCAACATAACCTTAATTCATTTTGAATGTCAACACTGTGCTTGTAAATTCCATTGGCAGCTGGTAAAACAACAGCCAAAAAAAAGCAAAAAAATAAAAGAGGCTGCATTGGCATACATTCTCTTCATGTACATTACTGATACAGATGATTTATATATGCATGCATTTAAGTTAATTACTTTGTACAGTAAAAACTCTAGCTAAATAACACTTTTGATATGATTCTAAAAAGGTTGGGGGGAAGGGAGTCATCAGAAGCTTGATAATTTCCCAGAATCTTGATAGTTTTGCAAGATGATGGATCCTTCTTCGCAGAATCTTTAGGATTAGTAGATATTTTCTGACCTGAGGTTTAAAATAATTTTCCTTGTTCCACCTGAAGCTCTAAGTTCAACAGTTGCTTTGCAGTTTCTACTCCAAATACATCTAGCCTACTTGCTTAAGAGCTTGAAGGCCTAACCTATAGTAGCATGGAAATCAAATCACCTGTTCCTGTTGCTTCCTTTGACCTGCAGAAGATACGCGGACTTGTGGGGGGACTTAAAGTAGTGCATTTATTTCAATAAAACCCCTGCAGTATGAGTTTCCTTTGTCTTTTTCTTTAGGAAAAATGAATTTTGATTACTATATCTCATCTTGACATGCTTAAGATCATAGTAAAATAAATTCCAAAAGGGAATATGATTTCTTAAGTATTGCTGCTAATCTCATAGTCGTTTGAACTCAGAGCAACTATATCAATACTCTAGTAAGTTCAGGTTCTTCAGAAAAAAAAAACAATAATCCATCATAATAGAGAAAGCACTGTGATAGCATAAGACCATATTCTTCTGTTGGTTCCATTGAAGATAGCATTGCACAGCTGTAGCAGAAAAAAATTGGCTTATTGAATTTGACTTACAGGTCATGTCCAGATGAGTGTGGACATTTGAGCTAGGGACAGACATTCAAAAAGTCTGAGCCTGAATTGATTCAACCTTTGCAAGTTAGTCTAATCTGGCTAGGCTGAACCAGTTTCCAATCATAAAGAAAATCCATCTGGACTGACGAAATTCAGGCACATGCTTGCTGTGGCTCAGGCTGGACACCAGAGGGCGCTAGAGTCCTTCCCTTGCAGAGCTGAGTTGATGTGTCTGACCGGGGTGGCCAGGTCCCAGAAGGAGGCTCTGATTATGGAGGGGCATAAATCCCCAGCCTGCTTGCAGTCCCAGGCTTTTCTCAGCTCACTGCTCAAGGAGTGGGAGTGTTGCCAGCCCCCAGCTAGCACTGAGGCAAAGCAGGGGTGTGCAGTGCATGCATCTGTTGATGATATGGAGCTTTTCTATCTCCCTGCCTGCTTCTGTATACTGGCTGCAACAAACTGACAGGCAAGCAAGCTGGTGGTGTGGGCATTGATAACGATGTCATTCCTATCTCAGTGTTTATCACCCCATTAAGGAAACAGAGAGACATTACCAGCTACCTGTTGATTCAGAATGGACCCAGCATGTGGTCTGCTAGCTAATACACAGATACCTTTTCTGCAAGGCAGAGGGGAAGGGGAAATTCCTGCTTAGCAGGCAGTGTTGAGGGTCAGTTGGGGAAACAGCTCTTAAACAGCTTTTCCAAGCTACCCATTGAATAGCTTGAAAAAGCCTGTCTGCCCCTGTCATCTCCCATAGCATGGACTGTAGCCAGCATGTGGTCTGTAAGCTAATGCTGATGTGTCTGTGAGGGATGGGGGAATGCCTTCTTAGCATAGAGTGGGGAGGGGAGGTGGGGAGCAGAAGCCAGGCAGATACCTGCAGAGATTGCAGAGCTTCAGCAAGGTAGCAGCAGGGAGGGGCCAGTCCTGCTGTGGAGCAGAGAGCCCCACCCAGCCAGAGAGCATGCCTGAATGCTGGGGGATTTATCTTAAACCAGCAAATGGTCTGGGACAGACATAGCATAAACCAGTTTGAGCCAAATCAGTTAAATCTGATAATACATTTAACCAGGTTTATCTCAAAACAGTTTCCACTATTTTTAACTGGTTTATGTACACTGAACATCTTTTCTGTTACAGGTTAAACCACTTTCTGATGACTTAAACTGGTTTATGTGTAATGTCTGTCCCTAGCCTTGGTTTCCCAGGAACAAGCAATGGCACACTTTCTACTTCTTTTAGTTTTTCCCAGGGAAATCCTGTGCCATGTGCCCTCTGGCACATGGCAAGTTATCCCAGGTGGGCTAGGGAAAGTTGGGGCCAGCACTGGGCCATCCCCAGCAGCCTTACCTGAGGTCCTGGGGGGGCTTCAGCAGTGGTAATACTGCCACTTAGAACCTGGCCAGCAGTTGCAGTGCAGCTCTGGCAGGTCAGGCTCCAGTTTTGAGTGGCGCACACTATGTACACCACTTCCCCCCCCACCTTTTTGGCACAGGTTTTTTTCTGACACTTCATATCCAGGGGTCAACCCCTTCCCCCCATGCTGCACCCTTGTATCACATAAAACTCCTGAATGTGCTGTAAGTGGCACCACAGAGGTGCCTGCAGTGCCACATACTGCATGGCCATGCTCCTCTGAACGTGGCCATGTTGGGCAAGTAATAAATGATGTCATTATATTGTGGGTGTACTTTATGTTATTTATATGTGCATGTATAAGTATGCAAAACTGTTTTACAACACATTTTATTTGATCCTATTTTCTTTTCTGAGTTCTTGCTTTAATTAAATATGTCCTAAGTCATTTCTTCTAAAATCATATAAATATATGAAATTAAAAATGTTGAAATGAGTCTTTTCAGGATTAAGTGTATCAAATATCTTTTTAGCAATCTAAACATAACGTTTGAACTGTCAACTTTTTTTTAATCATACATCAAAGATAAGATTTATTGTCAAGTTTATTATCCTGCTGTATCACTCCTACTAAGTGAAATAAATCCAGTTTGAGAATTTTGTTTTCTCTTTTTCCTTTTGCCATACGAATCCTATTCTCAGTCCTCTAAAGTGTATGTCAACTCTCACTGGAAGGAGCAGAAGTTTCTAGTGTATATTGTTACCAGTTAATTTTGGTGGAGAAAAGGGGCATGTTCCAAATTTTTTTCCAGAGTTCTCTGAATTCTGTGAGCTTCATCAAATGTGATTATTCAGCAGCACCAGAAATGAGTTAAGCCTAAAACACCTTAAAGCTGGCAGGGAAATATATATTTGGGCTGTGCAAAACAACTGTGTTTCAATTCAGTTTTAGATGTGGCCGTTTTGGAGGACAGTGATTCGTTTCAGTGTTTCAGATCACTCTCCTGTTTCATTTCAGCCAAATCTGTTTCAGAGATTCAGCTCTGCCAAATCTCCTCTGAATCTCTTTCAGATGGGCAGCAAGCTTTGCACAGCCCTACTTTCCATCTGTGGGGGGATGGGGCTGGTGGCTGCAGGGCCCCAATGGAGAGCAGGATGGGGCCATGAGTGGCTTGTCCAGGACAGGGCTGCTGCTCTCCATGCGGGCAAGAAGATCCCCACATGGATCTCTGATCCCTGTCACACTGGGTCATGGGGCAGGGAAGCAGTGCAGAGCTGTGAGCAAGCCTGCTGGTCCCTGTTGAGCAACCTGGCTCCACACAGGGCAGAGATCTGTGCAGGGGTCTCCTTGCTGTCACTGCCCACCCTGAACTGCCCCAGGTCTCTGGTCCCTGCAGAGCCAGGTTGTACAGCATGAGCCAACTTCCCTCCCCCATGACCTAGCTCCGCTGGGAACATAGATCCATGCCAGGGTCTTCTCATTACTGGTGTTTGCCCTGCACTGCCCCAGATCTCTTCTCCTTGAGGAGCCAGATCACATGGCAGGGATCAACACCACCCTGCTGCACTGTTACTTAAATTGCCAATTGCTCAAATTCTGAGTGAAACTTTATAAAGGGGGATAAGGCAAGGTACCACATTTATAGATTACATGAGTTAGACGTAGAATTTCTGACACACAATTTATACAAACACACACAATTCATCATACACATCATTAAACATAGGCAGACTCACACAGAAAACAACCATTTCATCCACACATACACCAGATACAGTTACCAGCAATAGTTGCTCAATATCAGCCCAGAGTGACCAACCCGGGCTTATTGAGTAGATGATGATGATTTGAAGATAGCAGATTTGAAGATAACAGCTGGAGCGGGGTGAACAGATGCATCTGTGTTCTGATGAAACAGCAGTAGAAAGAAACTCACCCCACTCGGCATTTTCAAAGTGTTCTTTAATAGGAATTGGCATCCTTTGTTACAGTGCTTTGAGGTTTTTTTATACCAGCTTCTGTTTTTGCAGTTGTTCTTCTTTTGTCTTCAGCTTATCTTAACCTTGTAGTGTTCTTGTTGCCCATCTGGCAGAATTTCTTCTTCTGTTATCTCCTTTGTGCCCTCAAGCTTCAAAGGGATTTTTCAGCCATTTGTTAGTTAGTTACTGGCTGGTAACTTATATTTGGTGCCTTGTTGCTTACATAAATATTTATTTTTTGTTTTTTATGCCATTCTCTCACCATTTACCCTTTTACACACACTCACACATAAAGGCTATGCAGAGTTCATTCACTTATGTCAAGCAGAAGGTTACAAAATGGAGTTTTCAAGTTGCTTACAGGAAAAGACTAATGTGGTTATATTTTACTATTATTACACTTTATGTTAACATCAGCTACATTAATTCAGTTTATGCTACATGTCCCCCCTTTGACTCTTCAAACATCAGTGATGAATAGGTCATATTTGCTATATTTGTCTGATAAGCAGATATTTTGTTTTCAATTGCATTTTTTAAAGTTTTGGATGCATTGATTTTATTTCAAAACGCATATAATGCAACAAGAAATAAACTTTTTATTACAAGAAACAATATTATTAAAGGGTGCAGCATGATATTAAGTATATCTCTCCCTGAAGGCGCCCATCTTGTGAAGATGTCATACCAATTATATGGTAACATTTATTTGACTTGTTTTGAAACTTTCAGGATTTTTTTTACCTAAATGCAATATAAAAAATACTGTGCGCTTGTGCGTTATTATGAGTGGCAGTGGTCAATTGGGTTATTTGCAAATTTTGCATCAGAAGGTTGAGCAGTGTTGTCTAACTGACTTTTGTGGAAACATTAAACGTTAAAATTTAGCAAAATGTTATTTTTTATAGTTATATTCTGAATAATTTCTTTTGTGACATAATACATGAAAAGTAGAGTTTGAATAACAGTGACATTACACATATATTGCTGCATGGGAGGAAACGAAGCATTTTTCCTTCGTCAAATAATTTTTTTGAGTTCTACCACATGCTCTATTTATTCCATGAAACTACAGTTGGGTGTGCTATTTATCCAATTCATCCCAGTAATATGTGGATAGTCCGTCACTCTGGAATTAGCGGGGCTCTTCGAAGAGTGGCAATGTGGGACATATCCATTGACTATCAGTCCATTTACTATACTTATGATAATTGACAATTTTGTTTTGGTCATTCAAATATTTGCTAATTAAATGATGTGTCCAAATATGCTTTTTAAAAAAACCAACGGGAGGTTTATGAATGACCATAATATCTGTGTGTGTGTTCGGTAATGCTCAAATTATTTGCATACTTAAGAGACCAGTTAGAGAGGTTACACACACTCTGCCAGCAAAATGGGGTCAGAGGAGGGGCAAGCTGAAGTGCTCTGGCTCAAGATACAAGGGGGCCGTGGGGAGAGGGATTTAATGGTGGGGGTCTACTACAGACCCTCCAACCAGGGGGAGGAGCTGGACCGAGAATTTTTGGGCCAGCTTGCAGAGGCACTTAAAGCAAGGGATGTAGTTGTCATGGGTGACTTCAATTACCCGGACATCTGCTGGGAGGAACAGTCAGCCAGGTCAGACCGTTCCAGGAGGTTCCTGGCTGAGATACAGGACCTCCACTTCATTCAGGAGGTGCACAGTCCCACCAGAGGAAATGCCCTGTTGGACCTGGTCCTGGCCACAGGCAATGACCTAGTAAGGGGCCTCCAGGTCCTTGATCATCTGGGTGATAACGATCATCTCTTGCTGGAGTTTACCATCTAGCGCAGGGTGTCAAGGGCCAGCAGCAAGGCAGTAGCCCTAGACTTCAAGAGGGTCAACTTCAATGAGTTGAGGAGATTAGTGGGAGAGGCACTGGGGTTCTCAAGGGCAGGGGAACTCAGTGCCCAAGATGAGTGGTCGTTCCTTAAGGAGATGATACTCAGGGCCCAAGGGGTGACCATCCCAACAAAAAGCAAGCGGGGCAGGAGTGCCTGAAAGCCCCCCTGGCTGACCAAGGGTGTTTGGGAATGCCTGATGGCCAAAAAGGTGGCATACACCCAGTGGAAGGGGGGGTGCTATCTCCAAAGAAGAGTATACCTCATCTGCTCGGGAGTGTAGGGGGGCTGTCAGGAAAGCTAAGGCGGACATAGAGCTAGGACTTGCGTCCAAAATCAAAGATAACAAAAAGTCCTTTTTCAAATATATAAGGAGGATGAAGAAGCACCGGGAACCATGGGGCCCCTGCAAGATCCTCTGAGCAATCTGGTGTTTGTGCCAGAGGAGAAAGCAAACCTTTTTAACCAATTCTTCACCTCTGTTTCCTTGGGCAAGGACCGGGACTTCCCCACTGTGATACAAGACAGACTTGAGGGGCCTCCAGAGGGAGGAGGACCAGGTTAGAGAGCTTCTGTAGGGGCTGGACGTGTTCAAATCAGCAGGTCCAGATGTTCTCCACCCCAGGGTGTTGAGGGAGCTAGCAGGGGTTATTGCAGGACCCTTGGCACGGCTTTATGAGCACTCGTGGTGCTTGGGCCAGGTTCCTCTGTCTCTGTGGGTTCTTCTATTCCCCTCCGGTCCTTGGGGGATCCTGTGCCCTTGGCCGGCCTGGGTCGAAGTCCCTGTGGGCAGTTCTTGATGAAATGCCCCTTCTGTCTACATAGGAAGCATGTTAGACTTGTGGGGCTCCCCTTCTGTTTCCCCTGCTTTCCTTGTCTTGTCTAGAGATGGAGACTTTTTCTTTGGTCCCACTGCTTTTGTGGCGGTCGCCCTGAGCCATCTCAAATTGCTCTGCTAACTGCAGGGTTTCCCTTGATAAGATGGGGCAATGGCACTTCACCCACCTCTGTGTATCTTTGTTTAAGTCCGATATGAATTGTTCCATGAGGACTTGGTCACATATCTCTTCCTTTGAGGCTAACTCAGGCCTAAGACACTTGTCCAGCTCATCCGTCACAGGTGCTGCCATAAGATGCGAGGGGCCCTCGCCTCCCCCGACTTCTCCCTTCAGAAGGCCTGGCGGTGTCACTCCGGTGTAATATCTAGCTGCCTCAAGATCTCTGACTTCACTTTGTCGTAGTCCTGCCTGGACATTGGCCTGTATGCAGCTTGGGCTTGTCCGATCAGCAGGACTCCTAGGTGGCCGGCCCATTTTGACCTTTCCACCCCGGCTGCTAAGGCCGCTCTCTCAAATGTTTCAAGGAATGCCTCTGGGTCACCTTCCCTAGACATTTTTGGCATCCTGAAATCCCATGGCTCTCTCTGGGCCCACACCTGTTGTTGGAGCATGTGTTCTTGTATGCTTGTTTGCCTCTTGGCCTGCTGTTGTTGCTGTTGCAAAACTTGAGCCATTAAGTTCATTGCCTGCTGCAGTGACTCCGTCACCATGCTTACCTGTTGGTGCTCCATCTGGGTTCCTCAATCTCAGCTAGGAAGCTGCTGTCATTTCCCAGCCAATGCACCAGATGTCGGGGGATGGATCCGATGTCGTTGGTCCTTGCCGTAACCTCCGCCTCCCCGTGTTGGGACCATCCTCTGGGTAATCCACTAGGAACTGCTCCTTTGTAGGCTGAATGCTTCCAGACCTCCTGCCACAACTTTGATCTCCTGGTTCAGTGTTGATAATCTGGCGTGTGTCAGTCCGAAGGCGAGACTCCTGGGTCCTAGGGGTCCCATGTTGTCGAGGGCTCCTCCGCCCCTACACCCTTGCCCATACCTCCATAATGTGAGCAACAATCTGGTCAGCCCCCTTATCCAGGTATCCCGCCCAGGGTCCATAAACCAAAAAATAAGGAAACAATACTGACAGCCAGGGGTTCCCCGGAGCTTGGGGCCGCTTGGGCCTTTCACAAGCTTCCCCGGTCCTTCCCTGTCCGCTGTGGGGCTAATACCCTCTTCCAAGCCTCCATTTAACTCCTTAGCTTGCTCAAGGGGCTTACAGGGTCCACTGGCCCCTCTCACTCTCAGCTGGGCACTTTTACCCTCTGTAAGTGCCCCTCTATTAGAGCAAGTATGGTCCACCAGCTCCTGCCGGGTCGAGCCACTCCAGCTGGCTCAAAACAGTCAGTGTCCAGGGCGTCGGTTCCTTCCCGGATCCTGAACCCCGTTGGGGATTACCCTTACCCCAAAAGGTCCTCCTGTGCCGCCAGGCTACTTGTGTCTGCTCCCGGGTGCTCCTGCCAGTATCTGCTCCACCGACGCTCCCTTCCGGTCTTTCCTCCCGAGCCGCCGCCGGCGTCTCCTTTATAGTGGGCCGGGCAGCCTCATTGGCTTTCTTCTGTGCGTACCTGTGGACGGTGAATGTCCCCACAGTGGCATTTTGCCCTGAGGGGCGTAAAATAGGTTTGTTAGCTCTGGATCGTGGGGTTTTGGGGGCCGCTGGCTCCCCTCCTCCCCCACAATATACAATAGCTATAAAATATTGAGACCCAGAAACAAATAGACTGTTTATTCCAAAATATCTCATATTTCATTAAGTGAATCACATCATGTTACCCATTATCTCCCTGTTCAAAGACATATCTTGAACTAACATTAATACCAGAACCCTGTTTAAATTAACTGGAAATAATAACTTTTAATAGATTAGCTAAGCTTTCATACTGATCTTCACCTTTAGGCAAAACTAGTTTACAAATAAGACCTAAAACTCTTCAGTCTGGAATAGGGTGCCTCATAGATATCTAGGTGAAACCTCACTGAGAAATCATGCATTTCTTCTTGGCTTAAACAGGGGTGTTACATGTTTCATTTAGCATGTGATAAATCTATGGAATATTATAATCTAAGTATTTGCATATTAAGACACAATACCATCTCTGACCTGCACCGCTCTGAGTTGCTGTTAGAAGGCTGGTCAGAAGGGGCATGGATAGGAGCCAGGATGCCTGGGTTCTACATATCTGATATGTAAGCTACTGTAATATGTAGAAGTTGACTGAAAATGGGGCCCAGCTGTGCATAAGCACTGTGCAAACATGGAAGAAAAATGAGTTTCTGCCCTAAATAATTTGATGCCTAACTAGAAAAAGGTGAGCAGACCTTTTGAAGGTAAGTGCAAATTGGAAGGGAACAGCAGAAGCTGAGCAGTTGGAGTTTTCCATAAATACATCCTGTGGTTCAAATCCTAGTTACATGCTCAGGCTTGGAGTGTGGAGTAACTGGGAGGAGGGTTTGTGGAGTTACAGTAATTGGGAGGACGGTTTGTGTAATGGAAGCACGGAGTTGCTGGGGAATGTGGGGAGGGAAGGGTGCGGAAGAACTGTGTTGTGGGTAGCCTCTGAACTGAGTCCAGCCATCTGGTCCTACACAGTGCCATAGCAAAGAAGTTTGGTGCCTGGCCAAAGCCTGCAGTGGCAGCCTGCCTGGGCCTCGCACACAGATTCAGGGGGCATGCAGCAGTGGGAGCCGCAATTCCCCTGTCCTCCCCCCCACCCCAAATGATCTGCTTACACCACCATCTCATGCCCTGTCCTGTCCCAGGCATTGCCTACTGGTGCTCCTTTGCTTTGGGGCCTGGGGTGATTGCTTTGCTTGTCCCACCTTTCTGTGGCACTGGTCCTACACCAGGTGGCTCTGCCAGCCTTATGTCAACTGGCCACCTTCCCTGTCCATCACAGACTGCGGACCATGCTTCCCTGGAGAGGGCTCTTCCTTTTGTCCAGAGCTAAGTGAAGGCCACAGGAAAGTTCAATTAATTGCCTTTCATTTAAAACACGGTTTTAGTGTCTTCTGTTTTAGCTTGTGTGTTCATTTCTCGCAAATGAAAAACTTTCAGTTCGGACAAGCTGGTAGTATCAGTATGTCAACTGAATCTGAGATTTTTATGCTTTCCAAATACAGTGCCAGATTATAGTTTAGGTTCATTGGCTAGATTATTTCTCATTGAGCCAACAAGGTCATAGAAAAAGAAGGTGGCTGGGAAGACCACCTTATTTGGTCTTTATACTTCAATCTGCTTGGTACACATGTATAATATACTTACAAAGAGAGCTAAAATCTTATCCTTAATGATACCCTTAGTATTGTTTTCCAGAAAGGGGAAGTAAGTGTCATGCATGAACTGAGATAAAATTGAGGAACAAATCTGTTGGGAAATAAATAAAGGGGTAATGTCCATTTTGGCAGAATCTTTGAATATTAAGAAACATTATTTGTTTGGGGCTATATTTTAATTATCTCAAATTTGCATCACTGACACTTCAAAAGAACACTGATTCTGAAGCACTTAGAACACAGTAGTCTTTCAACAGAAAGGACTTTACAGCCTTAGCAGGTTTGGTAGTTTGTTATAATAAATAGAATTACATCAGAGAAATATCTGAGTCTCATCAATTTCTCCTTCTAATGGAAACAACCTGTGAGACCCTAATCAGCTAACCATTTGGCCTAAGTTGTAACTGCTGCATAAGCATATAGAATGTCTAACCACGAGGTCACAGAAGTGTAGAATTGACAGAAAGGACTGATGAGCTGCTCCCAAGTGCCAACTGCCCAGCAGTCATTTAGAAAGTAGACCTATATACAAGGAGAAGCAGTCCAATTCCCAGGTTGGAGTGTGTCTTTACAGAGCTCTTCAAAGAAGTTTTACATGCAAAAATGGAACAAAAGCTATTAAAAAGTAAGGGTTTTGGAAGCGGTTAATAGGAGGCCTTTCTATTCTAATTCTGGGGGCAGGGTAGTTACCTCAGCCGGTATGTTTTTTCTTACTACTAGAAAAAAATATCTTAAGGGCAGTAATCATGATCAAACTACATTACATGCTACACAAACTACACTGCTGTGGCACTGTAGTTAAGAATCTTTGGTCTAAACCTTGACAAAATGTGTGATATTTTTACCATAATTGATTAGTAGTACTTGGCTGGGGAAAAAAAAATGTCCCTCTTCCAATGCCCACCCCTCAGCAAGGAAATTTCTTCCCCTTCCCACCTGCCTTCTGTTTGGTTAGTAAATGGTAAGAAATGAACCATCCCAAGGTTCATCAGGTATGTTGAGTTAAAATAGTTTAAGCCTTATTCTGATAGATCTTGGCCTTCTGTGTTGACCTGTAAGTATATCTTCTTGGTTACTATATAACAAATAGGTGGGGACCTACCAAAGTCACAGCAGAAGTGGAGTGCGCAGCAGCTCCTTAAATCTTCAATGTTCCCCTGCATGTCCACGGGTGGAGATGCCATGCTTGCAGCTTGCTCCCAATAGGCAGGGAGGAAAAACTGCCGTTTTAAATATGGCACCAGTTTTTTCTCCTGCTGCTGATTTGGCTATAAGGCCCTGGCAGCCCCAGTGCTTGTTGCTGATGGGTGGGGAAGCAAAAACCCCTCCAAGTTTAAAACCATGCCAATCACTGATCGGAAGGGAAGTAAAAACTACAGTTTTAAACATGGTATGGTTTTTGCATCCCCGCCAGTCAGCAACAAGCATTGGGGTTACTGAGGCCCCTCTGCCAATCAGCAGCAGGAGGCAAGAATGGTGCCATATTTGAATCTGTAGTTTTCACCTCCCTGCCAATCAAGAGTAAGTTGCAGGCATGGCCCGTCCACCAATCGGTGGTGGAAGGGCACATGGGGGAACATGAAAGATTAAAGTAACTGCCTTGCACCTCACTTCCACCATAAATTTGGTAGGTCCCTACAAATAGACAAAATTACCATCCTCCAGTTGAAGGCCCTGGTCTTGCTGGGCTCTTACTACAAATCTTGCAGTGAATGCCTGGAAAGTCCCGAAGAATTCATTGGAACTCCACAGAAGTCTGGATTGGTAGACTGCATTTCAGGATCAAGGCCCCTGTGCTCATCATACTGTACATGTTCTGTTCTGTCAGCATATTCTTTTGTTTCCCAAACACATCACATGCATACATCTTGATTTTGTCTGATGTTTGGGTATGCCCAAGCATAATTTGGTCTGTCCACCAAAAACAGAAATCCTAAGGTCTCTGCAGCTGGGCACCGTGACCTAGCCAATATGACAAAGTCCCTTATCTCTGTTATGGGTATACTGTTCAAATTACCCAGGATGTATATGCGCACTTTTCTGTTGACCTCAGACTTGGTGTCTGCCTTGAATGAAACTTTGTTACAAAGAGGTTTTTAGAAACTAATTCACCCTCTGTTCCTCTGGACCATTGTTTTAATGCATTAGCTGCTTAATCTACAAGCCAATTCTTAAAAGCAAACCTCTAAATATAATTTTCTTGCCATTAATACCTAAGACTTCTTCCTCCCTGCTCTATTGGGAAATTCTGCTCTCCACTATTAAACATGGCAGCAGTGATGGTGAGCTCTTAATGAAAATTTATGTCTGAACAGAGTATTCTTCACAATGGATGCTATGTTTCTAAATGAGATAATATAATGAGATAATATAAATGAGACCTTGTAAATTGAAAGAACCTGTCATTTTTGGAAGTGCAGCTACAGAATTACATAGTATAGCAGGAGTGGGTAAAATATGGCCCTTGAGCTGGATCTGACCCACCAACTGATTGAATCAGGCCCACAGACAATCAACCAGTGATTGAATGGACCCAGCCCAAAATGCTGCACATGGGGCTGAGTCACACCTGGGAAAGCACATGTCATGCTCCTGCCCATCCCACCCAGCACACACAGCTTCCTGGTGGGGCTGCTCCTGGTGTGTCTATAACCACCTGAGTACTGCTCAGCTCCACCCTCCTCCAGTGGCTCCTCCTCTTCCTTCCCCTGCCTTGGTCCCTGCTGCACTGCTCCAGGCAGCAGGTAATGTGGCAAAGCTGGGGGACATGTGCTAGGCAGCAGATGCCCAGCTAGGCAGGGAGAAAATGCAGCTGTGTGGCTCTTGCCCAAGTGTGTAGGGCTTCAGCTCTGGCTTCCAGCTCCCTCCACCCAGCACAATGAGCAGCAACCTGCAGGTGGCTGAGTGGGTAGGAGGAGGCTGGGAGCTGAAGCCCTTTCTTTCTTCCTTCATCCTTCCCACCACCCCGAGCTGGATCCCAGGACCAGACATGTAGGCATCCCCTCCTATACATGTGCACACCCATTCTCCTTGCCCCCTGCTCACATATCCACCCCCCTACACATCCATACCTCCACCAAACAAGCAATATACATGAGTAAGACTTTATTTTGAGCTATTATGCAATTACCTCTATTTACACTACCAGAAAAATAAGGACTATAATTATTTTTTAAATAAAATTAAAATAGGATGTAGTAGATGTTTGATTTTTAGTATGTGATTTGTTTTTTATCTATAATTTTTAAAATTATATCTTATGAAAAAAAATATGTCTGGCCCTCAACAGCTTACTAAAACTTGTTAAGTGGCCCTCCAGCCAAAATAATTGCCAATCCCTACATACGATTCCTGCATTTCTTACATTCTTTAGATTTCTACAAGAACAGTATATCTTCTGAATTTGTTTTTGTCCTCATACAAATCAAGCTAAATGCTTACTGGCTATGATTTTCTGGATAATATTTACTTTAGTGCATTTTTTAAGTTGGGGAAATAATATTTCCACTACTGTTTGAGGTTTTGAGAGAGGATATGTATTATTTTTAGCCTGCCATGGTTATGCTTTATTACATACAGTCCTTTTGATTTAGTCATTTGTGGGCCATTACAATCACACTGGTATTTCACATCTTGCTTAGTATGCTGACTTCATTTAGTTTGGTAGGAAAAATGTGTTGAAGAAAACAATGGATTATTTGCAGATTTGTTACTGTGATCTAGGATCCAGATGTTTGGGGGTTTTTCACAATAGAAGCAAGAACAGAATTTTAGCGGATTTTCATTTGGGATACTAAATATGACCAGTTGAAATGATGTAGTTAGTGTTTGTTTATAATTTTTGTATTTCATTTACTGTCCAAAACATTAAGAAAATGTCTTGCCCATTCTTTAACTGTTTATATTGCTGACTTTAGAATGCTTTCCCATCTTTCACTTAGAGGTGTAAAACAAATCTGCTCACATAATTCTGCTAAACAGGCTGGTCTCTGCTTTATTTCATAACTTCTTTCTTAGCCTCTGAGCCTGTTTTGGGTGAATATTCTGCTCTTTTCCATGCTGTTTCATACCCGAGTGATAACCTGTTTGTTTCCTTCAGGCCAGCCAAGTCTGAAGGTTTTCTGTGTTACATGGATCCCATGTCAATCCTGCAGTCACTCAGTGAAACCAATATCCATGACCTGATGCTCTGTTCCACAAAAGACTGGACTGTTATGCTCTGTCTCTTCCCCAGCTGCTTAACTGTTCCTGCATGTGAGATCAGTCACTGGCAGCAGAGTTGCTAGGGAGAAAAAACAGGTTGATACATTGCAACAGCAGAAAATCTTTACCAAAAAGAGAGAGAGCTAAGAGAGACATATACAAACATGGAAAAAGAAAATGAGTTTGGGGACTGTTGTTCATGGTTTCTAAAGGATTTGTGTGTCTCAAACCTCCTACTCGTGATTTTTTTTTTTTTTTTTTTTAAACCAAGGAATTTTTTTTTCTTCCTACCAACCTTGTGCAGAAAAATGAGTCTGCAATCTAGGCCATTTAAAGGGAGTACATTTTAAGGTGGACTTCAAATGCTTGTTCTTGGTCAACTTGATCATCTTAACCTTTATTCTGTGCATAGTCTTATATGCACAGAAGTATAAGACTACAGAAGTATAGTGCTGAACATTACTTCGACACTGTCACCAGGGGCATAATAGCAGGCTTTAAACCCTGGGCAAACTCTAGATGCCGTGTCTGAAGAAAGGCATTTTCCTTGGCAGCACAAAGGCAGGTTTTAATCCTCAATTCTATCCCTTTCAATACCACTCAGAATGTACAACCATTATAGTGTGTGTGTGTGTGTGTGTGTAAGTATAATCTGTAAATTTTTAATATAAAAGTAAAACCAGTGTGATCCTACCATGATCTGGCATCAATTTGTTTCCCTTTCTCAATAATTTGTTACCTAAGTAAAAGAGGATGCACCTTACTCCACATTGCAATTTTTTATGTCCTTCTTTTCACTGATACTTACTAGTGGCTAGGCATTCAGAGTCTGATCAAGCCTACATCAGACAATGTAATATCTTTTTCTTTTGCTTATTGCTCTTTGAAGAAGGTTTTGAATAGGCTTTCTATTCATCTTCCCTATTTTATAAATATAAAATTAATTTCACTCAAGTTCTAAAGGGTCAAGAATCATACTGTAAAAAAAAAAAAAGGATGCCTTAAAACTGGGACTTCTGTCTCTGTGTAGTAATAGTCCTTTATAATATATTACAGGTATGTATAAAGCTGTCTTATTAAAATAAAATCCTCTTTTTTTAAATATTAAGCAAATTCTTCACACACCTTTTGACCATGAGATCATGTAAATTTGTCAGAATTAGAGGAGGAACCAATAAAATGAAAGAGTCCAAAATGTATTTATCTTCCCATCAGAGGTATTCAAAATTAGTAATAACATTTCAAAAGATATAACATTGTGTGTGTGTGTGTGTGTGTGTGTGTGTGTGTGTGACCCATGATATGTTATAGCAACTTTAAGGGGACAAAAGAATAAACTGACCTGTCCCTTCAGTTTTATGTTCTAAATAGTGTAAATTTTGTTCCTAAAATGACTTTACCAGCATTTTTCACATAACTCCAAAAGTTGCAAAGTTCAATTATATTAATTTTATCTTCTTACTTTTGTAGATATAGTATGGACATTTAATTTAATGACTACTTAGTCTACAGACTGAGTTTGCCATGAAAGTCTCTGGTCCAGTCTTTTTTCTCGTTCCCTTCCTTTGAGGATTCTGGGATGTAAATCATATGGCTCTGGCACTTCATCTACTTTTGTATTCTGATTCTCAAACTATCTAA
This sequence comes from Crocodylus porosus, assembly GCF_001723895.1. Lineage (NCBI taxonomy): Eukaryota > Metazoa > Chordata > Crocodylia > Crocodylidae > Crocodylus > Crocodylus porosus. The sequence continues at coordinate 19,668,441 of NW_017728916.1, forward strand.
AGTAAGCCCATAAAGTTTTTTTATTGTTTCACTTACTGCCCCAGGAAAATTTATTCCAGTCTTGAATATGTGACCTTTAGATTCACTCATGAATACTGAGATGAAGCAGTTATTTAATTCAGGCATTCAGTAGAATCTAGTTTATCTGCCAGTATCTACATTAGGCCTGTATTGTGCAAAGCAGCAAGTATTCGCTTCAGATTCAGTGAATTCAGAGGGACAGTGATTTGACTCAGAGATTTGAATCACTGTCCTGATTCAATTTGTCTGAATCAGATCTGAAGATTCAGTGCTGATTTGGAGATTTGACCGTAGATTAAATAGGTAGCAGTCCTTACCATGCTGGACATAGCTGCCTCCAGCTGGTAAGTCTGTTGGAGTTGGGGGAGGGGGAAGAGAAAGGGTGTGGGGGAGGGAGGAATTAGGGCTGAGGCTGCGACAAGTTGACCAGCCAGGGCGCAGAGCCCTGGACTTGGGGAGGTCTAACTTATATTTCTAATGGAAATCTTTCTGTTCTATGGCATATTGAAACAAATAGGGTTTGGGTGAAGACATTCCTGAACCCATAATTCTCTCAAGGAGGTAGTCAGAAAAAAATCATGGCACTCAGAAAACCTTATTTGGTAGAATTAGGGACTTTGATAAACAATCCCCCACTCCCGCACCCCATTTTAGGCCATTGCAGTTGGACCTGGGGTGCAAAGATCACTGCTAGAAAAAAAATTACATGATTGCCTATTATGCTGCAGGAGCAAGTGCTAGAAAGGAAAAGGGTTCTTGACGGGTAGAGGAGCAGAGGGGGAGAAGCATACCCTTCATTCCTAGGTCCATAGATATGGTTCAATCCAAGTTGTATTCCAGGGAGATGGCTGAAGATTCAAGAGGGATACTGGCAATGATCCTAGCTTAGCTTTATTGGTGAACCTTTTTTTCTACTTTTTAAAATTATATGTCTAGTTGGAAAATGCTATGAATTCCTTATAACATCTCAAAATTCCTTATAACATCTCAACACAAACGGAACATATCAGTTCTTAGTGACTTGTCTGGGTCATGCTGTTAGAGAGAACCCAGTTTGGACAGGAAAGAGAAGTTTTGTATGTGATAAATTGCAATAATATCATTTCTTCTACTGTTACTGACAATGATGGCAGCTTTATCCAACAAGTAACAGCTTCGGACCTTACAGTTGTGCAGTAGGAAACCAGGCCTCAGCCAGACTAATCCTAATAAAGGAATAAAGGATTAAGAATATATTAGAACATGGAGTTATTGCATAGACATGGAGAAAGAGCAAACAGGAGGGAGCAACAGGAGTAGTGTTCTTATTCTTCCTGAGAAATAAGGGCAACCCACTTGTTACTTCAGATACACAAATGCACAGAGCCTGGGGAACAAGCAGGAAGAATTGGAACTACTTCTACAGTCCAGGAACTATGATGCAATTGGAATAACAGATACTTGGTGGGATAGCTCACATGACTGAAGCACTGTCAGGGATGGGTACAAATTGTTTAGGCAGGATAGGCGGGGAGAAGAGAAGGAGCAAATACACATTATGTAAAAGACCCATATGATTACTCAGAGCTCCAGAATGTAACTGGAAATAGGGTCAGAGGAGAGAGCAAAAAGGGTCATGTCGTGGTGGAGATCTGCTATGCACCACCAGACCAGGAGTAAGTGGTGGATGTGGCTTTCTTCAGATAGCTAGTGGAAGTGTCCAAATACCAGGCTCAGGTTCTCATGGGGATCTTTAATCACCCTGACATCTTCTGGAAGGGCAATACAGCAGTTTGCAGACTATCTAGGAATATTTTGGAGAGTATTAGGGACCTCTTCTTGGTGCAAGTGCCGGAGTGGCCAACTAGAGGCCATGTTCTTCTTGACCTGCTGCTCTCAAACAGAGAAAAATTGGTGGGGAATATAGTAGTGGATGGTAACTTGGGCAGCAGTGACCACAAGATGATACAATTCAGGATCCTGAGGAAAGGAAGGATGGAGAGCAACAGACTAAGGACTCTGGACTTCAGAAAAGCAGTTTTCATCTTGCTCGGGGAACTCATGGGCAGGATCCTCTGGGAAACCAATCTGAGGGGGAGAAGAGTTGACTGTATCTTAAAGAAGCCTTACTGAGAGTGCAGGAAACAAACCATTCTGATGTGTGGGAAAATTAGCATATATGGCAGAAGACAAGCAGGGAACTCTTCAGTAAACCAGATCGCAAAAAGTAAGCTTATAAGAAATGGAAACCTGGGTAAATAACTAGGGAAGAACGTAAGAACATTACACAGGCATGCAGGGGTGAAGTTAGGAAGGCCAAAATCCAGTTGGAGTTGTAGCTAGCAAGAGATGTAGAAACCCTTCTTGTTACCCTTCACAAGTATGTTGGTAGCAAGAGGAGGATCAGGGAATGTGTGAGTCCTTTAAATGGGGAAGGTAACCTAGTGAAAGAGGATGCAGAAAAGGCTGAAGTGCTCAATGCTTTTTTTGCCTCAGTTTTCAGAGGCAAGGTCAGCTCCCAGACTACTGCACTGGGCAGCACACTTTGGAGAGGAGGTGAGAAGCCCTCAGGGGTTACAGAAGAGGTTAGAGCCTGCTTAGAAAAGATGGATGTGTATAAGTTCATGGGGCCAGATGGGATGAACCCAAGGTGCTGAGGGTGTTGGCTGATGTGAATGCAGAGCCATTGGCCGTCAACTTTTAATACTAATGGTGATCAGGAGAGGTCCCAGATGATTGGAAAGGGCCAAACATAGTGCCCATATTAAAGAAAGGGAAGAAGAAGGATCCAGGGAACTACAGACTGGAAAAATCATGGAACAGGTCCTCAAGGAATCCAGAAGGGTGATTTAAGGCTTTTTGAGTGGTACCTGAGCCTATAAAGCTTAAGAACCATTGGTTCAGAAAACCTGAGGTGGAATTGATCTAAGTCGATCTAAGTTATGCGGCTTTTTGTAAGCAGCGTAGTTTAGATCAATAACAGAACGCATTCTCCCTTTGGGAGGAGGTGGAGGGTGGGGGATCTTAGATAGCGTTCCATCATTTTAAACCAGTCCATACGTCTCAAACTTCAGTTCTGTTACTAGTATAGACTGGTTTCTGATCACTTATTGGTAAAAATGTAATGTCTGTATCAGCTAATATCTCTAGCAGGCATTATGCTTAATAAGTGCATCACTATTGAACCTTTAGTCAACTTTTGAGTTCAGGTTAAATAAACCTAACACATATAGTTAAATACCTGCATCAATGAATACAAAATGGTTCTGCTTCTGAGAATAGAATCTAGCCCAAAATATTAACTTTACACACATACAACTTCTATCACTTCTAGGGGAAACACTAAATTGTTCTGTGTTTGGACTTAAGCAAGTACTGTATTTCTCTTTCAAATCTCTTCTGTATAACATTGGATGCACAATAAAGTTGAAAGTCACTTCTGTGGGAGAGAGCCTTAGTATAATAGGGGTGCAATGACCACATGATTCTTTCCTTTTTTTCCCCCAAGGGAAACTATTTGAGCATTTTCTGAAAGTTTCATACAACCCCTTTAAAATTAGATAGAAATATGACTGATATTAAAACATGAATGATGCATTTTTACCCAATTAAAATGGACATTGCTAAGAGTAGACTTTTTTTGCTAGAAATGAAGGATTGTTTGTGGGCATTGTATGTATGAATCAGTGCCATCTTGTAAATCATTTTATTTTTTTCTAGATTTCATTATGGTTTCTTGTTTCCTTGTGGAATTTTTACAAAATTGTTCCTTAACACCCTAACCCTTCTCTTCATGCTCCCTCCCCCTTTCAGAAATATTAGGTAGCAAATTTTTAATTAAAGTTGCCTTGACATTTTAAGGACACTGAATATCTTTGTCATTTACACAACAGATAACAAAGTAATCCAATTTTCTGGCCTCCCACAAATTATCCCTTCAAAGAATACAGCTCTTCCTTCCCATGTTTTAAATAAGCATTACCCTTAGCCTAGCAACCACTGTCAATTACTAATCTTTTATTATTGGCTCCAGGGAAAGATTAAAGGAAAAGCTGAAACATAGTTGACAGTTTGGTTATCACATCTGGAGTAAATGAAAAGCATGGCCTGAATCCATCAGGGAAGATTAGGTAAATGTGAGAAAATTACTGATGTCCTTTTACACATGTAAATTCAAGTTTGTTCAAAAACTGAGGTATCTAACTTCTGACAGATCCCTTCTAGTTTATCTCACTTAGGAGCAATGCAGAAAATCACCAAGGTAAAGGGAAAAATTCCTTCCTATTAGTGAAATAACTGAAATAAGTAACATTGTTTTACCATGCATTTCAAGAGATATGAAAATGCCAACAGTGCATAAAGTGTACTGACTTTCACACATATGACAAGTAGGAATGGTTTGAAGAGATGTTAGATGTTTTTTCTTAACACATTTTGATTTAAAGGAAATAAGGATAGAAGAAAATGCTAGTGTTTCACAGTATTGTTTTTATAGAATTCTGCTAAATATTATTCCCAGCATAATTAGAAAGTTATTCCTTCATTTAATAAAATGACATGCAATTTATATGTGAACCACAGATACTCTTCCAAAATTTGAAAAGGGCAAAATGCCTTTCCTCTAGGAGCAAGATAGCAGTCCCCTTTGGAAGAAACCTAAACAGTATCTTCGTTTTATCATTATGCACATCATCTGACAGAATGTTGCTAGGATACAGATTTGAACTTTAGGCTGCTGCTACAATATGGGTTAGAAAAAAGACACCCCAAAAACAACAACATTTTTTTAAAATCAACTGTTTCTTGCTTAGTCAGTACACTACAGAATAAAATGCTGCCTTTTGGGTGCAAACAAACATTCACCATTCTTAGTCTAGGTTTAAGTGGCTTCTTTAAGCCACCTAAACCAGGAGTGGTATGTGCAGTTATTCACCACAGCTGGGAATGGTTTGGGGAACCCAAGGTAATTAAGACAGAGGGGCTGGTAGGAATAGGGAGTCATGTTTGTCAGGTTTGGGGTTTGGCCATTTCTGGGGATGCTGAAGGGTCTGGAGAGGGGGTTTGATGGAAAGAGTTGGTGGAGAAAGGTTGCCCATTGGGTGGTTGGGTAGGGGCTGTGCTTAAGACAGCATAGTGTTGGGGCTCAGGGTAGGGGCTGGGATTTCCTAGCCCTGGCACAGTGTTATGAACACATGTAGACATTTGCTAGATTTGGTTAATCCCTTTCTAGATTGGGTTAACTCTTTCTCAATCTAAATTTGGTACACCTCCTAAGGTGAACTTAGATTAGATGTTTCCTTTATTTTTTGGCCAATTTAAACCTTCTGAATGCCTGCATGAGTGGAGATTCACATCACCTTAACTCTTTGTAATATAAGTCAGCGGATTTGGCAAAAAATCAGAACTTCTGCCTAGACTTGAACTTTCAGCCATTGTAACTTCAAACTTCCAAGTTCATAGAATTATAGAAAATTGGGGTTGGAAGGGACCTCAGGAAGTCGCCTAGTGCATCCACTTACTTCCCTAAGTAACCTGTTTCAGTGCTTCACCCTCCTAGTGCCAGTTTTTTTCCCCCCAATATGCGTCCTAAACTTTCCTTGCTGCAACTTGAGGCCATAATTCCTTGTTCTGTCATCTGCCATGAGCCCCAGGCCCCTAATCATTTTAATTTCCCCCTGCTGGACTCTCTACTTTTTCAACATCCCTTCTGTAGTGGGGAGGTGGGAGGGCAAAACTGAACACAGTACTCCAGATGTAGCCTTACCAGTGAAGTATGGCCTCACTAGTGCTGTTGTTTCTTTGTTTTGTGGTTCAAATGGATTTGAATGGAGAGTGGGCATTTCCACACACGCTGGCACATGTGGTTGCAGCAGCTCAAATAAGACCAGCACAGATTTGAGCTGCAGATTTTTCCCTCAGTGCACGCTCCTGGACTTGCACTTTGGTGTGGGGCAAGTTGTGCCACATGGGGCAAAATAACTCTGCCCAGGTCCTCCTGTATCTGCAGCCAGAGGGAGCTAGAGCCTAGGGTCTGTGCTGACCCTAGCAGTATAAAAAGCTGCCCTGACAAGCAGCTCAGGACTACTTGCCCTTAGGAGCTTCTTTGGCCTGGCTATTTGGTATCTTGGGACACTACCACTTGTGCCAGCTGGACTGCTGAAGTAGTGCTAATGTGGAGTGGCCCCTGCACCCTCTTCCCATTGCAGCAGTCTGGAAGTGGAGGTTTCAGCCTGGCTATGACCTCCTGCCACCTGCAAGACCTATATATTTTTATGGTTGCTGTTGATTTTCTTATCATAGAACAATTAGAGCTTCCTCTGACCCCTTCACTAACTAGGATGTGGGGACAACTGCCCCTGCAACCACAACTCCTACCAGAAGGTCTCATCTGGTCTGGCAGCTGAGCACAATGGGTGTGTGATGAAATGTGGGGTTTGCAGGAGGGGGATGGGAAGGGATGTGGGGGGATGTGGGTGTGATTGGAGGGATGTGAGGGATGTATGTGGGTGTGTGAGTTGGTGTGGGAGGACTGTGGGTCTGGGGTGGACTGTGTGCATGGAGTTGCTCTGGAGGGGTGGGTCCCCTGCCCTCCACAGGGTACAGCACCCCACAGAACATGGGTTGTTCCCCCTCGTGACCTCCCACTGGGGCTATAACCTCCCCTCAGGGCCCAAAAGTCACCTTCTCCACAGCAGTGGCCATGGAGCACTCAGGGCCTGCTGTGGCTAGAGCCCTCAGTAGTGCATCCCCAGTGGCTCAGAGCTGATGTTGTCTGTGCCACTTGTCTCAGGGCCAGTGCGGTGCAGCGTGGCATAGCGTAGCATGGCATAGTGCAGCGTGGCTCGGTGTGGGGCTGTGCTGCTTCAGGCAGCACTGGGGGCACTTGTGCCATCAGGCTGAGCCAGTTCCATGGTGGCAGGACCCAGCTTGGCACACAGGAGTTGCACATTGTGGCAAACTGGGTTCCACTACACTAGGGCTGCTCACACCAAGCCAGGTCCTGCCACCATGGAACTGGCCCAGCCTGATGGCATGAATGGCCCCACTGCTGGCAGGATCTGGCTTGGCATGACACATGGTCCCTGAGCACTGATCTGGGTCCTGCCACCATGGAACCAGCTGGTACTCATGGCATGAATGGCCCCAGTACCACCAGGACCTGGCTTGGCATGACACATGGTCCATGAGTGCAGAGCCAGGTCCTGCCACCATGGGACTGGACTAGCTTGACAGTACAAGCTGCGTCAGTGCTGCCTGAAGCAGTATGGCCCTGCACTGAACCTTGCTGGCTCCGGGATGAGCAGCACAGGCATCACAAGTTCTGAGCCACTCGGGACGTGCTGCGCTGCTGGAAATCTCTTTTAGCAAAACAGTCAATATTTCAGTACTGTTTCTTCTGTCTGTCCCAAAGGAAAAAAGAAATACAGTTACAGAAGTGCATGATATCTTGCAACCACATCAAATTACCACATGCTATCATTTCCATCAGAAGCATGGGAGGGAGTTCTACGCTTCATGAAGTATTAATGGTTGAATGCAGTTCCCCAGTATTGCTCTGTCTAGCTTATACTGCTACTGTGATGCTGTATTTAACTTGCTATGGTTTTATAATGGAGTCATTGTTTTTTACTTGTTTTTAAAGAACACAACAAATTTTTTCTTCAAAATCATATTAGGTTTTTTTTAATTTTGAAGCTCAGCATAGTTTATATTTTGACCTAATAATCATAATGTTCAAGAATCCTACTGTGAGTTAAGCTTATAATACACTTTGATGATATGTCACAAATGTATAGTCTAACTGGATATACAAAGGTCATTAACACAGGTCTGGTAAGTGTCAAATTTTGAGGCTAGGAAGTTGGAGTCTCTGATTTTGTCTTCTGAGATATTTTTACTTCAGGAGAAGTGTTGCATTCCATATGCTGTTTCATGTTTTGGGGGGTTTTTTTTAGTTTTGTCAAGGCCATGGGTGTTCGGAGAAAAAAACAAAGATCAGATAAATAAATTGCCTTGAGCTATAGCACAACTTTAATAAGTTCTATGTTGTATATAATTTTAAGAGCCACTAGGATAAGATCCCTTCTTTTTCAACTCTGATATGCATAAGGGACTTGTCTCTTGCATTATATCCTAATTTAATAAACTTCAGAAGTTTAGATGACAAGTTTTCAATTATGCTTCCAAAAAGACACATGTTTAATTCTAGAGTATGTCATCCTAGAGTTTGAGCATCATAGCTGACTAGAAAAAAATAAATGAAAAACTTTGATCCAAGAGCAATCAGATTTGGAAATACCCCAAATGAATTTCAGCCCTTCACAAAAGCTTATCTTTCTGATTATTTTTCTTTCCCGTAGAATTAAAAACAAAAACAAAAATGTTTCAAAGTGATAATAAGACTTGGAGATTATGCCTGTCAAAGATGAGTGTATGTTAGAATTCTTGTATAACCCATGCTCAGAGGTTATTCAAATGTTTTCTGGGGGGTGTGATTTGTCAATACATTTTCGTCAGTATCCAGCTTCCATTTATTCATCATAAATCGAAGTCTTGTGCATTTTAGTTTTCTGTGATGTTTAGGGTTTTAGTAAATAGATATTCTTTGACTGGAGGGATTCTTTTAAGAGAGAGGGTTATAATTCATATAACCTAATCAATCCTCTCAGAAACTTCTTTATATTGTGGGGATTAGTAAATAATTTAAAATTCATTGTACTATTTCTTGAAATATTCTGGTAGACTAGACTGAACAGTGTAGCCAACAGAGACAGGGGACTCTGCAGCATTGGCACCAGGTGACAGTGCCCAACTACAAAGCCCTTGCGGTTTCCACCTTTTATTTATCTTGTAATATTTAAGGAGGCTGTCCCAGGGTTCCAAAATGATCCTTAGTTCCTCTGCTATCTATTGTCCATGTGCCTGGCTGGCACTAGTCATGGCCCTCCTAGCCCTATCCATGCCTTGTTGCCCTGTAGGGTCAAGCCAACTCTCAGGATCTCAATATTGTGCTGTTAGACAGGAGGATGTAACACAATTGCACATATACAAACACACAAATCAATCAAGTGCATACATACGCACACTACCAGATCAGGCACGTACACATCCAAACCAGCCTAGGCACATGCATACCTATTACTAATTCAAGCACATACACTATACATATATATATTGCAATGTGTGCATGATATATGAATTAACGATCTGTGTCTAACTTCTGGGGTGTATAGTGTATGTGCTTGAATTGGTAAAAATTATGCATGTACATAAGTATGCATATAAATACACACACATACCACTCACCTTAGCAACTCAGATACACACGCATTCAAAATAACTAGTCTAGGTTCATGCACACCTATCACCAGTTTAAGCCCATACATGCTACACACACCAAATTTAGACAGAATCAGTTACCAGTTACCAACAACTGCACATCCAATACACATATGTGTATTCACTAATTTACATACATACCACCCACCTACACATACACACACAGTGGCAGCAGGGGCTAGAGAGGCATGGTGCAGGTGCTGAAATCCACTGAAGACCAGGAGGAGAGAGAGAGACAGAAAGAGAGTCCAAATTGCAGGAGGAGGTGTGCAGGTAATATCTACCTATCCAGGCTGGAAAGGAGTCCTTGTCCAGAAGATGTTGTCCAGAGGGGGGTCACCGGCAGGACTTCTGGGTGGATAGGTGGTGTGGCATGGTGCTGGTCCAGATGGAGAGGACATCCCACTGGGTCTGTCTTCACTGCCCCTTTTTATAGGGGCAGATCTTGTGTAACTCTAGTGACAGGAGGCATGCCCAAGCAAGGGTCATGTCCTGGTGTACCGGGCATGTGTGATCCGTGCAGGGATGTGCAATTTCGGGAGTCTGTAATGGTGAGAGTTGCTGGTTCTGCAGGGTCTTTTGTCTTTCAAATGCTGGTTTTGTCTCTGTTCCTGGGTGAGGTCTGTGGTTCCTGGATGAATCAATGCAAAGTGATGGCCCAGTCATTACAGGCCATTCAGTAGAAGCCTGCTACCATTGTATTTCAATCATTCCCAATCACACTCATTCATCGGGAACCAATTTACGTGGGAGGGATATGTGACTCATACAGTTGTGACACAGGGGATGCCCGGGCAGAAGACCCAAGATGGAGACCTGACATATAAAATGGAAACTTGACATGACTTTGGTTCACTTACAAACACGGACCTAAAACATACAATATCCATATGAAACAATAAAAATCAATACAAAAATGATAATAATACAACAGTAAAAATCAATACAAACCTAATAATAATAGAGTATAAAACAGTGGATATCCAAAACCAAAAACTTGCTACCAAAATAGAAATGTTTAAAGTTTATTCTACATCTTAGCTTACTTATGCTTATCTATAAAAGTCAGAAATGGTTGGGAAAGGGGAGCGAATGCAATTAAAAAAAAAAAAAGAAAAAGAAAAGCTGGGGGGTTTGCTACAGCCTTAGGGCACAAGTCACATTGGGAATGATAATAATGGATGCTGTCCTCCCCTATACCCATGCCTATGCCTCACAGATGTTTTTAGTATCACTTTGGAGTGTGCCCCCCTGCCCCAGTAGGTCCAGTCAGCCTGAAACCTTTCTTGGAACTTCACGCTTCTTGGCTTTGGTCCACTTTATCTGGTTGCACCCCCTCAGTCCAGGTTCAGTGCCTCAGAAATTGGCTTCTGAGCCCCAATCCAGGTCTCATCTTCTCAGGGCATAGGCTCTGGCCCTTTCAGTTCTGGCCTGTCACTGGCTCTCATTTGAGATGCAGGCTGTAGCCCTCACAGCTCTCACCTTCCCTGTCTCTTGCTCTTGAGACACACACTCTGGCCCTCTCAGCTCTAGCCTACTCTTTTTCTCTTGTACTGTTCTCATCCCTGCAGAACTTAAAACCCTGAGTGCCCCAGGCACCCTGGTAAATGGTTTACAATCTTTACCTACAGGCACAACCCGGTCCTTTGGTGTTAAACTTAACCATAATGAAAATATAAGCCACCTTCTTCCAAATTAAAATGTATCCCTGCTTTGGGTCAGTGTCCCAATGCAAGCCATGTTCCTCCCTTAACTGTGTACATCCATCTCCCCTGAGTAGCTTGGGTGTCCATGGGATAACTTCATGAAGCCTCTGTCCAAGGAACAACTTTCTCTGCAGCCTGTAGGGCCAGACTGCCCTTGTTCCAGGCACTGATCTTATGTGCTTCTAAGCACCGCTTCCTTTGCTCCAGTGGCTCCTCAGCACCCAGAAGTGTTTCTGCTTTTCTTAACGGCCAGCCCGACCTCTGCTTACATAGCAAGCTTAGCCCCCTCACATAGCAAGCTCAGCCTGTTGCACTTACCAGTTAAAGTGGCAGAAGCCTGTGGTTCCCTGTCATAGTGCCTAAATTTAAAATTAGGATTATTGGATTACATAATTTTTGGAATAAATAACGTCTGAGGGTTGTGAACCTATGGTGTGGCATCAGTTCAAAGAAGAGAAAATCTGGTCAACATGAGATTTCTTAAGGTATCTCTTACCCCAGAACAATGCCATGTTCTTTAAAAATTTTTTTACAATTGCAGAATCCCCTTGAAAGTTCCTCCCCCTTTTTATTTTCAAAATTAAGATCCCCAGCAAAACTGACACCACAGTATGAAAGATAAAGATACCTTCATTTTCTATCTGAATGGGCTCCTCAAGTGGTAGATTTATAGTTTTCTAAGTTAGTTCCCTACCAATTCTGCACATCCACTAGTTAAGTGTGGATCTGATGCTGTCCTCTTTTTAGAATATGCGGCAACTTGTTCTGTTTCAGTGTTTACAGTTAAGCCTGACACTTAGGTGCATTGTGCCAAACTCTGGTATCTTTTTTATTCCTTCTCCCCTCCTCCCCCCTCCATTTTTAATTCAGATTTTCTGGTGTTAAAGGGCTTTTGAAGCTTAATTTTAGAAACTTTCTGGAAACTCCCTGCAGTATTCACTGTCTGGGATGTTAAAGGTTTGCAAGTTGGCAAAATGATGATGTATTCACAACTCAAGCTGTTGGTTTGGACAGTTTTCAAAATGATACCAAAAATAATTGGTTAGATGATTTAAAAACAGACAAATTTTGCAGGTACTTAATAATCGGGGTATAAATTAATATTTGTCAAACAGTACAGGATGTTGAAACACAAGTAAACTAAAACTTCAGGCAGTTTGTTTCAATGAAAAGGAATTTATGCATTTTTTTTTCTTTACCTGTTCTTTCAACACCATTTTGTTTTTCACCTGAGCAAATTATTCTAAGATTTTTTGACTCTGTCACTGTCAGATGTCTTCCGGGGAAGTTTATCATTAAAAGCTTGTTATCCAAACAATAGCTGTGTAGTAATACTAAATCCCAGTAGTTTTGCTCTTCCTTTTTAAAATGCTTTTAAAATACCAGGATTTTTTCTAATTTCATCGGAACATTAAATGACAAAACTGCAAATAGGGAAATAAGGTTATGGATTTCAATTTGCGGGGAGGGAGTAGAAGGCAGCTGGGAGAGGTGGGTGAAGATTAATAACTGAACAGAGGGGAAGAGTCTGGATCAACAGAGCTTAGGAGAGACTAAGTGTAGTACATATTTCACTATATATTCTCTATTCCTTTTGCTTGACAAAAGCAAAATTTAATCTGATTCTAAGGTTCAAATACAGTAATATAAGAATATCAAATAAATGACAGAACACATTGTGAAAAAGGCACCAGCAGCAACATTATAACCAATATTACAAGGGACAGGAACAGATTCAAATTCAAGAAAGCCAGTCAGCCAAAGAAATCACAGAAGTCTAAATATGTGTGTGAAGACAGTGGTAGTTAGCAGAGATAATGCAGAAGGCAAGGTAGAGGTGCACTGTATAGACTAACAGAATCAGAGATACATAAGCTTTGGTGAGGCACAGCATGAGTATCTCCAATTCATTCAGTCTGTAAGGTGCACATGTACCTCACTTTCTATATACATGTAGAATACTAATGAATTAATGACTCCCAGTAGGTTCTATGGTTGGTGGCACAGCACTGTGATGGAAGGATTTTATTTCAAGTGCTCCAGCATTTCTGCCATGTAGACATCTTTGTAGGATATATGCCTACCCTGCAGATTACTGTATAGAGCAGATATTCAAGCTAACTAGAAAAGGTAGTCAACACAAACCACCCTCTTGGTGTGGCTACACAAAAGGCCACACCAAAGGCCTCTTGGTGTAGCTATGCTGCTTCTGTTAATTTATTTTAAAGCTCACTTTGGTGTACTGCCATCTGTAGTGTGGACATACCAAGTGTAGACACTCTGATGCATGAAATAATGGTGAAACTATAGCCACATCTCATCATTTCATTTTGCTGTACCTTTTCTCTCTGAGAGATATAGAATAGAGTGTGATTCTCCTAGCTTTATGTGAATCCTAGAATCATAGAACCAAATGGGACCTGTACAGTCATCAAGTCCAGTCCCCTGCCATGGGCAGGAAGCATAGGCTCAGATGAGCATGGCAAGGTGCCTGTCCAGCCTTGTTTCATCACCTCTGCTGCACCACCTTCTCTTCCTCAGGCTGACCAGGGCCAGTTCCTGTGGTCTCTCCCTATAGGGCCTACCCTCCATGGGTGGTCCATCTTTGTACCCTCTCAAGTAATCAAATGGATGGCCCTTCTTTGTACCATCTCAAACTTATCTATGTCCTTTTTGAAGTGTGGTGCCCAGAACTGGGCACAGTACTCTAGCTAAGGCCTCACCAATGCTGAATAGAGGGGGAGGAGTACCTCCCTGGATCTACTGGTTGCAAGGTTCATCAGGCATGATCTGTTCCTGGCAAAGCTGTGCTGGTTGCTGTTTAGTACCCCACCATTATCAGCTTGTAGTTGATGGCCTCCTTAACCAACTTTTCAAAGGTTTTACCCATGACTGAGGTCAGACTGACTGGCCTGTAGTTTGCAGGGTTATCCCTCTTGGTCCTTTTCCTAAAGATGGGCACCACACTGGCCCTCTTTCAGTCATCTAGAATCATGCCTGAGTGCCATGACTCTTCAACTAGCTTTGCCAATGGCACTGCTATAAGTTTGTCCAGTTATTTCAGGACTCTTGGGTGCAGGTCATCTGAAGGATGAAAGGTGACTGAAAACTTCTGATATGGTCCCACATAGTGTATGTCTATCATTGTTCTGTTTAGTAATCAGAGTAAAGGAAATCTGACAGATGTCTGCTTCTTTCAGTATCTGAACTTTAACTGATCAATCAGTATTGTGTAACACTGGTCATTTCATAATACTACAGCAACTTCTTTCTGGCTCAAATCATTCTTTAGAAAATGTAGTCTCTAACTCCTGTACTTCTCAGACAATTATGTAATTTTGTTTTAAACGAGTCTGTAGCAGGGCACTAGGGTGCCTGCTACTAGATAACAGGAATATGGGTGAGCTGCCACTCACTAGGGCAGCACAGGTGGGGGTTGCTAAGGCAACTGATTGGGTCAGCTGACCAGAAGGGGGCAGGGCCTGGCCTTTATAAACAGAGAAGGCTGAGGCCAGAGTCAGTTCCCCTTTGGCAGCCTGAGAAGCAGGAGCTCTGCTAGAGTAAGCAGGGCGGGCCCAGTAAAGAAGCTGGATGGCTTAAGCAGTGTTGACACGATGGTACGGGGTGGAGAGGACCCTGACAGTATGGACGAAGGATAGCCAGGTTGGCTTAAGATTTTATGTTCTAGCCAGGGTTTTTGTATTTTTGGTTTTGTTGTTACACCGGAGGACCAGGTGAGGCTGTAGGGGTGGAGGAGGCCTCATGGGAGCTCCCCAGTAGTGGGGAGGGGTTCCTAGCACTGCAGGGGGCACTGCATTTTGGGGTGTCCCAACCCTGGCCCCAGTGTGGGTGATATCGGGACAGGCCCAGTGTGGGCAGCTTCAGGAAGAGCTTGGCGTAGGCAGAAGCCCAGTGGGGCGTAGGACCCAGGAAAGGGGTCTGGGGGCCAAGTAAGGCTGAGGCCGCCTGAGCCCCAATTTGGAGAAGCCCAGTGGGCGTAGGACCCTAGAAGGGGTATGGGGCCAGGTAAGGCTGTGGCTCCCTGAGCCCCGACCGCGTGAGAAGCGTGAGGCACAGGCCCCGGTTGGGTGTGGGGAGCGTGAGAAGCGTGAGGCACAGGCCCCGGTTGGGGGTGGGAAGCGTGAGAAGCGTGAGGCACAGGCCCCAGGAGAAGGCAAGCATATGGAGGAGCCCCAGGAGGGGGCAAGCTTACTGAAAGTCAGAGGCCCCAGGAAGGGGGTAGACGTATTGAGCAGGCCCCGGGAAGGGGGCACATACATAAAGGCAAGGCCCAGGGAGGGCGACAGTACAAAGGCCGGCCCAGAGCTGGGCGCAGAGAGACAGGCCCCAGTGTGACACTGTTTGTATGGGGGAGGCCCCAGAAGGCGGCGAGCTTATCGGAAGGCCCCGAGAGGGGGCACGTACATTGAGAGGCCCTGGAGAGGAGCCCCAAGAACGGACATCTAGGGACACGAAGCCCTGGGGAGGGCGAATATAGAGGCAAGGCCCAGAGTGGGCGGTGGTAGAAGGGCAAGGTCCTGGCGTGGGTTACGGGAACACGGGAGACAGGCCCCGGTGTAGCAAGGGCCTCGAGAAGCGAGGGGGTACCCGTGAGGGTGCAGGCGGGCAATTGGACCGAGCCCCGGTACAGCAAGGTAGGCACTGTGTCAAAGCAGATAGGAAGGCAGCCTCCCATTAAACATATTTACCAGCAAGACATGGCGGGCGAGATCAGTGAGGGTGCGTTGACAGTGGGTTGACACGGTAGCCAGGGGGCACTAGGGGAGGTCACTGCACCCCTAAAGGCCGTCCTGCCACAGAGTCACAAGACCAATGAATTGCAATGTTACTCCAAATTTTAGCTGGGGTTGAGAATGAGACTGATGACTAATGAGATTATTTTGGTCACAAATCAAAAGCTTTAGTAAGCTATACCATAGCAAAGATTTATTTGTATTAATAAAGGCAATGCTTACACAGACTTGGATTCAAGGACACAGTAGTTCCACTGGCCAGGCTTCTCTGTTCCCTAGTAGACTTTCATTGAATTGTTTCCTTTTTTTTCTGAGCTTTAGAGAAGTCCAGAGTTGCATTGTTTAACCAGAGTTAATTTAATAAACAAATAAATTTTATATATAAATAAAATACAGTTTTTCCACATTTGGTTATGATTTGGAGCTCCATCAGTAGTTTTGTACTTCCTTATGTTGTGCTAATGCACCTTATCAATCACTGTCTACAGTGCATGCTTAGTTTACGTCATTGCTATGTAGGTCAAGCTTAGGTCAGGTTGGAACATGACACAGCCTGTTACCTATAGCCCTTGCTCCACAGGCCTATGACTCATGTAAAAGCCTTCAACAGAATGTTTACTACCCTTAAATATTCCATTAATTGAACTAATTAGTAGTGTTCAGATGTCTTGCACATGACCTGCATTGTTGTGTGGACCGGCAGGTCTTGGTAGAGACACTGAAATGCCTGTTTTAAAATAGCAGTAAAACCACCAGTTCTGTTACTGCTAATATCCTGCTTGTAAGCATTTGTGGACAACTGAATTATTTCATAATACCTGAGGACTGGGGACTCTTTAACATACTCCTTCAAATTCATGAACTATATATTAAGTTTGTGTTCAGTGCTGATTAGACACCTTAGCAGAGTAGTCCTGTTTCCTTGTTTGGATACTCATTTAGGCCTAACTTTTTTTCCCTGTTGTTCACTATTCAATAGACTATTTAAAGCTCTTCTTATCTTCTAAGGGCAGGGTTTGTTGGTAAGGGCCTCAGCCCTATTGTGATCCATCTATTCACTTTGGCGTTATAACTTCTCATGTAAATTCTGTATAACAGAAATAACATCTTTTTTCCCCTTTTATTTCGGGCTTGTTTTGTGAGTCTTGATTCTTCCCAAAGGCCATGCTTTTGGGCTATATTCTTTTCCCCAGATCCAAACATTGTCTGTATCGACCTAAGTATTCTATACAACTTTTTAGAAAAAGTTTTTTTGCCTCCTGAAACACCTTAAGCGCTAAATATAATCCCAAACATTTTCCTTAGAAAGAGTATATTCCATAGGGTATTGAATGTGCACAAATGTGAACTGTGTTGTCCTAATGGCACCTGCCAGAATCTTGCTGTGATGCATCAAGCACAGAAAAAGATTTGGCATTGGCCAAATCTCTCCAGAGATTTCTTTTGAAGGTAGAAAATGTATTCTTTTATTGTTTGCTTCATTCTTTTTCCTTTTTTGATCGTAACTGTGTATACCTGCCCTGTTCATTCTTAACTCAATTCTATAATTCTTAAAGCAATGAACTTTTCTAGTTTTGGCTTTTGTTTAAGGTGAGAGGACATTTCATGGGGACGTTACCTGTGAGACAGCTGAATTCTCTGAGCTTTGGAGTCTTTGTGCCATCTGATGTCTTCAGGGGATAGAAAAGCTATCCTTGAAAAATCTTCTTTTATTGGTTTGATCCCCTTTTTTCCAAGGAGAGCACCTTCCTGATGAGACCATTAATCCAATTATGTGTTTTTCCCATCTTGTTAGGCTAAAGACTAAGCATTGCCTTGGGTTTTGTTCTTTTGGTACAGTGTGAAAAGCTATATGGGCATGTCCAGACAAGCGCACATGTGCAGTATGCAGTGCCGCAGACTCATCTGTGACACTGTACACCACACACACCACATATGCAGGCATTCCCTGTGCTCTAATTTCAAGTGTGGTGGAAGGGGAGGAGGGGGTTTGACACCAGGAGATATCAGTGTAAAAAAATTCTCAGCAAAAATAAGTGGGGTCGTGCACATGTGCTGCCCAAAACCAGAGTCTGGCCAGCTAGAGCCATGCTCTGGTTTCTGGCCAGGCTCTCTCCTGCCATAACACCACTGCTGGAGCCCTGGGAGGCCCCCACGTAAGGTTTCTGGAGACGTGTCAAAAGCTGGCCCCAGCTTCCCCTATCCCACCCAGGACAACCTGCCACACTCCAGAGTGCATGTGCACAGACATTCCCCACAGACAAGTAGCAGTATCACACATTGTGCTGCTGCTATTTGTCCCAGGGAAATGCATGTGTGCGCTCATCTGGATGTGCCCTATGTGTTCTTCTGTTTTAGGATCCATCTTGCTGCCTCTTGTCTCTTTTCTTTCATTATTGTGGTGTTTACATTAAGTCCTCAGTGTCAGAAAAATGATCACCTTATCTCAACTTCAGTTTGAACTGGGTAAATTTATTTATTTGAGAAATCCTAATTTTCTGAGAAACAGTTC
>NW_017728916.1:19686851-19689919 GCF_001723895.1 Crocodylus porosus
CCCCACCTCTCAATCATAATTTGTCTCGTACTAAGGACTTTGTTAGCCCTCTGAAGAGGCAACCCTGCAATTTTTAGCCTGAGAGCTATCACACGCTCTTAAGTTTTCATTTTTACCTTTTGTTCTCTCTGATATGAAGCATGGATCTCATGTTTCATTTTCACATGGAATGTAAGTTCAAATTATACTCAGTCTCCTCTGCCTGTCTTAATTTAAAAACTGATAAAAATAAAATTTGTCATAATTAGCTATTGACACAAATAGAGATGGCCTTCTGATTATCTTGTTTTTATTGGCAACCACTTTTTTAGATAGAGTGAAGTATCGGTTAAACCTTTTCCAGTTGTCCTCTATATTTCTACAGTGTTTCAACTCTGGTCTTTTGACTGTTGCATTCTTGTCCTCTGGGTATTGCCTTAGGTTGTTTTATTCCTGGTGCTCTATGTTGTTCAGTAAACACCTGGAAACAAGAACTCTGTCAGAAGTTTGTTTTAGAGTGTTTGTGTTATAACTGATCAACATTTTGTAACAGGATTCTCTATATAACAACCCCCGGGTGGTTCATGCTGGGTTGCTTAAAGGTACAACTCCTCCTAAGTGTAAACATCTGGCAGCATTGGACCTGAAACAAAACCTTACATTTCTAGAGCTATTTTGTGTTTTATAGATGCCTTTAAATATACCAAATTAAATACATAACTTTTATAACTATGAATCAAAATTCACACCATATACCAAGTCATGATTCAGTTCATTTTATCCACTCTCAAACTAAATTCTTGGCTAAATTAACTCTTATGGGAATTTTGCATACATGTGAATTGTAGGAATTGACCTCTAACTTTATTTTTATTTGGATACAAATTAGCTGATTTTTCTTTTTCAATATGTTTAAAGTTCTTAATGTGCTAGAATGCATTGCTGTATTTAATCAGGGGTGTAGGTTGTAGCTGTGTTGGTCTAAGGACATATGCAGACAAGTTTTTTGGGGGTAAATCTGATATGTGACTGTCCAGGTAAATCCTCCACTTTTTACTAGCTATTCTTATTCCCTTCCCTCCCAATCCTCCTGTGTCTCATCCTTTGACTACAGCTACATTCACACATCCCCCCACCCCCCACCTGTCTTTCACCTTACAACTGTGGCAGGCCAATAAGGAGTGCTCCTGCATTGAGCCACCCACCTCACTGTACCCAACCACCTTCCAGGCTCCGAGTGCCTCCCTTTGGGGGAGCTTCATGTCCAGCCGACCCCCATCCTGGAGCACACCCACAAGCCTGGGCATAACACTGCCACCATCCAGGGTCTGGACTGATCTTGGACCTGTACCCCCTGGGAAACACAGGCCTAGTAGTCCTTGAAGGCACTTGACCCACTGCAAGAACTTGGGATGAGCCCTTCAGTTTGAAGCACAAATAGTGGTCTCCCTTAGTCAGCTGAACCAAGAGGACCCCAAGCTGTAATCTAGGTCGTCTCCCATGCTAGGTAGAAAGAAACACTTACAAGGAGTTTGCTTTGGAAATAGGGTACAGGATAGAACAATATCAAAGAAATAACTTAGAGCAAACAGTAGCATGGCAGCCATTGAATACGCATCTGTGTCACTGCAAGCTATAGATCTAGTTAGACCTCAAGTAGCTTACTCACAAGTATCATCCAGAGGCAGGTGGAGATTTCCTCTGGAGGCAAGAAGTTCACTGACAATGAGTTTCAAGAAAGAGAGTGAGTTTCAGATGGTCCAGCTTCTCTGAGAGTTCTCATCATGGCTGCTGCCCTGCCTCCTGGCCAGTCCTTAAATTATATAGACCTTATAACCTCATTTACCTGATCCAATGAAGGCCTGCAATTGTTGGCTGCCAGCCAACCAATATGAAATGCATCACTGGTTGCTGGGTAGACTGGCAGGGTCTCTAGCCCCATCCCACTGCTTAGAACAATAGGGAGTTTAAGCCCCCACACAGGTGAGTGCAGCCAGTCACATGGGTAGAGGGAGCAGGTTTCCCCCTCCCTCAGGAATGTATCCAGCTCAGCTTACAACTCAGGGTTACTTGAAGCCAATGGGGCCAGAGGTTTCTGCCCTCTACAGTGATCATGGTAAGCATATTGTCAGATTAGGTATCCACCTGATAGCAGAGATTGGGGAGAGACAGAGATGGCATTCTGCCACAATGACCACCTCAATTGACATTTTAACTGGCTGGTTTTCTTGCATATGTATTGGCCTCTGGCTGTTTTACCACTCTATCCAGGAGAAGCACAAACCACCTGCTGATGCTTCCTTAGCCTGCAGGAGGGTATTTGTGCCTGAAAGCTTGCTAAGAAGAATTTTTTCAACTATTTGAGTTGGTCTAATAAAAGATATTGATTTTACCCAAAGAACATTGTCTTGCTGTGTTTAACCAAACTCTTTTCTTTTCCTGTTATGTATCACAACCTGACCTCTGTTTCACTTTCAATTTGCAAGTAATGAGAAGGAAAAATGTGATGTTATACAGGAAGTGGCCTGAGACTGCAAAAAAACCTTGGTACATAAAGGATACCAAACCAAAATCACAAGGTAGCAACTTTTGGTCATTTTAAAAAAGAATTAATTTGAACTGTTTAAATGGAGGCATAAGAGTAAATATCTTACATCCTATTTTCTCAATCATCTCATTTAGGATGATTTTTTTAATATAAGGGATAAGTTTTAAAAAAAATTCTGCTCTAAACAAACTCAGTTTTAATCAGATTTGTTGCTGCAGTTGAAGGAAACTTGAATACCTGCTTGTCATACCCAGCAAAGATGTTAAATAAGTTAATGTCCTTTCAAAAGGCATAGTCTAGAGTTAAGTCTGTTCTATAGCAAATCAGTATCCCAAATTTAGTAAATTACTGAAATGCAAGGTTAATTATATCTCCTGTAACAAAGTCCCTGTCCCACAATTGCTGATGACACTAAGATGTGGGGGGACGTGGGCACATTGGAAGGATACAACAGGCTACAATCAGACCTAGACAGGTTACAAGGGTGGGCGGATGAGAATAGGATGGGTTTCAACACATACAAGTGCAAGGTGATGCACCT
>NW_017728916.1:19690536-19698455 GCF_001723895.1 Crocodylus porosus
AAGAGGAGGTTAGATGAACATCTTGCTGGGGTCATTTGACCCCAGTATTCTTTCCTGCCATGGCAGGGGGTCGGACTAGATGATCTGCTCAGGTTCCTTCCGACCCTAGAAACTATGAAACAATAAACTCGTATTTTATCAGGTATGAATGTTGAGGATACCTTGGTTATGGAACTGTGACTCTATATGGTGCATGTGTATAATGTAATAAATACAGACTCCAGGACATGAGTGACTGGTGCCTCCTGAGTCTGGGAGGGCTCCAGACCGCTGAGGGGGGAGGGGATCCCCTAGCAGCCGATCACTGACTGGGGGGCCAGCAGCAAACCTGGAAAAACCAGAAGTGCACTTCCACTGGCAGTTATGGTTTTGTGGCTGGCACTTTCAGGGGGTACACTGCCAATCTCAGGGGGTGCACGTGCACCTGTGTTCACCCCCTATGCATTGCTGGTACTCCAGGGCATAGGTTTTATGCATATGGACCTGTGATCTATCATCATCTCGCTAAGTTTGCTGTCACATTATGAGATAATAATCAGGTGAGAACCTTTTAACTTGAATGAGTTAATTGTTTTCTTGTTGAGTAGGGTTTAGTAAATAGCTGAATTTTATTTATGTTCTTGCCACAAGGTAGTGCAATTAATGTTTGTATTATGCTGATATAATTATAAAGTTGTACTGATTTTATTTAATGCTTTGGAAGAGAGCTGAAAATAGGCAATGTCATTCAGGAAAAAAAAAAACCTACCATAAAAGTGTGAAGTTCTTAGCCAGTTTCTATCAAGTTTAACACTATTTCATATTTACCATAGGTTCAGAAAACTAGGTAACAGTTCTTTGAATAAAAAGGCTGATGCCTGCATTTTACAGGTATACTGCATATCTGCTAAAATATTTAAATTGTTATATGCTGTTTTTAGGTCATACCATGGGATATATCGTGTTGCCACATTGAGTTTCTTCCAAATAGTTCACAGAAGCCTGTTAGAAAGTACCCACAGGGTCACAGGAGACAAGGAATTCTACAGAGCAGAAACAATGAGTACCTGAATCTGTTCCCATCAGGAATTTGTGAGTTTTCTGACTGAAATACACTTGGGAATTAATACTCTTCAGAACACTGAAAAGTGCATTGTGATTTTATCTGTGCTAGTGTATATGAGTTATTTTTAGAGAATAGGATTCAGTATTTATTAATGATGCTACATTTGACTCCTCAAATTGGTGTAACACACACAGCCACCATATGAAAGGAATATCTCAGGCTGCATTCAGATGTTGATTTGTACCAAAAGAAATTTCTTCTGGTGGAAGAATAGCCAAGAAGTTGGCCTGTAGAGTCATTCCTTCAGTCTAATGGCTGGAATCTTTCACAGGCGAGTGACCCAGGAAGGAGCACTAGAGGACTGCTCCCAGGGCCACCTCCACCCTTAAGAGTGCCTACTGATGATGATTGAGTGTCGCCACACTCATGTGTTGGAAGCACATGGGCCAGTAAGCCAGCAACAGGTAGTATGGTCAGTGTCCACATATACATGAGACACTGACTATGCAGTAGTGTTGCATGACAGCAAACATACATGACACTACTGCACAGTACTCAGAAGATACTTCACAGTCAGCATCATGAAAAGGCCATTCCTCAGTGTGAATGCACAGCAACTCTGGTTACTGTACAGTCATTTAGTACTTGTTTATATAAGTACTAAATGACTGCACTGTAATAACTATGCAGTCAGTGTCTTGTGTAGACATGGCCAGTGTCAATAAGAACTTGGGTGCCTGGAGGAGAGCCATAAGGACATTCAAAGATGATGTGGTCAGCCATCTGAACTTGAACACCACAGCTGCAGCCAGCATCCAGTAGAAAGTGGCCACCGCTCATTGTCTACTCCATCAATATCACCTCAAGAAAAGCTAATGCTGCACTTTCATTGTGCCCCCATGTTTGGAGAGCCTATTCATTGACAGCCCATCCTCTCCTTGGCCTGGGACAGGGGTGAGCTGTCAAGTGATATTTGGCTGCTGTTGAAAAGCAACAGTTGCCATATAGCCCCAGGAGGGTTTCAGCCCTGGGAGAATGCTTCCCTTCCCTGACCCCATCCTGCAGATCAGCTGATTGGCAGGAGGGAGGCATTCTCCCATAGCATTAAGCCTCTTGGTTCTCCCATGTGGGAGAATAGTCCTGCTTTTTTCACTGTTCCAGGCTGACACAGAAGAGGGTTGAAGGAGTCAAGCAAGGGGAGTGCCTGCTTCTTGTTCTACGCGCAGGGCGTAAAGGTGAATTAAGAACAATCAGAAATCTTATTGGGGGGTAAGGCACAACACCACATTTATTGAAACATAAAACATAAAGCATGCAACATGAAAAGAATAAAGAACAATAAGGTTCACTCATTACCATGCATACTCATCCATTCATTCATACAAAAGAGGCAGGCCCACACAGACAGTTAGACAGTCCTGCAAAAGTTAAAGTGTTACCAAGTTTTAAAGATGTTCAGGTCAGTCTGGCTGGATGCATCCAGCCAGACTGACCACAAGAGATGGAGTTGCATCTTGCTGGACGCACCCAAAACTCCTTCTTGAAGGTGGAAAAGACCCAAAGCCATGTCCATGTGTTCATTCTTTATAGTGATAGCTGTCCATACAAACCTATGGATTCCGCTGAGTCAGACATGAAGGTCATCCTCCTTGTTCTGTTGGCAGGCTGGGATTGGTAGGACATGATCTTCTGGCTTTGTGGTCTGTAGTTTTCAGGGGGGTCATAGCTTGCAGTCTTCAGCCATCAGGGTGAAGCATGATCTAGTATCTGGTAATCCTTAACTGCTGACTCAACATCACTGCAGCCTTTAACCATTAAACCACAAAAGGCTATTTTCACTTGCTGCAAGAGGACTGTCTTCCTTCATGTTGTCACATACATACATAATTCAGTCTTTTGTTAACTCTTTCCACATATGCCAGACATGCCACAAACCTTGCATAAGCATTTTCTATATACTAAATTTAAATTCTAAAATCATAAGACTAATAGGTAAAAAATATATAAAATCATGAGATCAATAAGGCAAATGCTTTATGATAAGCAATAGGAAATTTAAAATAGTTAATAGGGCTGTGCAGAGCAGGTAATATTCGATTCAACAGCCATGTCAAATATTAAACCAGGTCCCACTTCGATTAGCCATCTGCTTTGAGTTGACTAGGTCCGCTTCGACTCGAGGTCAAAGCTCAGTCGAATATTTGAGCTGCTTTGACTTCCCCTAGGCTATAATGGGGAAAGTTGAAGCAGGCTATAACTTTGGCATTTCTTGTCTGATCTTGATGAAACCTGCAGAAGTGGTAGCTCCTGAGGCTCTCACAAAGCCTGCCAACTTTCAACAAGAGAGGTTCAGGGGGTGCACAAATTATTCAGAGCAAGCCACCGGTGACTTCTGTGTGCAAAGCCACAGGGAGCTCAAGCTTGCAGGAATGGTAGCTCCTGAGGAGCCCACAAAAACTTCCAACTTTCATGGTGATAGGTGCAGGGGTTTGAGGGATACTGCACCTTAAGCTGCTGGCAGACAAAACTTGTGATACAGATTGAGTGAGGAGGGTGGCATTCACACCATCTGCACCTGGAGCTTGGGAAATCCCAGCAGCAGGAGGCTGACCTTGAGGAACACCAGCTGCTCCACCAAACCAGAAACCAAACAGGTGCGGTGGGGTGTCACACTATCTGAAGCCATGCTGAATACCCTCTTGCTTGGCATACTGGTTGGTGGACAGGACAGGTTTTCCAGGGTAACTGTGGCCAGATCTGGCCACTTTGGGCTGCAGTTTGCCCATTAGGCCAAGGGATTGCAGTCCAGAGGCTCCACAGGCTCAGCAAGATAGGAAGACACCACGGTGTGAGGGCTGTCTGCCTGATCCTGGGGTCTGGTGGGTCTGAACCCCCTAATGTTTGCCATGGCCTTAGCCCATATTGGCAGCACCTGTGGTGGAGGGGAAGACTAGCTTGTGGATGGCAGGCTGGGTTCAGGCAGTGGATCCCCCTGTTCCACTTCCCCCCACCTGTGCCATTCCACCTCCATCACTTTCTTAATAAGTACCTCCCTCCAGTGACTAAGTGTCTTGCTGCCACATATGGTGCCCTTCACCCTTGGGTCACAGATGGCGGCCAGCATATGCACTGTGTTGGACCCCAATGGTTCAAGCCTTTTCCTAAGGCCCTCCTTCCACCGCCTCACCAGTGCCTGCACATCTGGTGAAAACGGCCTGCCCCAGCCAGGAACATTGGCCCCCAGGAAGCTCTCCATTTGGCTGCGAAGCTCCTTCATTATGGGGACCACCTGGCTGAGGAAGGCATCAGTAGCACTGAGGGTCTCAGTGGCCTTGAGGAAGGGCTTGAGTGCTAGCAAGATCTGGGAGATGGCATCCCACTCATCTTTGGTCAGGGGGCCATTGATCCCACTCTTCCCAGGCAAAGCCAGCTCATGGATGGCCTTCTGTTGCTCCACCAGCCTCTCAAGCATCAGGTATGTGGAGTTCCACCAAGTCTCCACATCCTGGATGATTCTGTGCTGCAGGACATTTACCTCTGCTTGTTTGTCCCGCAGCATCTTGGCCCCCTTGATGCTCCAGTGGAAATAGCCTGCCACCTTCCTGCATCTGGAAATGAGCCTGCTGGTGTTGCTGTTGCCATCACTGACAACCCTGTCCCCACCCTCCCCAAGGCATCCCTCACAATCAGATGTAAATTTTGTGCCACACAGCGAATACCAGCAAAGTTGACATCACGGACTGCCTTGACCATATTGGCCTCTTTGTCAGTGACCATGAAGCCATGGGTGAGCTGAGCTTGCCCAACACCCAGCTACCCCTGCACCCCTGCATGGCCCCCCTTGTCTCTGCTGCTGTGTGGGACTCATCCATCAACTTGGCGTGAAGGAGAGCCCACCAATGGCCTGACTGGCCACTCCAGTGCCCTGTGAGAGAGAGAGGTATGCATGATCTCCACCCCGGCTGCTCCAGATGTCCGATGTGAAGTGTATAGTCACCCGCGGACCTGCCTTGTGCGTCTCCTCCCTCAAGTGCTCCCTGCATGCTTTGTGTAGGGTGGGCACCACTGTCCTGCTGAAGGTGGTAGGATGGAGCCAGCAGTGCCAGGAGCTGCCTGAACCCTGGCCGCTCAACAAAGGTGAAGGGCTGGCCATCCAGAGCAAGCATCTCCCCAATGGTCTGGGTGACTTTGCTCGCATTTGCAGCTGGTCCCTTTTTCTCCCAATGTTCCAGGGTGCCCTGCCTCTGCTGTGGGGGGACGGGAGCTGTGGAGTGAGCGGGTACCATTCCTGTGACAAAGGGGTGGTATCTGCAGAGATGATACAGCATCCCCAAGGTGGTCATGTGCTTTGTTCTCTTGCCCCAGCTGATTTTGGCTTGGCAGTGCATGCACATAGCAAACACGGGATCATCTGCTAGCTCATAATAATCCCAGACCATGCTAGTACTAAACCTTTCCCTCTGGCACGCAGGTGCATCTGTGGATGCTGCTGAACTCTCTCCCTCTTCAGCAGTCAGAGGCACAGCAAGAAAAAGAGCTGACTCAGCTGAGACGCTTGCCTTCACCCGTATAGAGGCACCATCTGAAGTGCCTTCTGGGAAAGACCTCCTGGCTTGAAAGAAAAAAACCTGAGGGGTGTCGAGCACAAACTCAACTGATTCCCCCTCCTTCCCCAGAACTTCCCTGACCAGGGCACTGAGATCCAGATCCAGCACCAGCTCTTCTTCTGGGGCTGGAAGGCTCAGCATAGACAGTGACCCAGGGGTGGAGCGCGCTGCTGTGCTGGTTGCAGTTATGGTGGGAGAATTTGTGGCTGCTGTGTCTGGACATGAGAGAGTCTCAGGCACAGGCAGTGGCTCTGGTGGCACTGCTGCTCCCCTCTTTTTACTGCTTGTAGCAGCCTCATCCCTTGTAGCAGGAGGAAAGAGGCTGCATCCGAGTTTGGTGGGGAGAGAAACTGCATCTCTCCTGCGTGCGACCCCCCCTTGCTCCCCTTCATGCAGGCTGGCCAGTGTGGCCCCTGCCTTTCCACCCCACTTCATAATGTGTTTCTTTGTATGTAAACTGGAACCTCTAAGTGTGCTGTGTGCCATGGATTAGACTTCTGGATGTTATGTAAATGTGTTTGTGTGTGTAGATAACATATTGAGAAATGTTGGTGTGGTGGAAAGAATGAATGATGTATAAGAAAATATATATATAAACTAAATTCCTATATATAGAATAGATCCTAGGCTACTACTAACCCTATCCAATATAAGCGTAAACTAATATGAAAAATAGTTATAAAATAAAAGCACCAAGTTCTCAGAAATCCCTGTTGCTAACATTGCAAGCAGGAAATCCATTGAAGATCAGGGCTTTCAGCCGCTGTGGTCTGACGCAGAGGTGCTGGAGAACACCAGCGGCTCAGAAACTGACCCAAGGGGAAAACAAGGGAGCTGAAAAACTGCTGCCTTTTATGCATTTTCTCTGGCCCTCCCCCAGAGCACTGGGATTGGAAGGGACCTCAGAGAATGCTGGCAGGTCACTGGGCAGCCACATATGTCAGTCATGAAAGCACTCCTTCCTCCTCTCCCCCTCCCTCCCCTTACTTTCCTTCCCCCCCACCCACAGGGAATATTCGACCCACACTGTTAATATTCTACTAGCACTGTTAATATTCAACTTCCAGTATTTGATTCGACAGCTTTTTGACCAGCTGCTATTCGACTCGACTTTTACTTTTCAAGATAGAATGTGTCAAATATTTGTTGAATCGAATATTACGTCGAAGCTTTGCACAGCCCTAATAGTTCATCCAAAACACTAATAATGACTGATCAAAATATTATAAAAAGTAAATCATAACAAGATAAAGTTAATCTTAATGGTTAAATATTTCATTATATAAAAACAAAAATAACAATATAAGCAATCAAAGCAATTATAGTTACTGCAATACTACATTCTCACATTGGGAACTTTAGGGTGCAGATGGGACTGCTCCTACCCTCCAGTCTATGAGAAATGAAGGGAACAGCTGTGCTCCATGCCTTCTTTAAAATGTGATAATCCTAGTCTCAAGAGTATACGGCTGGTCCCCATGAGAAGGTAAGCCAGGAGAAAGTGTGCAGGCATTCAGTCTCCTAGAAGCAAAATCAGCATGGTTGTTTCCCATTTATGTTTCTCCCAGAGCAGCCATTTTTTTCCTCTGGGGAAGAGAGCTTGAACAACTACACACTTTGTTTCTACCAGGAGAATGATAAAAATATCTTGGCTTTAGTAGAATTAATTTTTATTTACACAAGTGTAAGAGATCAGAATCAGCCTTTAGCCTTAAGTCAACCAAGCATTTGAAAGTCTGCTAGTGGTAACTCAGCCTCATCTGTCCCATAATTATGAAGTTTTTGCTTTGAAACATAGATCGTTCAAATTCAATTTAATTGACATCAGCTTTTAGAAGAAAACCAACATGGTACACAGGCTATGAAATCAAAAATATCTGCTAATTATTAATAAAGTATATTATCCAACTTGTATACAGTAACAAGTTTCACAGCCCCATTGTTGCTGTACTGATTAGAATTGGATGAATCAGAATAATTTGTCAGATCTGAACCTCTAAAACTTGATTTATTTTAAATGTGTGGGTCTTGAAAGATGTAAACCTGGAGTATATCACAAGCTTTCAAATTTATGTTCCTTTGTAAATCCATTTGATTGAATTTATTTACATGAAACTGAGATAAACCAATAGATTAGTATGAGGAGATGGAAAGTAAATTTTAAGTTTAGCTTAGTACCCAGCAGTATTCCATCAACTTCTGTGTATGTAGACTAATTTAAAAGCAGTGTATCCCATTATCATTTCTAAACAAAATTCCCATTTACA
>NW_017728916.1:19698555-19742981 GCF_001723895.1 Crocodylus porosus
CTGCTTATGTTTAGAAAATTATTACTTCCCCCTAGATTATAATATGAAATATATAATGGCTTTTGCAGACTGACTATTCATGGAAGCTTGAACTTTGCATCCAGTATTATTTTTTCCCTCAACAACTTAACTAAAATTCACAAACCTCAAATACGTCCTTTGTATACGAAAAAAAAGAAACAGCATTTTAGCAGGTTAAGATTCAGATTTGTAGATTTCATAGATTACGCAGACATTCAGGCTGGAAGACACCCTGGAGGATGATTGAGACTAGCCCCCTACCCCAAGGGCAGGAAGTCAGCAGTGATCATAGGATCCCAGCAAGATAAACATCCAAATGTATCTTGAAGACATTCAAAGTGGGTGCTTGAATGACCTCTGGTGGCAGTCTATTCCAAACCTTGGGGGCTCAGAAAGTAAAGAAGTTCCACCTTATGTCCAGCCTGAATCGGTCGTGGTGGAGTTTGGGACCATTCAATCTTGTCATCCCTTGGGGCGCTCTGATGACCAGACGTTCCCCCACATCCTGATGAGCACCCCGATAAACTTATAGGTGACCACCAGATCACCCCTGAGCCTGGGCTTTTCCAAGCTGAAGCGTCCCACGGCTTTCAGCCTCTCATCATAAGGTCTATTTTCCTGACCTCTCATCATGTGCATGGCTCTCCTCTGCACTCTCTCAAACTTCTCCACATCCTTTTTGAATTGTGGAGCCCAAAACTGAACACAATACTCCAGCTGTGGCCTCACCAAGCACAAGTACAATGGGAGAATGATATCCCGGGATTTGCTTGAGAAGCATCTATAGTTACAAGCCAGAGTTTTGCTCACTTTACTAGCTGCAACATCACATTGAAGGCTTATGTTCATCTTGTGGTCAATGATGACCCCCAAGTCCCTTTCATCTGTAGTGCTATCCAGTGTACAACTGCCGACCATATAAGCATGCTGCAGGTTTATCCTCCCAAGGTGGAAAACCTTGCATTTATCAGTGTTGAACACCGTTAGGTTCTTATCCACCCATTTCATAAGCCTGTCAAGATCTGCCTGGGTCACCCTTGTAACAGGGGGCCAGCTTGGGACCGATCTCTGTGTGGCCCACCCACCTGTTCTTGGGCCAACTGCCCACTTTCTCGCCCGCCATGCTTTGTTCTTAATTAGTTGAATAGAGGTTAATAAAGCAGGAGGCTGCCCATTTTCTGCCCCAATGCCAGGGGGCGCTATCTGTGGCTCCATTCCTCCGCTACACTGCAGCCCAAACCTTTCAGGTGGCATCTTGAAGTTCACACAATCACCAGCCCCCACTCTGGGCCCCAGAATCCTCCTATTGAACCCCAACCTAGAGTCCTCTCATCAGGCAGCCTCCTCTGCCTTCATGCATGCTACGTTGCTCCCTGAAGCCATTTTCCCCTCTCGGGTATGGTCCTCCTGGGACCTTCAGCTACCAGGCCTGGTCCACCTCCAAGCCAGCTGGAACCCCTGGCCCTCAGCTCTCAGGTGTCCCTTGGTCCTGGCCCCAGCATGGGCCGTTCGAGGGTACTCTCTTGATCAGTATAGAGTCTCTAGCCCCTCACTCTCTCTAGGGGTCCACCCCCTTGGCCCTAAACATAAAGGGGTAACCCACCCAGTGGTGGGGGCTAGGGGTTAAGGCACCCTGACCCACCTTTCACCAGGGTGATCACTGGTCTGGCATTTCCTGGGGGCTTCCACACCACTGAGAGTCCCACCAGGCCAACCACTCCCAGCAGGGTGCAGTTTTAGGCCTTACCCAGGACCAGGAGCCCCCTTACCATTCCCTTCAGCTCCTCTCTTACCTCCGGATGAAACTCAACAGCCTCCTGGCCAGGCAATGTTGTTGCCTGACCCCTCACAGCTAAACTGCCTTGTTTATATAGGCAGCCCTGAACTTAAAATGTTCATTAAGCACCTGGTGGCTGCCAGCTCCAGGGCCTTAAAGTGGCAGGCACACATAGTGCCCTGCCACAACCCTGCTGTCTTCAGGATATCTTACCCCACAGTTTGGTGTCATTGGCAGACTTGGCCATTCGTTACCAATGTGCACATCATTGATGAAGATGTTAAACAGTATAGGTCCTAGTACAGAGTCTTGAGGGACCCCAAAGGTGACCACGAACCAAGACAATTGGCTTCCATCAACCACCACCCTCTGGGTCCACAGAGCCAATTCCCCAGCCAGTGGATTGTGGTGAGGTCAAGGCCACAGTTAGCCACTTTTGCCAAGAGGTGATCATGGGATACCAGATCAAATGCTTTTTTAAAATCAAGATATGTGACATCAATCTCTTCCCCCTTGTCCAGGTGATAGGTCACCTGGTCATAAAAGGAAATGAGATTGGTCAGGCAAGACCTACCCACAGCAAACCCATGCTGGGTATCCCTCAGAATATTGCCATCAGCTGATCTGTTAAGGATGGCCTCTTTGACCTTCCCCAAGATAGAGGTCAGGCTGATGGGCCTCAAATTTGCTGGATCTACTATCCTCCCTGTCTTGAAGATAGGCACAACATTGGCCTTCTTCCAATCTTTGGCCACTTCACCAGAACACCAGGAGTTCTTGAAGATCCATGCCAGGGGCTAAGCTATGATGCTTGAGTACCCTTGGGTGTAACCCATCAGGGCCAGCTGACTTGAAAGTATCCAGCCTGTCAAAGTGTTCCTTAACAAGGTCAGCTTTGATGAAGGGCAAGGAACCTCCCTCACCCAGGCTTCCCTGACCCACTGTGGGCAGGGGCGTCCCATGG
The DNA here is from genome assembly GCF_001723895.1 of Crocodylus porosus. Classification (NCBI taxonomy): domain Eukaryota; kingdom Metazoa; phylum Chordata; order Crocodylia; family Crocodylidae; genus Crocodylus; species Crocodylus porosus. Next base: position 19,701,318 of record NW_017728916.1, read on the forward strand.
GACTGGTGAAAAACTGATGCAAAGTACCCCGTTAGCAAGTTTGCTTTTTCATGGCCATTGGTTGGCAGTTGTCCCTTCTGGTTTAGCAGGGGTCCAGTGTTGCCCTTGCTTTTCCTCCAACTCCCCATATATCTAAAAAAAGACTTTTTATTGTCCTTAATATTTGTAGCTAGCTGGAGTTCCATCACAGCCTTGGATTTCCTAGTTTGCTCTCTGCAGGGCCAAACCAGAGCAGAGTATTTCTCCTTGGTGGTGGTTCCAGTCCTCCATCCTTTGTAGGTTTTCCTTTTAAGATGCAAGAGGTCCACGAGTTCCCTGGAGAGCCAAGGGGGCTGTTGTGTCCTTTTGCTGCCTTTCCTCTGAGATGGGATGGACTTTGCTTGTGCATTCAGGATTGCTCCCTTGAGGAGCAAGCACTCATCCTGAACTCCCCTCCCCTTTTGGTTGTGGTCCTTTAGGGCCTCACTGACAAGCCTTCTTAGCTTGTCAAAGTCAGCTTTCCTGAAGTCGAGGACTTCTGTGTTACTGACTGACTTGCCAGCTTTATGGCAGATGGTGAAGTTGATCAGCTCAAGATCACTGTCACCTAGATTCCCTTCGATCATTAGGTTGCTGATTAGGTTATCCCTGGATGCCAGCACGAGGTTGAGCAGCACTTTACCTCTTGTCAACCCATAGACTTCCTGCATCAGACAGAGGTTATCCTTGCATGAGAGAAAGCTTTGTGACCACTCAGATTTGGCTGAGCGCTCCTCCCATGAGATGTCTGGGTAGTTAAAGTCTCCCATGACAACCATACACTAGGAGCACATGGCTTCAGCCAATTCCCTGGCAAACTCCTGGTCAAGGCCTTGACCCTGGGTAGGGGTCTGTAGTAGACGCCCACCATTGTTTCCCCTGTGCCATGTTCCCTATGAATTTTAACTCAGAGGGTCTGAAGTCATCCACTGTAGGTGCCAATGTCAGCTTGCAGGGATGCGTAGCTTTCCTTGACATAGAGAGCTACACCCCTGCCCTCTTTGTCCACTCAATCCCTCCTGTACAGGTTATAGCCATCTATACCCATGGCCCAGTCATGGGTGCAGTCCCACCAGGTCTCCATTATTCCTATGAAATCATACTTATTTTTGTTTAGCAGGAAAACAAGTTCCTCCTCTTTATTCCCCAAGTTCCTGGCCTTTGTGTACAGGCAGGCAAGTGTCCCCTTGGGGGCCCTAGCCTTGCCTATATTTCTTCTAGGGCTGGGGCAGGGGTGGGTTCCCTTAAATGCCTTGGCATGCTGGCTTTGCATCCCCTGGTGGGCTTAATTTAAAGCCCGGTGGAGCAGGTCAGCCAGTCTGGCTGAGAAGAGCCTTCTCCCCAGTGGAGAGAGGTGGAAGCTGTCCCTTCCAAGCAGCTTTCTGCCTCTCTCTTCAAAGAGTGGACTGTGGTCATGGAAGCCAAATCCTTCCCCGTGACACCAGTGCTGCAGTCTTTGGTTGACTACCTGGATCCCTCCTCTCCCTTCTCAGCCCATATCCCAAAACTGGGACCATCAAAGAAAACACCACCTGTGCCCCCAGACCCTTAAGCCCTGCTCCCAGATCCCTATAGTTTCTCTTGACCAAGCCATGTCATTGGTGCCCACATGGATGAGGAGCATAGGGTAGTGGTCAGTGGGCTGGAGGAACTTAGGGATCTTCTCCAAAATGTCTCAGATTCTTGCCCCTGGGAAGCAGCAAACTTCATGGGCTAAGGAGTTGGGGTAGCAGATTACCTCCTCAGTCCTCCTCAGGATGGAGTCTCCCATGACAAACACTTTGTGTTTTGTCTTGGGGAGAGCTGGGGCAGTAGCTACAGTAGCACCTGTGTTGCGCAGGAGCTGGCAACTCAGTAGACTCTGCTGGGGCTGCAAGAGGTTTGTACCTGTTGAAAAGTTCCAGCAGTGCAGGGGCCTTGGGACCCTTGACCACTTTATTCCAACCCATGGGCTGGACAGTAAGGAAGGTCCTTGAGTTCTCCCTTGTCCTGGAGGGAGACCGTGGTCTACCATCTGTCTCCTGGGGGAGGAGGGCCTGGCCGTAGGAGTCAATCTCCTGCTTACAGTCCCTGATGGACTGCAGTCTCTGGACTGTCACCTGGAGCTCCTCCAATTGGTGCACCAGAGACCCCAAAAGGGAGAAGGCCCCACAAGGAGAGGTGCCATGCTCCTGGACTCCAGAGCCTGAAAAAGCAACAGGTACCCCTGCAACCAAGATCTAGATGCTCTGTCTGCATGGAGCCCAGAACCATGGGCTACATCTGGGTGGATGCCTCTGAGGTGCCGGGGGGGCTAAAGACCCTGAGGGGACCCTTGGGGTGTGGCACGTGCCCATCCGTGTTATGCCATTGGTGGGCTGGCTACAGCTGGGACTGTCTACTCTGGGGGTCTCACAGTCAGGGTTTCCATCCTTCTCACGTGCCCTCCTGCTCAAAGACCCATGCTAATTTGTGTGCTGGGTCCAGAAGCATGCCTGTTTGTGCAGCCTGTTTATGAGGCTCTGGTTGCATGGCTCCCTGGGGGGCTCGGTGAAGTATAAGCCTGGGGTGTGTAACCCTCCTTGACCCACTCAGCCCACTCCCAGCTGACTAGGTCCCTCCCTCCATGGGCCCCGGCTTACCTGTGGGCAGGCTGCAGCTCAACGGGGTTCTGGGGTCTCTGCTGGGGATCCCTAGACTCATGGGGGTGCAGCAGGCTTACACCCGCGCATCTCACAATGGCACTGGGACCATACTCAGGCTTGTGCCATTGCTGGGCCCTTTGTAAACTGTGTGCATGTGCAGAAGGGCCGACCTGTGCCTCATTGTTTTGTGGGGGATAAGTGGGGTCGCTCCCCTCCACTGAGGGAAGGAACAGGTGGTTAACTCCCCCCTAACCTGGCATGCATGCCTGCAGGGGAGTCATGCGGCTCCCTGGGGGACTGAGTCAAGTAGGTGCTGGGGGGGGCATGGCCCTCCTTGGCCCACTCAGCTCACTCCCAGCTGACTAGTTCCCTCCCTCCACAGGGCCCTCCTTACCTGCAGGCAGCCCAGGGCTCATCAGAGGTCCTGGGGTCTCTGCGGGGGTCCCTAGGCTCACAGGGGTGCAGCAGGCTTACACCCACATGTCTCACACCGGAGCCGGAACCAAACTGATTCATGTTTAGCAAGCCAGTATAAATGTAATATAAGCTGCACACAGTGTAATACTCTCAAGTCTTATATCTATTATGAAGAACAGATAATGAATGTTGTTCAATCCTAAGTATTTTCAATTGTTGTGTAAACTGTGTAATTTGAGAGGTGACTTTATTTGGCTTTGGAATTTTGTCTCCTTTTATTTTGAGTAAGAAATTCCAAGCATTTTGGTGTAGATGGTGGAAACTCTCTCTCCATGGTTGATGTAAAAATATTTGGCAACTGTTTGATACTCCTGAGAAATTCCAAATGTTAAAATAAACCCTAAGGAGATGAGATTAACAAGGAGAATTCAGATGAGATAATTGAAGGTGCATGATAAACTTATCACATAACTCTTCAATTTGTGGTAAAAGTATTAACACTAGTTTGTGTTATTTTTGTATTTAACTTCAGATGAAAACTACACACAAAAGTATTATCAGCAGTCACTCTTCATGAAATGCATCACGTGTTTAATTACCAATCATAACACTAAACAGGAAGTGAGGAAATGAACAGCAAGATCAGAGTAACTGAAGCTCCAAGCTTCTCCAGAAGTCTAAGTGCTCAGGTGTCTTGGAGGATTGGTCCCTAGTAATTGATTCATAGTAGCATTAGGATTCCTAATTTCACCAATGACACTTAGTTTCTCCTATGCTTCTTGTTTCATGAGTCCAGTTCACAACAGATGAAATTCACTTTCTCTGGAGCCTCTGGATGAATCCAACATACTTTTTGTCAGTTGTTCCTCCCACATGGTGCTAAGAACAGGATGTAGATCTCTCTATCCAGCATGAGCCCAAGCTCACAAAGCCCTGATCAGCCGGGATCCTAGAAATCTGTTTGCCATGGAAAAATGCCAAATTGGCATTTTTACAGAGAAATTTTATAATTGCTGGGGAATAAAAAAATGTATTGAAAATAAAAGCTGCTGATACCCCGGGGACCAGCCAAGATGGCAGTCACCCCCTTCTCCCTCCACTGCTGATTGGCCAAGATGGCTGCCCATTGTGTGGTTCTGCCCCTCTCAGCTTGTCAGCATGGGGTGACCGCTAGAGCCCATTGGCAAGTCAATGTTATGGTGGGGCTCACTATGGAAAAACATGGATTTTTATGTGGTAATGAGCATTTTGTTTTTTTTAACCCCAGAAAACTAGGATCTCTGCTAGTCAGTCCATGTTTTCAGTAGGCTATTATAGTCTCTGTGACCCTCACTCCCCCTGGTTGTGAGGATACAGATTTTTGGATTTTTTTTTCTCTCTCCCTTTGACCTTCATGGTATACCCAACATGGCTGCCAGACACCATCATATCTCTACTGAGAATGTTTAAGATGGATAACCTTAAAATGGAAGCACTGTGAAATGTTCCTTTCTACAGTAAATGGAGGGTTACATATTACTTAGTTCAGAAGAAGTTCTTATCCCATTTATTATTGTAATCTCAAACAGAAATGACATCTTGATCACCTCAGCCCTTATCTTCTCTGCCCTTTCCATCCCTTCAGTGTACTGAAAATGAGCTATACCATTTCCTGTCCCACCATTCAGACTCAGTATCGTAGCTTGTTGTGAATATTTACATTCCTCTTTCAGGTATACGTACCTCCATTCACCTCCAAGGTGAGATTTGTTGTTCCCTTTTTCTTGTGTGTGTTTGGAGTGGGGGATGAGGGGAAAAGGTGGGAATTAAAGCCTGCAGATCAAGCATACAATAAAGACTTCCCATTTACTTCAGCTACATTTGGATCACTTTCCCAGTTTGTAAATTCTTGCAAGTATAAACCATGTTGGAATATGCTTATGTCAATATGTTAATAAAAATACTTAGGGAAGGCTGAGTCTAAACATTTGAAAGCTTGGTTTGTGTCCTCAAGCTTCATATCCATATCCTTCATCCATGTGCATTTTTACTTTTTTATGGAAACTGATGCTAACACTTTCTGCTGCTAATTCATTATACCCAAATGTAAACCGCAACAAACAAGTGTCTTCTGCTGATGTTTGACTTATTTTGTTATCTGACTTTTGTGTTTAATCTAAGATGATACTTCACCTGTTCTCATATTTAACCTACCTTGATGTCTGACTTTTTCTGATGCTAACTTGCTTTGATGTTTAATCTGATCCTGTGTTATGTTTTGATCCATTGAATAACTGAATCTGATGTTTAACTCAGCCCAAATTTAGTATGATCTGATGCTGACAGAAGGCAAAATGGACACGACCCAGACTTAACAGGATCAAAATAGAGAAATTTAGATTGAGAATGCATGACAATGTAACTTTTTTAAAGTCAGAATTATAATCAAGTCACACACACTGGGCATGTCTACACATGCACATTTACTGTGCAATAATGCAAATTACTGCTCAACACAGGTGCACATTTACACATGCATATCATGCAAGTATAAAATTTATGCTGGATTAGTTACTGCACAGAACACATGTGTAGATGCCTTACTGCTCAGTAACAAGGGATCCTCCTTGCTATGTCTGCCCAGCTACTAAGGGGCTCTCTGGAGCCCAGCTTCAGGACTCCTCCCCCAGGGTTGAGCTGCTCTCTGGCAGCCCCAAGTTTCAGAGTTTAAAGCCTGCAGCCATTCTGTGCCCTGCGGCACACTTCACAGGAACTTGGGGGACTGCAAGCCCTGTGTGCCCTCTAGACAGGACCCAGGCTGCTGCTGCTCATCTTGTCCACTAGCCAGAGCTGCTTCTTGCCCACAGATTACTGTTATAAAGGGCTGAATCCTGCTGCTCCCTCTGCCTAGCACTCAGAGTTCCCCAGGGCTCCATCCTGGCTGGCTGTGGCAGAAAGGCAGCACCAGCTCCCTGCTCCTGTGCACCCCCCACATGTCTCCTCTCTTTGCATGTACTGTAGTGCACTTCTCTGACACATGGATTCCAGACCCCAGTCCTGTCCCACTGCTGAGCATTCCTTAGTCCTGTCCAGGACTGGACACATAGGGCAGCTGCGTTGGAGCCCAGGGAGTCAATTCAGGAGGTACTACCCCAATACCCTCCTCAGTGAGGCTGAGCCCTCCCCCTGTGTACATGCCTGAAATGAGAACCTGGGGCCCCAGCTAGACACAGGGGAGGTGCATGACTTTGTAGGGGGGGATGTGGAGGTACAGAGGCAGTTTGCACAAGACAGGAGGTCTCTGAACTGTTGCAAACTTTCACAAAGGTCTTTTGTCTCTTGACTCTTCAGGGCCAACAGCTGCACATGGGGGAGAGGCCATCAGCTCCAGTGAGGATGTATGGTCCAGGTTGCCATCACCCACTTGTGGAGCCACTTGATGGACTGGCACCAGTGGCAGCACACCCAGGACTGTTCTGCACCAGTGGCTGATGATGGTGGTTGAGTGGGAGGTGCAGGAATAGGCATGAAATGAGGCATGAGAGGAGCAGGAGATGACATGGTGGAAGGAAGAGGTCATCTGGGCTTAGGGTCCTAAAATCGAAATCTAACTTTATTAATACAAGTATTATCTCAGCAGTTTTTATATTCAGAGAGACAGAAAACACTTAGTACAATGATCTCACCCAATCTCAGATGTTACTTTACCTCTCACAAAAGACAGCCACATAGTTTCTGAAGCAAGAGGTGCATCACTGGCTGGGATGATCCAGACAGGTGTGGAAAGCTGGATTCCTGATGTAAATGATGATGATGACAATGATGACACCTAACTTTCTTGCTTCCCCTTTTATGCTTTTCTTTAACTTGACTCCTTTCATGACTCTTTGCTTTTGTATTGGTCTTTCTGCAGTCAGCATATTGTTTATATTTTATCCTGTTATCATATTCCTTTGTTCAACATCCCCATTATGAGCACATCTCTTAATTTGGCCTTTTTCCAGTGTCTTACTTTAAGCATTGTCCATTGGTCTTCTTTATTACCTTTCATTAACATATCCAATTATTTTATCCTTCTGACTCATCCAGTTAGTGCCAAGTTCAGTTATTTGAGCTAGTAACAAAGCTATTACTATGTTATGTTAGAAAACCTTCTCAGTGATAGGAACAGGAAAGAAACATCATGCGAGCAAACTTCAGGCCCTAAGCTGCTTGTAAGAAACAAGATCAGTTTATGTTGCAAACACCAGCAAAATGAAAAGTTCAGATAACAAGGAGACTATACAGAACTTCAGGCTGAATGTAAAGAAAACTTTAAACAGTGCTATAATTCTCCACTCCAGAAACAGGTGCAACTTTAGGGCATAAAATATGATAAGCTACCCTAACACTGGGATGAGGCAGGAGTACTAGGGCCAAATGGAGGCCTGCAAAGAGTATCACATCATGTTCCTTGAGTGGCAGTCTGAGAGCTGTGGATGCAGGCCACCAGGCCCTGGACACTTGCTTGGGCCTGGTGGGTGTGCCCATGCCCCCTGGTGGCTGGCCCCTGGCCCCAGCCCTGCAGGGCTGCTGGCTCCCACCTGCTGTCCCACCACAGCCCCATCCCAGGATCTGGAAGGAGTTCCTTCAGTGCCTCCCACCTGCAGGGGGCCCTGCCCTGCCATGCAACTTTCCACCAAGGCCCAGCCCTGCACTCACCCAGACTCACCCCAGAAGGGTCACCTCCTGCCCTGCAGGAGCAATGGCTGCCTGTGCCACATCAGGGGCCTGCCACCCACCACGGTCACTGTGGCCCCAAGACTCATGGAAGAACTGTTCAGGGCCAAGGTTCTGGCCACCTGCTACCAGGTTCTGTGCCCTAGGTGGCCTCAACCTTCCATGCCAGGACTTGGGAAGTAGGTTAGACACTTAAACACCCTGTTAAATTTGGGACACAGGGTTGTTTTTATATTGTGGACTCTTGGTGGAGCTGGGAGGGGGCTGTGTTTGTTGAGGGGAAAGAGGGGAGGGATGGGGGTAGGTTTTGTATAGAAAGCAAAGTTTGTATAGTTTCACCCATGTGCATGATCTGGAATAGTGCTGTGGGTGGGTAGGAGGTCAGGAGTGTTTGAGGAATGAGGGAAATGGGCTGGAGTGGGGAGTGTAAGAGAAGGGGGTTAGCAGACAATACCACAGCTGGTGCCTGGCTGTCCTGGGAGTGTGGGGCAATGTTTATTGCTGGCAGTGAAAAACCCAAGAGTCTCTAATCAATGACAAAGTTGGAAGATGGTCGTTAATCCCCCTCAAAACCTCAGGGGAGCTTTCTGATATCTCTGATTCAGTGTATCCAATATTAGATAACAGCCCAGCCCCATCTGATTCCATCCAAATGCACAGGATTTAAAACAGGAAAGTGTATTAAACAATGATAAACAGCAACCATATTAATCAGTATGACTATAAAAATAAAAAATCATATACAAAGATATTTACAGACAAAAAAACTGTAGCCACTAATGGTCAGTATACCACAGCAGTGAGGCCTGTTACAGTGAGCTGACTGACAGACAGCAGTCACTGTACCTGTGGATTTCTGTTCTTGTGGATACTCAGAATCTCAAACTTAGGGTGGGTAATATGTTCTCAAACCCAATGGGTATGTAGCACTGTAGGACAATTAACTCAAGGTGAATCTCCAGCAGGTGACCAGGATACTCAGTTAAGTTCTGTTCCTCAAACTCACACAGTTTCCCTCCAGACTCATCAAACAACATACAAGAACTAATCAGACACTTGCTTCAAACACTAAGGTAATCCAACAGCTTCACGAGATCCTCACTTGCCACATGAAAAGGGGCCAAGGGTGCGTGAGCACTGCAGGCATACAGATCACACAGCTTATAAACCTTGTGGTCACCCCATGCATGTCAATCACATTTTATTCAAACATGCTCACAAATAACCTGTCAATCAGATGTCCGTCATCACACAAATCAATGAAGTGCTCAGTACCTCACACTGTGCTTGATACTTATCCTGCCAAGGCACGTTACATAACATGGAAGATACTTCAAATGCACAATATGTTTATCTGTACCATGACATCCTCAAAGGGAAAATGGTAAGCCTTTCTAGGGCCTTCATCCCTTCCAGTCATGTGAGCATGTGCATAACATAGTCAAGGCTGAGAACTATGGGTGTCTAGAGGAGGGCCAGGCTGAAGCAGCAAGGTGCTGAGTGCTGCTGGCAGGGGCAGGGGCAGGGGCTGGAGCATACATGGCTTGGGGAGCCAGGGAGGGAGCTGCTGTGTGCTGTCCTTGTGCTAGACACAGAGTTTCCGGGAAATGGAGGGGCAGAGGGTAGGGGTGTGCTTTTAAGATGGTTTCCAAGTGCTGGTAGTTGACTCTGGCCTCAGAATGGCTGTCAAGTGCCAGAACTCATGTGTCCAGAGGCCAGAGCTCCCTCTGGTGGCCACGGGGACATAAGGCAGGCTGCTTTAACCTGGGACTAAATCTAGTCCCAGGTCACCTGCACATGTAGATGCTGGCTGTGGCCATGTGGGGGTGACTAACTCTTCCTGGGGCTCATTTGCCATGCTTTGATGTAATGGAACAATAAGAAGTTAATTCCCCCAAAAAAGAGGGTGTACTAAATCACCCCAGAACAGGATAAATTAAATTGGTTTATTAGTGAATTCCCAGAAGGTTGTGGATAACTCTAGCTATTCTCACAATGTGTGGTCTTCCTTTGCCCTCCATCACCATGCAACCCACTCCGCTCCAGTCAGCTCACCTCCAGGCTTTCTCTCTCCTTCTCTCACAGGTATCAATGGATTCTTCCTCTGTGGGACCTTCTTTCCACCTGAGGAGCAACCTGGTAAGTATCTCCCCTCTTTGCTTTGCCAGTTGCTATGGTTAACTTCACTCGGTCACCTGCTTTTATCAGTCATCTGTTCCAGCATTGACTTTACAGCTTCTGACTTTCCCCACTAACTCTCCTCATGCCATGCTCCAGGGGGCAAAGAACAGCCCCCTGTTGTGGACTTTAACAGCTACTGGCTCTTAATCAGGCAACATTGATCCCTGGTACAATCCCTCTCCCACACTGTGTCTGCTAAATAATTATCCTTGCCCTGTCCCTGACCCAAATCTCCCCCACACTCACAATGTTGTAGTACCAAAGGAACAGGGATGTTCCTTGCCCTGTTACACCAACCTATTCTCATTTACTGCACAGTAAATGTAATGCAACGTAAATGCATGTGTAGACTAATGTTGCTTAGCAATATGCTTATTTCAGAATTCTGGTAACTGAATTATTTTTCTTTTAGTTTTTTTTTTCTTGGCTATAGCATAGTTTACCTCACATTACATTGTGAAAGATATAATGAAAATTATTGGTAATTACTTGTGCTTTCTTTTTTGTTCTCATCAGTTATTTTTAGTGGGATGAAATCCTCTGAAGAATAAACATGAGTTGGCTTTCAAACCATGTCTTTTTCTTTAAGAACTGAAAAAGGCATTGATCAGTTTTTAAGTTTTATTTTTTGTGAAGCAGTATCAAAATATAATTATCCAAGATGTAAGTCATAATTAGGAAATGCCATTATCTCTTCTACTCATCTAGATCATACAGGCACTGCATTACACCTGGTCGCTTGACATTTTAATGGAATAAAACTTATTATCTGGTAAACCTGAGTAAGGAGTGCTTTCTCTGGCAGCAGCCCTCCCTGGTCTGATCCCTCACATTTCTACAGAAACAAAGGAGGACAGCTCCACCAGTGTTCACACTGTAAAAGCCTAGAGTAACACACAGATAATTCTTCATGCTGCTGGAAATACTATGCTAGTCTAAAAACATGTGAGATTTTCATCTTCCTGCTACCATCACTACCCACAACATTCTTATCTTTGTTAACTGTCTCCTAAACAGAGGTTTTAAGAATTACTCCTTTTTGTTTGCAAACAACTTCTTTTACTGAGGAAAAACCTCTGAACAATGTGTCTTCACTTAGCTGCATAGAGCATGAATCCATGATTTGCTTACCTGGGCTCTATTGTTTGTTTTGTTTTTTGTTTTTTTCTTCCAAACTTACAATAATTTCAGGTTTTATTGTATCAAAGCCCTACATTGCTTTTTTGTATTTGTGCCTAAGACTTTCCTAATGACTGTCAGGAAAAACATATTTTTATCATTCACTGTTTAAGGCTTTACTAATGTTTAAGGCTCACTAATGTCAATAAGGATTGCGTACATTACTGTGTTTTAAGTGAAGGTAGTCAGTAGGGCTGTGTGAAGCTTCTATCCTTGATTTGATACAGTGGCCAGATCTCCAAATCAGAGGACCCTTTAATCTCTCAGAATTGAATTGGAACCCTCCAAATTGATTCAGAGAGATTTGGAAAGATTCAAAGATATGGACATAGACACAGCTTTAAATGTTTTTTCTACATACCTCGAGGTAGCAGGTGGCTTTTGAATGCTGCAACGCTGGTGCACATGAAGTGTCCCTAAGCATGGGGAGGACTCCCCAGCGCACTTGATAGTAGACCCAGAAGTGGACCAGAAGCACTTCTGATCCAATCCTGGGTCCACCAAGCTTGGTGACTGGCACCTCCTAGGTTGAGGATGAGGTCAGAGGGAACACCAGAACTCCAAACCATGATTCACTCACAAGTACAGACCAGCCAAGACTGACGATGAGTACATGAAATAGCCAGGTAAGTGACAGGGCCCCAAATAGTCCTGGGGTTAGGAAGGTGGGGCATTCACCTTCAGGAGGCCTTAAATGCCTATACACCAATGCTTGTAGTATGGGGAACAAGCAGGAGGAACTTGCCCTCCTGATAGCTAATGCAAACCCAGACATAGTGGAGCTCACTGAAATGTGGTGGGATCCATCGCATGACTGGGCAGTGAATATCAAGGGCTATAGGCTGTACAGGAGGTATAGAACAGGGAGGAAAAGTGGAGACATAGCGCTCTATGTCAAAGAGCAATTCACATCCTCAACAAGCAGTGCTGGGTCAGAGGAGGGGCAGACTGAAGTGCTCTGGGTCAGATTACAAGGGGGTCAGGAGGAAAGAAACTTCACAGTGGGGGTCTACTACAGACCACCTAACCAGGGGGAAGAACTTGACTGGGAATTCTCAGATCATCTCACAGAGGCTGTTAGGTCAAAGGATGTGGTCATCATGGGGGACATAAACTTTGTGGACATCTGCTGAGAAGAGCAGTCATCCAGGTCTGACTGCTCACTTAGGTTCCTATCCATGTTACAGGACCTCCATCCAACCCAGGAGGTGCAAAGTCCCACCAGAGGAAATGCCTTGTTAGACCTGGTCCTGGCCACAGGCGATGACCTGGTGAGGGGACTGCGGGTGCTCGATCACCTGGGCGACAGTGATCATTGCCTACTGGAATTCACCATCCAGAACAAGGCAGCAAAGGCCTATAGCAAGACAGTAACCCTGGACTTCAGGAGGGTGGATTTCAATGAGGTAAAGAGATTAGTCAGGGAGAGACTGAGGTCCCGGAGGAGAGGGGAGTTGGGAGTCCAAGAAAAGTTGTTGTTCCTTAAGAAGACAATTCTCCAGGCTCAAAGGGTGACAATCCCAAAAAGGGTCAAAGGGAGCAAAAGTGCTCAAAAGCCCCCTTCGCTAACAAAAAAATCCAGGAATGTCTCAAGGCTAAAAAGAAGCGTACACCCAAGCGGACTCGATGATCTATTGAGGTCCCTTCCGACCCTAGCATCTATGAATCTATGAATAAAATCTATGAATCTATGAATGGAAGGGAGGGGCCATCACCAGGGAGGACTATACAGCCATTGCTTGGGTTTGTAGGGGGCCTGTTAGAAAGGGTAAGGCAAAGATGGAACTGGGACTAACAAACCAGATCAAGGACAATAAGAAGTCCTTTTTTAAATACATAGCGGGTAAAAAGAAGGTAATATCGGGCTTCTGCAGGACACGCTAGGAAGTCTGGTGGTCGCACCAGATGTCAAAGTTAACTTATTTAACAACTTCTTTGCCTCCATTTTTCTGAGCAGGAACCAGGTCATCCCCCCATCATGATCCCTGACAGTCCCAGGGGAGGTGCAGCCAGGCCCAGGGTCAGAGTGGATCTAGTCAGGGACCTCCTGGTGGGACTGGACATGTCCAAATCAGCAGGTCCTGACGATCTCCACCCAGAGCACAGAGAGAATTAGCAGAGGTCATTGCAGGTCCCCTGCACAGCTTTACGAGCACTTGTGGTGCTCTGGCGAGGTGCCAGAGGACTGGAAGAGGGCCAATGTGGTTCCCATTTTCAAAAAAGGGAGGAGGGAGGACTCAAGAAACTATAGGCTTGTTAGTTTTACCTCAGTCCTGGGGAAGCTCTTTGAGAAAATTATCCAGGAGCACATCTGCGAGGTACCACCAGGGGAGTGTATGCTTAGGGGTAACCAACATGGGTTCATCACAGGCAGGTCCTGTCAGACCAACCTGGTAGCCTTCTATGATCTGGTCACTAAATCCTTGGATGCAGGCATCATGGTGGACATAGTCTTTCTGGACTTTAGAAAAGCCTTCAACACTGTCTCTCACCCCATTCTCGTTAAAAAATCAGGTGACTGTGGTGTCAATCCCTACACGGTCAGATGGGTCACCAATTGGCTGGAGGGCCGTACCTAGAGAGTGGTGGTGGATGGGTCTTTTTTGACCTGGAAGGATGTGGACAGTGGGGTTCCACAGGGCTTGGTCCTTGGGCTTGCACTGTTCAACATCTTCATCAGCGACTTGGATGAAGTGGTGAATAGCACCATGTTCAAATTCACAGATAACACTAATATGTGGGGGGAGGTGGGCATGCTAGAGGGGAGGGACAAGCTGCAATCAGATCTGGACAGGTCATTATTGACTCAAAGATGAAAATGGGCCACCAATGTAGGGATGCTGTCAGAAAGGCTAATGGCACCTTGTCATGCATCCACAGATGCATCACGAGCAGGTCCAAGGAGGTGATCCTCTCCCTCTATGCAATCTTGGTCAGGCCTCAGTTGGAGTACTGCATCCAGTTCTGGGTGCCACACTTCAGGAGGGATGTGTATAGCATCAAGAGGGTCCAGAATCAAGAGGGTCCAGAGAAGGGCCACTTGCATGATCAGGGGCAGCAGGGCAGGTTGTATGAGGGTAGGCTATGGGATCTGAACCTGTTCAGCCTCCACAAGAGAAGGCTGAGAAGGTATATGGTGGCCATCTATAAACTGGCCAAGGGAGACCAACAGTCAATGGGAGAGTCCCTGTCCCTTCGAGCACTACTGGGAGTAACAAGGAACAACGGCTATAAGCTGACAGAGAGCAGATTCAGGCTGGATATCAGGCGGCACTACTTCACAGTCAGGGTGGCTAGGAGCTGGAACCAACTTGCAAGGGAAATGGTGCTCACTTCTACCCTGGGAGTCTTTAAAAGGAGGTTAGATAGACACCTTGCTGGGGTCATCTGACCCCAGCATTCTTTCCTGCCTGCGGCAGGGGGTTGGACTTGATGATCTTCTCAGGTCCCTACCAACTCTACTAACTATGAAACTATGAAACTAGGTCTGGAGGGGGCCACTTGGGGTCCCCCTGCAGTCAATCGCTGAGCTGGAGGGGGGGGGGGGCTCCCAGTGTGCTCCCCAGCACACCTGGAAGTGGACCAGAAGTACTCCCACTCCACTTTTAGTTTTGCCACTGAACATGTGGAGCCCCCCCTGCCCCTCTACACTCCTGTAGGATGTTCCATGGCAGTGTTTACAAGCTGTGCTGATACCTCAAGGTATGTAGGAAAAACTTTTAAAGCTGTGTCTATGTTGGAGAATCAGCATCGAATCTTCATATCCAGATTTGGCTGAATCTAATCAGGGACAGTGATCCAAATTAACTAATCAAATCACTGTCCTTGATTTGGGCCAAATCCAAATCAAATAGAGTCCACTTTGCTCACCCCTATTAGTCAGTATCTTTACATGTTGGGTAATAGTATGATGGAATGGTAAATTCTAATGTGAATGCTTATACTTATTCATTCCTTATGAGTAAAATGACAAAACTCCCTACCTCTTCCATAGCATTTTATTTTTTAATAGATCTCCAGAAGTCAGATACTAGCCAGAAGCTTTAAAGACTTCCTTTGTATTTTTCGTAACAGTTGAGAATTCAGCTCCTTAAGACTTGCATGTGACATAAACTGTATATTAGTTTGGACACAGAATGCCTGCTCCCGGTTCTGTTTGAAGTCAGTGACAAAAAAAGACTTCCATTGACTTAAGCGAGATCAGAATTGTACTGAAAACAGGCTGAAATGTGCACGTACAAAAACACATTTAATTGGGGGAGTGCATAGGAGGCTTTGGCCTCCCACTCTATGCACTCCATCCAGAACTGTCTATGGGAAAGGATTGGACACCTATTTTCTACACCTGGATGTCTTCAGTCTGAGGAAATGCAGGGAGTCTTTCCTTGCTGTTTTGGTCCCCACAGGAGAAGGACTAGAGCACCCACTGTTCCCCATTCTTTCCTTAGACTTCGATCACCTAGTCTTAGGAAGATGCAAGGAACAGGGGTGATAAGGCAGTTGTATGTTAAACATATCTACTGCCCCAAATTCCAGAAACATTTTTAACAGTGGAAATTTCTTGGAAATTATCACTGCTAGAAAAGACCACCTGTTAACAGCCTTCGATTACTTTTAATATTTCAATAGATCAATAATACTCCTATTCATTCAGAAAAAGACTAGCTTTATTGTTTTGGGGGTGGAGGGAGGGGCAGTA
Source organism: Crocodylus porosus (assembly GCF_001723895.1). NCBI lineage: Eukaryota > Metazoa > Chordata > Crocodylia > Crocodylidae > Crocodylus > Crocodylus porosus. The sequence goes on from NW_017728916.1 coordinate 19,717,134, forward strand.
TCATATTTGCTAACTAGTAAACAGTGTCATTACAAAAAGAGAATCTACAGAAAGGAAGCTATTTCAAACATCAAGGGAAATACATTTGTAAAAGGTGGGAAAATAACATGCATAGATCAAACAGACCAGCAAATTCAGATGGCAGAGGATACCTAGAGAGGGGATTGTATTTTTGCACAAAAAAAATTCAAGATTAATGCAGAAAAGTAAGCAAAATAAAGGACCCACTATACCGTAGTTCACTAGAAGGATTAATCTTTCTTGAATATTGGTTGTAGCCATGTTGATCTACAGGCATAGACAAATAAAACTCTTGGGGTAGAGGTGATATCTATATAGTTGCAAAAAAAAATTCTTTATTTGCAAGCTTTTGGGCCAAAACACTTTTTGTCAAGCCAAGGAGATTTCAAAGATTGTCAAATTTCAGCCAGGTAGAAACAAAACTTTATATTGCACAGGATAACTAAGATGATATGATTTCTACCTGGAGAACATTACAATCTTTGAATTCTCATCTCCGTATTGCACAGGAAAAATCAAAGATGGTATGGTTTCCCTGAAGAACTATGCCATCTTTTAGTTCCCCTGTGCAATATAAAGTTTCATTCACTTCTGCCTGACAAAGACGTTTTGAGCCCAAAAGCTTGGAAATAATTTTTTTTTTTTTTAAGAGCTGTCTAGTTGGTCTAATAAAAGATATTGCCCGTACCCCAAAAGCTTCATCTTTCTTGAGGCCTTCTGATAACTGCCATACCCCACTCTTAGCTGAGAATTTCAAATGAGATTGATTTATTTGCATTTCAGCAGAATGTTTCTCAGCCATAGAGTTAAATGTTTTATGGCAGTGATTTTTAACCTGTAGTCTGAAGACCCCTGGGGCTCCACAGATTATGTCTAAGGGGTCCATGAAAGATAACTATGGTCAATCAAAAGTATGTGAATACCCATGCTTACCATTCAAAAGGGTTCACACCTCCGTTGTAAAATTTTATGGGTCTGCAAGTGAAAAAAGGTTGAAAACCACTGTTGTATAGCTTGTGATTTTTCCCCCTTTCCCCCTATCACAAAAAATACATATATTTGTAGTAATTTCTGCGGTGGAGAGATTGTCTGTTGTTACCCAAGATGGATGTTATGAGTGTTAAATAGGTATAATATAATGGCATATCAGTTTCTGTTTTTCTCTTAATATTTTTTTAAGTATGGGCAACTCTGCCCAAATGCATTATACTGTATATTTGCAACAACTCCTAATTTTAAATCTAGTCACTCTTAGTTATCACATGCTGTCAGGCTAAGAAATTACCACAAGATAGATCTTTAGAGAAAACTTAAAATTCAATCCTTTGAAATTCTAAAATACATGAAGTTTAAAATGGAAGAGATAACATTGTTGACTGCCAGTTTTAAAATTTCAAAGGAATGTCTGCCCTTTTGAAAGATCTGAAAGAGCATTGACACATTCATTTCTTCCCCCTGCCCCTCCTATCCCCAAATAGCTTGCTGTTTTCCCTAGTCTAGATAAGGAAATTATTCTTTAAGAAAGGTGCTGGATCATGATTTCATGCCTTGTGAGCTCAACTTCTTCTATGTGACAATTTAACAGGCAAAAAACTCAAGCCATAACTTTAAATGCAAGAGTCTATAGGTACACAGAACATCATTGCAGAAAGAAATTCAAGTACACTCAGTGTTAATAAAATCTTATAGTAAATGTTTCCATTGTATGTTCTGAAAATGTCCTGCGCAACATAAGGGGGGAGGAGGCAGATTGTCTATACCTTTCATTTTTAAATACAATTTGTTCATCAAAAATAAATAAGGATAGAAATAGGATACACAATGGAAGCTGGCTGAAACTGAAGTCAGTCATGTTTTATGTCTGAAATTCCACCATACTTAAATGTGTTGTTTTAGTCATGATGAATTACTAAAGAAATAAATGTCCATTTTTACAGCAATTTTTATATGTCCCCCATTTTGTGTAGTAAGTTGTTACCTATTAGCTCCTGTTCTTGGGGAACCCTGACACAGGATGCAGACTGTCTGACTCACAAAGAACATCCCCCCCCACCTAAACAGAAACTGATTAAGTTGCAGTGAGAGACGCACCTAAAACCCTCCAGATAAGGGTGACAAAAGTGAAACAACTGCCCTAGGTCTCATTTGCATCTGAGATGGGACCAGATTACCATTCATTTACATGAGAGATGGAGAAGAGAAAACCTGAAGCACAGACTGCAGTGAATTCTGGGATCAGCGAAGCAGGGGAGCACTGCATGATGGGGAAGCTGTGCTCCAAATGCTGATCAACCCACACACCCAGCTCAGCATTTACCAGACAAGTTCTAATCTGGATTTACAAAGGACTTTTCCTTCCCTCCCTGGTCCCACTATGGGAGGCCTATTTAAACTTAATTGGCTAAAACTCGTTTGCTGGGTTAGGGAATATTGAGGCAATAGACCGAGTCAAAGGGGGTATGGACAACATTTGAACAATGGTACAGGGTTCATCACAGTGTCCAGCCCATTGGAGCTCTGTCCACAAGTGATGTCATACTTTTCCTGGGACGACTGGTGGAAGTCCTCTCCACAACAGGTTATGAACACTCCAATAATTGCCTTAAGTCTGTTAAAAGACTATAGTAAGATCTGGAAAAGTCATGCTAAGCTGCGGCTTGTGCACAGCAAGTAAGAATCCAAAACCCTGATGCTGCAATCTATTGTTTCTGAAGACACCAGGATATACCCCATCAAGTATATGTGCTATCCATAGGAATGTCAAGCTGGCTCCTAAGTAGGTGTTTCCTGAGTATCAATCAGGTTCCTGAGATGTTCCAATCAGATAACCCCTTGTCAATAGAAAAGACAAATAGATTTACACTATTGAGAATGCTTGAAAGAAGCTGAACTGGGCGTATAAAAATCTGTAAAAGAAGCAGGGTTTTTGTGCTGACACCACCCACTTTCCTCTGGAGAGGCTGAAGGAGGCAGATCATCTCCCTTCAAGGATCGTGCCAAGAACATTCACCTGTCAGCTTTGCAACCCAAGTGCCTTGGACTGGTGAGATCCCAGCTCTCTCTCTCTTTTCTCTTCTCTCTCTCTAAGCTTAGATTTCTGAACTTGAACTGTATTAGTTAAGTTTGAGCTAAGTTTCCCCAAATACTTAGTGAAACCAGGGTATACTGTGACTGTTTCTGTTTGTTTTTCCTTTGCATGTTTATTTCTACTATTGCCATTATATATTTCATCTACTTAGCAATAAATAACTTTTATAGTCAAACTGGTGGTAACTGGGTATATTTTTCCTTCTTTACTTCTCTTTCCCCCACTTGCTCTGCAGCAACACTCCTTATACCTAAGCTAAAGATCCCCGTGTACAAAAATACTGTGGGGTCTGCTCATCAAGAGGCTAAAAGATTGGGAAGTGCTGAGTTTGAAACACATAAGGGGATCAGCTTGTACAGGCTGATTGACCCAGTTTGGCTCAGACGTGCCCTAATGAACTTAATGCTGGCCCATGGGGGTGTCATCTGGACACCAGCCGGATTCAGAGGTATTCTGTTTAACTGTGTGCTTGTGTCTGACTGTAGTTATTGTTGCTCTGATTAACTGATTCTTGGCATATGAGGGTGTCAGCCTGTCCATGCTGATCAACCCGGCCAGGTCAGGCGGGTCACGTTAATCTGTGTGTGTTTGTGTGTATGACTGATTTGGGGACTGGAGGAACCTGGCCCCACTGAACTGAGTCCTGCAAGATAGTTCCATTGGGAGTGAGGGCTTGCAGGGGGAGAGATACAGCTCCATATAGAAACACAAGTAACACAAGCAGCACATTAATAGAATTACCAAGACCCTAGTCCTAATAAATGAGCACACCCCAAAGTAGCGGGCAAATATGGTAACAAAGTAGGCCACAGCTGATCACAGGAATAAGGTGAATTAAATTGCATACAGTAAGTTTGGGCAACCCAGGTAGAACAACATTTCCTTTTGTGACAGGAGAAAGACATGTAACCAAAATTTCTGAATTACTGTTGGTTGCACTCAAACACTTAAATATTTTAATGCTTGTTGCTCGGGGAAAGATTTTTAAAAAATGGGCTGCATCCAGGTGAGCAGGGGCATGCACTTGCAGTGGCACAAATAGTAGTGGCATAAATTTGTGCAGCAGCCCTTGTACCTGTGCTTTGGTGAGAGAGAAATTGTCCTGCTTTGGCAAAACTGCCCTTTCCCTGTTTCTCCCAGCTCCCAGCATGCAGGAGCAGCTGGGGCAAAAATGAAATAGGAGACTAAGCCTTTGGTCAGCACATGCTATTGTTGTGCATGCCATGCTGTTTTTTATCAGCATTTTTTCATTTTTTCTTTCTGCTACAAGGAAATCCTAGTAGCAAATTTTGCCCTGTGCTGCAAATTTGCAGCACAGGCATATTTAATATTCCAGGTATGCAGTTTGTGGCACAGCAAAGAGGTTTGTGGAGCCACAAAATGTATATGGTTGTATGTCTGCATATGGCCTCAGTGTATAAAGAGTTCACTTAGGATTAATTGCCTAATAAAAATGAAACAATGAAAGAGATTTACCCTGAACACTGGGGAAATAAAAAAAAATACAAACTAATTAATATTTCAGCAATGTATGCAGTTTAGACAAGGTGACTTCAAAGACACAAACAAGTTGGAGATCCAAATTCCATTGACTATAGGTGACAGCTTGGTGGTGGTCTACCTTTCAGTCTGATAATGTTCCTAGTTAATGAAATTGGGGAAAAGAGAATTGAAATGAACGAGTCGTAGTTGGCTAATAAGGCAGTTCTGTTGCAGGTTTCCCTCACCAACCACAGTTTTGAGTATCCACACTTCAGAGAAGGCAGGAGGCGGGACTACAGTCAGAAAATACTGCCCATGACCCACCTGTCCCTGCTTCTGCCTCTTACTCCCTCCTCCCCACGTCCCCCACAGCCTCGTTGGTGCCTCTCACCCCTCACCCACAGCCCCTGCTCCCCAGTCCTGTCTGTTTTGCCAAACACAGGAACTTTCAGGAACCTAGCCCTTGTGGTTGGTGAGGGAAACCTATATTAGGATGCCATGCTATGGACAAATTTAAAATGGATATAGAGATCATGCCTAAAGGATCCTCAATGCCTGGTATCGGTGTCAAAAATCAATTCAGTTCCTTTGCCTGATTAATCCATTCTTAGGCATGAGTATTTCTGGAACAGAAACATCTTTTCTGTCAATACTTGCAGTAAATACTGTCATTTTTGGAGGTTGTCTCAAACCTTTTATGTACTGTCAAGCATATGTGTTCATATGTGTTAGAAAGCCAATGGCAAGGTTAGGTCTTTACCTCTCCAATGTTGTTATCCCATGCTACACAGTGTATTTCTAAAGGCAAAACACAAGTGTTCCATTAAAGATATATGTTAAAGGAATGGTATTGTAGTTGACAAGTATCTTTTTTTAAAAGCAATTTTCCCACAACGAAGCAATTTAAAAGATTAAATGTAACTTACTCTTGAAATCATTTACAGTGGTTGTAGTAAAATACCAACACTTGCTATTGAGTACCTTAAAGCCTCCCATTTGTAGTAACTTTCTCTAAATTGTTGACCTTGGAAGAATAAATATTTTGCTTTTAAATAATGTGTATTTTGAACTTCCTTCCATTTACTTGGGGGTTAAGGATTGAGCAATTCATATTTCCAGATAGAATAAAACAACTAACTTTTTCAGTGGTGTGCAAGTTCACATATATTCTAAAGAGAAACAGTATGTTACAAATCATTCTTAAACAGTTTGGTAGTTATGGTAGTCCAGTAAAAATCTGAGGGGCAGGGATTTCTGTGGGTCACACCTTTTTATTGGACTTAGTGAATAGTTGGGAGAGACCTAAAGAAGGGTACAGTGGTACCCAGGACTTTACCTGTGTCTCTCCCAAATATACAGTGAGTTCAATAAACTATATCACTCACAAATATAAGAAGCCACCCTCTCATTATAAAAATTTGTTAATAGGAGGGGAAACACATGACTTTTACATTCATATTAAACTCTTTCTTTTGGAGCACAGGGGAAGGGATCAATAAAGATGCTTTTGAGAGAAGGAATGTTTTGTTTCATGGCAGGAAAACCAAAACCTCAGAAAAGTTTAGACACTTAACAAATGAGGTGAAGGTTAGTCTAAACAATAAAAATAAGGATAGAAGTTCCTGTTTTAGAAATTTGGTTCACAAAATAAATTTTAAAAGGATATGCCAAAAAATGTTGGGTGGGGGGACTTCAACAAATAATCTGTGCTTCTTTATTTTTTGTTCTTTAGATTTGGGGAAAGCATGTATCTGTCCTACTTCCTTAATATGCACATGAGCTCATGCTTCTATCTTGTAGTTGTTGCCTGGTCTACAATAGTAATAAAATAGTCATTGGTGCCAGCATGCATGCAGGTGCACCCCACACATCCCTAAACCTGCACACTAGAATGTCTAAAGGATGCCACCCTAAGAAAACCTTGTCTCTTACATAATTTATGGAACATCACAGCTACATTTTTCTTAATAGTGTAGACACATTGTGGGAGAAGGGTGAAGAAAATTCTTTTAAAGTACTACCTTTAATATTATGAATTATAGTTTATATTGGATGTCATTTGCAGAATATAAAAGCATCTGGAACAACTTTTTTTAATCAGAACTTTAAGGTAATACAATAAAAGACTATTCATTCAGTTTTGGCACAATTAAGAACATAAAATATTATACGAGCTGCTATAAAACCAGAATGGTAGCTCTGCATTAATATTTCTCTCTTTCATTGAAATTTCTCATTCATTAGCTTCCTGCTAATCACTTTACGGTTTCAAAGAAAATAAAATGAACCTTTCTTTACTTTTCCAGGAAACATTAGTTATTCTGAAGGGATATAGAGATTCCATTCAGGGGCTGAAATGGTTTAAACTGATTTGTATATATAGCTAAAATAAAGGCTGTTAGCACAGGGGTTTTCACAAAAAAAAGTGGGGGGGAAATCCCTTTTCATTGACAATACCTGATGATTGGCTTTCATTTCCATCAACAAAATTCTGATAATAAGGATATCCCAGAAAGAAAAACAGTGTTCTCAGAAAATCTAGAATTTTTTTCTCTTAAATGTCACTGAAATTAGCTAAATTTTAGACTTCTTTTTTGTACCTGGCTAAGGCGAAACAGGTCTTTCATTCTTTCTTTCTTTTTTTCCCTCACTCATAATTCAAAGACTTTGGCTGAAAATATCCAGTTTGTGTGGTTACCTGGTTATTTAGTTGCTCAAGCCCTTGCTGTTCTCATTGTGGGTACAATATGATTATTGTACAGTAAAAAGACTGTTGTGATTAGTTTTACTGCATGGTTTGCAGCCACTTTAGAGTGCCCTTTTCTGTGCCCCATTGACAAGCCAGAGTTTTCAGTTGTTAGCCTTAGTGTCTTGAGTGTGACCTGGCTGACTTCCAGTTTGAGTAAGGATGAGGTAAATGGTGGACCAGGAAAATGACCAAATAATAAAGCTGCCTTTCTTCAGTTGAAAATGGGCCAGATTTACTCTGGAAGCACATGACTGGACATCCAGCTTTTCTTGGAGGACTAGATGACTGTAATGGCCAATGCCCTTGATAGTGACCAGTGGCTTGGGTCTAATTTCACAATTACAGTCATCTTCCAAACTAAATCTTAAAATTGCTGCAACAAGTGCTACATGTTGATGCAGAATGTGACAGAACATATATTAAGAGGTCTGCCTCTCCGGTTTCATTATCTACTGCTATACTCCTTCCCTGTATGGTTTGGATGGATTTTAAAGTGGCTAGTGTTCGAGTTTGTGGGCTCTAACTGAGACCAAACTTTTTGTATGATAGGTCCCAATTACTACTTGATTGGTAAGTCCCAAGTATTAGTACTTATGTGCAGTAATGGCATAACTATTGCAGTGATGTGCTACTATAGCACAAGTGTTTGAGCTGTAGCCCCCTTATGTTAATGAGGGATGGTGTTAAGTTGCTCTTTTTGTGAAACGATTAACTTTTGAAGTTACTTTCAATTTTGTTCTGAAATATTTTGAGTCCATTAGTGTTAATGGTTTACACGATGTTCGCAAGTTCTCCCACAATTTTTGAACTGGGGATAGGCCTGCACTTTCAATGTCCTGAGAGATAAGACTGGGCAGAACTTGAGTTTTTTTCTGGCTCCTCAGTGTCTGAGGAGGAGGCTTATCTTTATAGATTTTAAAATACAATTTTATACAATTTTTTTTAGGGTGCATGTATCTGGGGTAGGCACAATCCTAATTGTTTTTTTTTTTCATAAGTGAACTAAAAATAAGTACAAATATATGTTTCCTGGGGCTTTTGATGAATGTATGCTTTGACTACAAATTTGAAATCAAAAGTATTTTTTTAATCCAATAATTTTATTCATATAAACTGCCATAAACATTTCTACGCCTACAGCTTGTGTTTTGTTTGGAAAGTGTAGCCAAATATGTCTTTCTCATATGTACAGGGTCCCATTGTTTTATTTATGAAAAGTTATTATATAACGCGTTTACAAACACAAAGTAACACACAAAAATTGCTTTGAGTCCTTTTGAATGTATGCTTTGACTACAAATTTGAAATCAAAAGTATTTTTTTAATCCAATAATTTTATTCATATCATAAACATTTCTACGCCTACAGCTTGTGTTTTGTTTGGAAAGTGTAGCCAAATATGTCTTTCTCATATGTACAGGGTCCCATTGTTTTGTTTATGAAAAGTTATTATATAACGCGTTTACAAACACAAAGTAACACACAAAAATTGCTTTGAGTCCTTTTGAGGTTTTCATTGAAAATGGTGTTAAAATTGATCATTGAGTTCTTTGGCTATGATGACAGTGCATTATGGAAACATTTAAATAATGAATGGAGAGAGTCTCAGCATCTCTTTGTGTTAGGAAAGACTTATATTTTAAGCTTGAGTTCTGAAGTTTTGTGGCATATCAATCCTGTGCCTCATGAGTTTCAAAGCATGTCTAATTTTATTTTTTCTGCAATTAATTTATCATCTTTAGACAAACTGTGCAATCTTTTCTAAATGTGTATAGTCTAATTTCATTGAACTTAAACATTTCTAACATGTTTAAATTAATGTTAGGAATGTCTGTTGAAGCACCTTCATTTTTCTTATGCAAAGGTTTTGTTCTCATTAAGAATAATATGTAGCTGGAAATAAAAAATATATAGATATATATATATACTAAAATATTAACATTAGGACACCCTAGTTTTTTTTTTTTAATTATTTCTTAATGCGTAGCAGGGTTGGAATGTTTTGGTTTTAAACCCAATACATTGTTCATAAATGTTATTTTTTCCACTTTAAAAAGAGAACTTCTTATAAAAACAAACCTTTTAAATAAAATTTCTGTGTCTGTGTGCATGTATAATGCACACAATTCAATAAGAACAGATTCATTACAGAAGTCACACTACCTGATTTGCTTTTTCAGTAAGTTGAATTTTCTGTAATGAAATTTTAAGAATTTCCTTTTATGTTACATATATTTAAATAGCACATTTCTTACCATACATCTATAGGTCTATTACTTGTATATGTAACAAAATATGTATATTTTACAAAGACACCAGCTAGGAGCTCAGGTGTCTCTGCAATTAATTAAAGCAACAATTTGTACTTGGTAATTAGCATAAGTGAGAAAAATGTCTATGTAATATATAATTGAAGCCTTTTTTTCAAGTAAGGACACATTGTACATTATGTCAGACTTGTTACTTTTAAATGCCAACACATCTGATTTGTGCATTCAGTGGTATTAAAGATATGCACATCAATACTGCAAACAGTTCTACATGATTTTTAGGATATTCATTTCAGTTCTCACAATATAGTCTTGGATATTATGCTTCAGTACATAAAAAAGTACCTTCTTAACTTGTATTACCACTGCAAGCAGCTATTTACAGGTATTAATGAGTGAATAGACCCTCAGCATGCTCTTGACAAATTTATGTTTTTGGAGCTGCAAGACCTATGACCAATGAAACTGTGTGCTCAAAACAATGCTTTCTTCCACAGTACTTTTTTCTGAGTGTATATTATATTAAGAACAAAGTCAGGCACAGGTATGAAGGAGACCTTTTGTCTTAATATTCCATCACCATTTTTCATAGTTTCATAGTTAGTAGGGTCAGAAGGGACCTGAGCAGATCATCAAGTCCAACCCCCTGCCATGGGCAGGAAAGAATGCTGGGGTTAAATGACCCTGACTAGGTGTCTATCTAGACTCCCTTTGAAGACCCCCAGGGTAGGGACGAGCATCACTTCCCTTTCCTCATGGAAATCTTTGCTGCAAATGAGAGAACCCGAGAAGGGCTTTCCCTTCAGGATCATGTATTTGTGAGGCAATCTTTCTTGTGGGACTTTGAAACATTTTACTCCCATTATGTCTTCTTGTATTTCAGTAAAAGAAATAAGGTAAATTTTATAAGGGGAAACTGACACGGCAAAAGGTTATTGTGATGACACAGAATCATGTAGAAATCAGTGCCATTAAAACCAAAACTTGTGAGACAGTAAATTATTTCCTTGTTTCCTTCCTTGTTTACAATTTTCCTAACCTGAAACTTTAGAAAGCCCGCTACCTTAACCTTTACAGATTCCTAGACATAGGAACAATCAAGATACAATTAGGATCTGTGGAAAACTGCTGGTATGAAAAAGCAGTGAAAGAAATAATTGGACAATCTGAATTTAGATAAATCAGTTAGCCCTTGTGACCTGTATCTCTAGAATATACAGAAGTTAATCAGTAAGTTGCTGAACAACAGATAAAAAGAAGTGGTCTTCTCAAAGACCTGGGTAAAAGGAAGCTGTTTTTACCATGTGGAAAATCTATCTTCAGTCCTTACTAAAAGAATGATATATGTTTTAGGTGAAAATTGGCAGGGCGGGTGTCAGCAGGAGCAGCTGTGTGCTTCTCTGTGTCCTGGCACTCCAGGTGGGGCCAGAGCTGGCACAGAAGGTCTTCAAACGTGGCCTGAATCATCCAGAATGTGTCAGACCATTGGTCATTGTTCCATTCCTGCAGCATGACACATTTCCACAAGTGGTAGCTGGTGCAGGAGGCCAAAAGGTGGCAGAGCTGGTGGTACAGGAGGGTAATGGCAGTTCCAGTGGTGGTGTCCTGGAGCCCCTAGTCACTGGGCCTGGTGGGAGCATATGTGTGTCAGCAGGGGCCCTGGAAGGCATGTACCAGTTGTCCAGCAGGCTGCTGGAGTGGGTGGGGGAGTCGGGTGGTACAAGGTGGCCAAGCGCCAGGCATGCAGATTGGTGGTGGGTGAGAAGGATAGCTGCAGAAGCTCTGAGTGGGGGACCTTGTCCCTGGGTGCCAGAGCTGAGAAGCACAGCTGCAGCAGGAATAGAGCAGGCACATGTTGTCTGTGTCTGTGCCACACTGCTGCTCTGACAGAAGAAGTATCTACCGAGAGGTCACAATGTGGAAGATGTGGTTTTAAGATAGCTGCCAAGTTCTGGCAGACATGTGGCTAGAGGTTGAAGCTCCCCCTACTGGCCACAGAGGCATATGGCAGGGCTGAACTGACCAGGGACTAAAGTTAGTCTCAAATCCCACCACATGTAGATACCTGCCAAAAAACACTTGGGGTGCATCCAGATGAGAGCGCACATGCCTCTTGCCCCATCTCAAACCCCTTTGAGATGAGGCAAGAAGCACATGCAGGAATGAAAAAGTGAAGAAAATTAGATTGCTGGATATCCAGGAGTCTAAAAAAAATGGAGTTTAAAAAAGCGGGGCAGGGCATGGTCCCAAAACATGTCCTGAGGTAACCAGAAGCTGGATCCTCCACAGAGATGCTCTGGCTGCCAGACCATCACTATGCTTGGTCCCTCGCCCTGGTGCTGAACCACACGGCATGCCAGGCAGTGTGCTGCAGCACCAGGTCTCGAGTGCCAGTATATAAGGGGTCAGGGGGGAATGGAGAAGGGGGGAGAGGACAATGGCGGGGGCTCCCACTGGCTCCACCCACTCCCCCAGCCCTTCCCAGCCCCAGCCCCCACCTGTCCCCCTGAGATCCCTGATCCCTGCTCTGCCTGGCCCCACCCTCCACCTGCTCTGCCAAGCCCCCCGATACCTGCTCTGTCCAGCCCCACCCCCTGCCTGCCCCCCCAAGACCCCTCCTATCCCATTCCTGCTAGGTCCCACCCCCCAAACCCCCTTAGGCCCTGTGCACTGAAGCAAAAAGCCCCAGCTCAAATTTGCACTGCTTCTATTTGAGCTTCTGCAAGCGCATGTACTTGCATATGTAGAAGTGCCCTTAATGTGCATTGAATTTAAGTCCTCTTAAATCCACACATAGATTCAGCCAATGAATACAGTAAATCCATCTTACTGAACATCAGTAATGACTTAAAAGAGGAATTTTCTGCATTACTGAAGAGAGAAGAAATTGGAAGCATTGGTAAAAGAGAAATTGGAAATGGGTATAAATTAACAAAATGAAATTCAACTTGGAATATAATCAGCTAATAGTCTGAGGAAGAGTAATTCAAAGTCCAGATACTCAAAGGGAGAAAAAAAGCTGGAATTCAATGAAAAAAAATGTAGTGATACTAGGAAAGCAAAAGTATTATAAAATACCTGGCAGAGGGATGGGGAATGGCGAAGGAACTAGCTTTGATACAGTGTCCAATCTTAATTTATTTTTTCTGCCATAAACTACCACTGCAGTTAATGGGAGCTGGGCATTCAGTTTCCATGGTGATTAAGACACACTTGAAACTTAAATAGACCACAAAAATTATTTCCCTTCCTTACATAATATTAAAAATAACTTCATGAGAAAAATCACATTTTATGCAACAAAAGCAAAATAAAGAGTTAGATGTAGAGTTAACTGAAAATTTATAAGAAGACACAGAGTGGTCTTTTTAACAACATTGTTGATTACCATAAAATGGGGCTCCCTCTTATGATTATTTTGTGCCTTAGCAATATTTAGAGTTTCATATTTTTCTGGTTGAATAACTTAATACAAAAATGAAATGCTTTGATTCAGAGTAATTGAATTAAAAATTCTGTTTTACCTTTTCCTTTGTTAATCTAACACCATTACAAAATGCTTATGGTATTTTAAAAGATTTCTCAAATGAGTTATAGCAATGTAAATATGTAGTGCTTTATGCTTTTCCTGCCTTTGGATTTCTCTTGAAAAACCTATAAAATATATAAGATTATTTTGTATAGAATATCCTCCTTTCCTAGAAGTACAGTATTATAAACCTCTTAATATAATTTTCATGCAGGTCTGTGGAATTGTACGTTTGCAACCATTTTTATAATGGTGAAAAATGCTGTGTCTAGAATATATGAAAGAGCTACAATTCAAACATTTTCTTTTTTACCTTGTTCATTTTTAGTCAACTTTAGATGATAAAATAATATCACTCCTGTATTCTCTAATTAACTGGTGTGATGGTGGACCTTGCCTTTCTGTATCCTTTTATAATCTCCAAAGAGCTGTAAATACCCTGACTTTCCTGCTTGCCACATCTCGGATGTTATTATAATATGTTCTGCTTTATGATGTCACCTGCTGGGAAGGTTGTTATATATGTATATATTTGTTGTTTTATTTTGCTCTTTGGGTGTCTCTATTAGGAATCCTGGTATTATAGAGGAAAATGTCACTCGATAATTCCCACACACCAGCCAATATATATTCACAATCAGATGCAGATTAACACTTGTCTTTATCTTTATTCTTTATAAAATTATACAAACTTCCGTTATCTTTAAACAGAAGCGGTCCTTTTTTTTAACAATTATATCAACTTTGTCATTCTAGCTACATACAGTTCTTATTTAACCTTTATCGGTTTGGTTGGACTGAACTTGGTGTTAGTAAAAAAAAAAAGTCCCTTTAACTCTGCTTTGTCCATTTATTTCCTTTTTTTTTTTATTTTTAGAGCAAGTTTTTCCCTTCAAGCCTTGTTATTTCTCTCTCTCTACTTCTGCTATCCCGAGTGTGTACCTTTCATCTGGTGCGCGCCTGAAGCCGTGAATCCCGGTGGTCAGCACTGAGTTGTTTTCACTAAGCTTGTGGGAGTGAGTCAATTCACTCTCCTCTGTTTTTTTGTTTGTTTACTTTTCAGCGCAGCTGCCAGCCACGTCTCTGGTGCCTCTTTTGGGATCTGCCCCTCTTTGTCAGAGCTCCGCTCTCTCCAGCAATGAGAAAAATCCTGAGGTAAGTGTCTTCTCTCCTGGAGATCTTCTTTCTCCCTCACTTTCTCCTTCAGACGCTCCTCCTTTCTTCTCCCTTTCTGAGACTCCCTTCTCCTCTTTCTTTTCTTTTCCTGGAGCTTCTATCCTAATACGGTAATAGCTCCGGAAGTGGCATTCTCCGGCTCTTTTTGCTGTGTTGCTCTTTACTCTTTCACACACCTCCCCCCTTAAGACGCCTCTAGGAGCCTTTTGTTGTTTATCTTGATCCTCGATGTGGAGGGAGTTTGGATCTTCCTGAGTATTTGAGGCCTCTAGGGATTGGGTACCAGGATGATATCAAGATAGGAAGTCTGCCACCACATTGGCATGTCCAATGTGCCTGTCTGGCGATTCATGTATTATCTCTTCGGGTTGTCTTTAACCATTTCAAGGGCGCATGATCAGTAACCAGAGTGAATTTATGGCCCAGGAGATAATACTGAAAATATTCTACTCCCTACTTTATCACGAGGCACTCACGTTCAATAGTGGCATACCTTTGTTCTGGTGGGTTAAGTTTCTGGCTAGCACAGGCAGTCGGGTGTTCTATCCCATCCACTTCCTGCATCAACACAGCGCCCACAGCATAACTTGATGAATCTGTCTGGAAAATGAAAGGATGGGTGAAGTCAGGTGTATGAAAGACTGCGTCGTTACATAAAGCTTGTTGAGTCCTACAAAAGCTTCTAAATGTTTTTCTTCCCATTTTATAGACCCATTGCCTCATCCTTTTAATCAGTCATTCAAGGGGGTGGTTATCTTGGCAAAATGTGGTATGAACCTGCTGTAATAGCTGGCTAAACAGAGGAAAGCATGCATTTGTTTTCTGGTCTGTGGAAGTGAATAATCCTGTAACATTTCGACCTTATCTACCAAGGGGCACATGCATCCTTGCCCTGCTAGGAAGCCGAGATATTTAGTTTCTGGCTTACCTAGGGCACACTTCCCTAGGTTGGCTGTGAGGCCTGTTTGCTTGAGTTCTTGGAGAATGGCACTCAGAGCTTTTAAATGTTGTTCCCATTCATCTGTATAAATTATAATATCATCTATGTAGGCTGCTGCATATTGTTGGTGTGGTGCTAGGACCCAATCCATAAGTCTTTGGAAAGTGGCTGCAGCCCCATGCGGGCCAAACGGCATTTTCTTGAATTTGTACAAACCCCGTGGTGTGCCGAAAACAATTTTTGCTTGGTCTTCTCTGCGTACAGGTATCTGTCAATATCACTTTGTCAAATCTAATGTAGATATGTATTTTGCTTATCTTACTCTCTCCAGTAATTCAGTAATTTGGGGGATGGGAAAAGGGTCGAATTTTGAAATTGCATTTAATTTATGAAAGTCAATGCACAAATGGAGGGATCCATCTTGTTTTGGAACAATTACCAATGGGCTTCACCATGGGCTCCGTGATTCTGTTATTATTCCTTGCTCTAATATCCCATCTATCTCTGCCTTCACTACTTCGTATCTATGATATGGGATTCTCCACCATCTTTCCCTTATTACCCTTCCTTCTGGTGTAACAATGTTATGGCTAATCCCCATAGCACAGCTGGGATTCTTGTTAAACACCTCTCCAAACACTTGTATAAGCAGTTTTAATTGATCTCTTTGTTGCGCCATCAACTGGGTACCTGGAGAGACTTCTTGACTTTTTAGCCGGTTTTGATGTTTCCTATTCATTGTACTCATTTTCTGCTTGCCCTCTCATAGAAGAAGCTGCTAAACCTTCTCGCTCTTTCCACAGTGTTAATAAATTAACATGAAAAATTTGTTTTTCCTTTTTTTTGTCCAGGGTGAAGAACCTCATAGTCTACAGGTCCAACACGTCTAGATATCTTGAATGGACCTTGCCAACAGGTTAAAAATTTACTCGTAGTATCTGGGAGTAAGACTAACACTTTTTGTCCTGGTTGTAAGTCCCTTTCACTCATATTTTGGTCATACCTAGTTTTTTGTTTCTCTTGGGCTTGTTGGCGATTTTCTTGGGCTAAATTTTCTGCCTTTCATAACCATTCTCTCAATTCATTGACATATTCAGATGGCCTCACCCCTGGGGTTCCTCCTTCTTCCCATCCCTGTTGGACCACATCCCTCAGGCTTCAGGGTCGATGCCCATAAACCAGCTCAAATGGGGAAAACCCTAAGGATATTGTGTGGCTTCCTGTACTGTAAACAACAGAGGGCGAATGACCAAATCCCACTTCCACGGCTTCTCTTGTGTACATCTATGCATCATATTTTTAAGGGTTCCATTTAATCTCTCCACTAAGGCATTGGTTTGGGGGTTATAAAGCGTGTTTCGCAAGTGTTTTATTTTTAATACTTGGCACAGATTCCGCATAACCTGGGACATAAAATTCGTCCCTTGGTCTGTAATGATCTCCCTAGGAATACCAAAGCAGTATACCCACTTAAGCAATTCTTCAGCTATTCAAGGCCCAGTGACTGTTCTCAACGGGATGGTGTCCAGAAACTGAGTGGCATAGTCTATCAAGACAAGTACAAATTGGTAACCCATCACAATTTTTGGTAATGGTCCAACCACATCCGGGGCTATATGGGAGAATGGCTCTCCTATCACTGGCATGAATTGTAAGGAGGCCCGTGGGGGGTTTTGAAGGCTGTCCCTCTGACAACTTGAGCAGGCTCTGCAATAGTCTTCAACTTGTTCATACAGTCTGGGCCAGAAACTCCACTTAGTTAGCCTGGTTTCTGTTTTAGCTCTTCCCATGTGCCCTCCTAATGGATGCATATGAGTGAGTTTCAAGAGAGGTTCCCTGTAGTCTTGAGGTATCAGCAGTTGTGGTACCTTTGTACCTTCTATATGTCCTGCCTTGATCCTATATAACAAGCTTTTCCTCAACTCATACCTGGGGAATGTGTGGCATCTCTCTGGGCAAATTACCTGATCATCCTGCTTGACTAGCTCCATTTGTCTTATTGATTGAAACAGGTCCTCACCTTGTTGAGCCTCTCGAAAGCAGGAGCTGCTTGCTAAACTCTCCAAATCCAGTGTATCAGGTTCAGTGTAATATTCACTGTTCTCTCCGGCTAAAACTTCTACTTTGACTTCTTGTCTCCTCATGGTGTCTAGGACTTCATAAATCTCCTCCTGGTCTCTGCCCAATACCATCGGGTAAGGTAGATCATTGGCATCTCTGGCATCCTACTGGCATCTCTCGGGTGGTGTCCAAGATTTCCACCCGATATGTCCTTCGGGGGTACACTGACAACTGGCCATACATATAAATCATTTTTACGGTGCTTGCGCTCGGAGCCCAGCCTCAGGGAGCTCTGCTGGTTCTAATCAACATCTGGGCACATCCAGTATCCCCTATAGCTTTTATTTTCTTCCCTCCAACTGAGGTCCACACAGTGGGTTTTTCCTTTGATGCTTCCCAATATGTTTCCCCAGTGCTGCAGTCCATCATTTCCACCTGCCTGTTGTCACTCCTCTCACTTCTTTGTATCCAAGTTTTGAATGGTAGTTCCCTTGGTCGTGGACTCAATCGAGGATGACTGGCACACTCCCTTGCAATATGTCCAATTCTCCCACACCTGAAACATACTGTATTCGGTCTCATCCCTTCTCGAGTTCTCTTTTGTTTATTCTCTCATCCAACTTGAGGAGTTCTGGACTTTGGAGCTTTCTCTTGGTAGTTATCCATTTGGGCACTATCAAAATCCTCGGCCAACCGTAATGCTTCTGCCGATGGCTTTGGTCAATAACACCGCACCCAACTTTCAGTATTTCCCTCTAAATCTATTAAGACTTGTTCCAACAGGATCTGGTCACATAACTCTACCTTGGATACCTCCTGTGGCTTCAACCACTTTTCTAACACATCGGCCAATTGTTGCAACAGACTTCACAGGGATTTCTCTTCTTTTTTCTTTTTCATGCGGAAGGCCTGTTGATAATTTTCTGGGTTAATATTTAAACGACACAGAATCTCTTTCTTCACCTTATCATAGTTCGTCGCTTCGCCTCATGCCATCGCCCGATAAGCCGCTTGTGCTCTTCCTATCAAGAGTACACCTAAATGGTCAGCCCACTGGCTGTGCTCTAACCCAGATGCTAACACTGCTGTTTCAAAGCTTTCAAGGAAGGCCTCTGGGTCATCTTGTGGGGTCATTTTCGGGACTTTTAATTCGACTTGGTGTCATTGAACCCATATCTATTGCTGTATCCATTTTTATTCAAGTGTGATTTGTTGAGTCTGCTTGTTGTTGTTGTTGTACTAATTGCCCTACTAGATGGATGGTTTGTTGTAGTGACTCTAGACCTCCCCATGGGGTTTGGTTGTCTCTCCATGCTGTCTTCTGATCAGGCCATCATCACTTCACAGCCAATGCACCACTGTGATGGTAGACCTTGCCTCTCTGTATCCTTTTATAATCTCCCAAAGAGCTGTAAATACCCCAACTTTCCCATCTGCTACATCTCGGATGTTATTATAATATGTTCTGCTTAATGATGACACCTGCTGGGAGGGTTGTTATATATATATTTGTTGTTTTATTTTGCTCTTTGGGTGTCTGTATTAGGAATCCCGGTATTACAGAGGAAAACTTCACTCGATTATTCCCACACACCTGCCAATATATATATTCACAATCAGATGCAGATTAACACTTGTCTTTATGTTTATTCTTCATAACACTATACAAACTTCCATTATCTTTAAACAGAAGTGGTCCTTTTTTTTAAACAATTATATCAACTTTGTCATTCTAGCTACATACTGTTCTTATTTAACCTTTATTGGTTTGGTTGGACTGAACTTGGTGTTAGTAAACAAAGTCCCTTTAACTCTGCTTTGTCCGTTTATTTCCTTTTTTTTATTTTTAGAGTAAGCTTTTCTCTTCAAGCCTTGCTATTTCTCTCTACTTCTGCTATCCTGAGTTGTGTACCTTTCATCTGGTGCGCGCCTGAAGCCATGAATCCCGGTGGTCAGCACTGAGTTGTTTTCACTAAGCTTGTGGGAGTGAGTCAATTCACTCTCCTCTGTTTTTTTGTTTGTTTACTTTTCAGCGCAGCTGCCAGCCACGTCTCTGGTGCCTCTTTTGGGATCTGCCCCTCTTTGTCAGAGCTCCGCTCTCTCCAGCAATGAGAAAAATCCTGAGGTAAGTGTCTTCTCTCCTGGAGATCTTCTTTCTCCCTCACTTTCTCCTTCAGATGCTCTTTCTTCTTCTTCCTTTCTGAGACTGCCTTCTCTTCTTTCTTTTCTTTTCCAAGCACTTCTACCCTAATATGGTAATAGCTCCGGAAGTGGCATTCTCCAGCTCTTTTTGCCACGTCTCTGTTTACTCTTTCACAACTAGCCACTAGGATATATATAAAAAATGGATGTATGAAAAAAATGTTTTATATCTGTTGCAAAAAGAGTACCTGTCTAGTCCTAGAGTTTTCATACTAAGTGCTTGTAGATACTTACAATTTAAGTTGCATGTCCTTATTTTGCAGTTCAGAATCATTGATGTTTCACTTAATGTGTTTCTTGTATGTGACCTAATTAAATGTGCCAACTTGCCTCAACAGAAAAAGGTCTAACAGTCATGTTAGTCAGAAGTGAAGCACAAGGCAGGCTTTAGATGTACCTTTATAGACTGACAGAATCAATTGCAAAAGCTATCCTAGAACCTGGTAAAGTGAGCTCTTGCTTATGAAAGCTTATGCATCTCTGATTCAATAAGTGTAGAAGATGCATAGAAGCAGATCCAGGATTGTGCACAGTGGGGTGCAGGAGTAGCAACTAGTGCTACAGGGTGGCTGCACTCCCCACTCCTATACTCCTCCCCCACACCTAGGGCAGTCAGGCTGTGCTAAGAGAGCAGCAGCTGGGGACTTTTTTAAGCCCCCAAAGCAGGTAAAATTCTCCCCCTTATCCTCCTTGCTTAGAGGCATGTGTCCATCCTCCCCTTTCCTTCCTTCTCTTCCACTCCCCTTCCCCACCTATGACTGCCACCATCCCCACTGTAAAAGCTGCACAGGGGGCAGGTGGGTTGCCCCTCCCTGCATTTGCTCCCAGCCTGGTGAGTAACACCCAGGCAGACCAAGTAAGGGAGAGGGAACCTGCCTACTGTTGTCCCCAGGTGATCCTAACCCCTACATAACCTGGCTGAATCTCCTCTGAATAGTTGTGGGTGGGGAGGGAGAAATGACAGGGGAGGGAAGACAACATACCTCTGGACATGAATGGGAAAGGAGGGTAGCATTTTAACTTCTTTGGGAACTTAAGGTCCCCAACTGCTGCTCTTGACATATGGTCTGAAAGTGGGGTATGGCCACAGCTAGGCACACTCTCTGGGTCTGTCCTAAAGTTACAGCTTTACCCTGACCTCCCTCAAATTACATTTAAGTGGAATGGTTGTTGTAGGCACTCAGCATAGTGTATGGTGTTGCGCCCCATACGCCGGTGCACCCTTGACCTGCGAGCCTGGGTCGGCACGACCAGCTTGGCATGAGGAGGGGGATTTATGACCGGGCAGGTGGGTGATAATGGTGAACAGGAGTCAGGATGATTTAAACACAGCGTGATGTTTTCACAAAAGATTTATTTTACTTATGCTTCTGATGGCTAGAGTGTAGGCAGTGGAGTTGATTTATTCATTCAGTTACAGCATGCAGCTATCATGTTACCCAGCATTTACAGGGCGGGTAAGACAGTTGCTTCCGAGCGATTCATATAAGCCGTTGCGGTCTGCAGATTACTAAGAGCTCTTGATAAGAAAGATAACGTCAGAGATAGAGAGATAAATGGGGATACGTCAGAAAGATAACGTAGGTGGAGAGAAATATTCATGCATGATCTGTTCTTCTTGAGTGTATATGCAGTTCTCTGTTCTCTGCTTTGGGCGGAAGTTCTTTCAAAGTTTTATCTGACACAGGTGACCAATTACTATACGCCAATTATAAATAATTAATGAGTTGGCACTTGTGCTTTCTTTGTTTGCTCAGGTTTCATTAAAAAAAGGGAGTTATTTTTTACTTGGGTGGTACTGGTTCTGTTTGGTCACAGGATGGCGCGTGTAGCATATTTAATTTTACAACTTCATTAAAGTAGTTTCACTTTTATCTAGTCATTATGGGTAGCGATATCTCTTGTGCTGAATTGTCAAGGTCAGCTTCTCTCTTTCATATGAGAACTCAAGTAATTTGAAATGAGGCACAGACAGGGGTGTGTATATGCAACACTGTTAATACAGAGGCATAAATTACAACCACAGAGTTTGTTGTGTTAGCTTCTGACCTCTTGCCATCTGACCTTTTGCCAGCGGCATCTGAAATCAAAGACTTTAATCTTTGACATATGGCTCTGCATATCATAGAATTCTAATAGGTGCTTTGATAAACTGTCATTCCTCATTAGTCAAAAAAGTGGCCCAGAAAATATTCCAGACTTGATTTTCCACCACTTTAAAATGCTTCATCATATATCAAATAGTAGAATCCCTCTTACCTTTATCCCTTCTGCCCAAAACCTCCTTTTCACATCTGTTCCTAACAGGTTTCCATAGTCTACTGAACTACTACAATTAGAGTCCCAAATGTTATTTTCTTCTAAATGTAATCCCAGGTAGTTAGGATTACACACCAGTCCATGGGAGAGGAAGAGATATAACATGCACGTGTGCGCGCACACACACACACTTTCTCTTGTGTTTGCAAATGCAAGTAATACAAATAATTCTGATGCTTATGTATGTATAAGCAACCTTGATATACATAACCGTTATAATCAATTGTATTACTTGCATTTCAAACTGAAGAGAATACTGAAGCCACTTTCTGTCATACATAAAATTCTTTAAAAATTGGCTAGTTGTCTCAAATTGTGAAGGGTAAGAAACTTGTTTGTCAGACAAAATAGAAACGACAGAAACATCTAAGTGGCTCTGTTTTCTTGTCATCTGCAGCTCAATTTGTCACAGTCAAGGGTTTCTGATAGCTTAGATGGGAGATTCAGTGATCATTGTGGGTGCTTGTCTCAAATCTCAGACAAATGGTATAGTCCCTGGGGATGACCATCTCATGAAAAGTTTTACGTATCCTCAGGACTGCTTAACTTGATTGTAGGCTTAACACATCACAGGACTAGAACTTCTGGCTTTCATATTCCAAACTGCCATTGTCAAAAATAGTTTTTAGTAAAAATGACAACAGTAGGAGCCATAAAAGTGTCATTTGCAATTAGAAATTGTGCACATGATTCCACGTATATTCCTTAGTTATTTTCACCTGGGTAAACCACTTGTAAAATGCTTCAAAAGCAAGTATCTCCATTCATGTATGAGACTGTTTTTGTACAAGTTTTTCAGAGGTATGGCCACAGAAGATGTAGACAAGTGGATAATTGGGTCCTGCATTTTCTATGATGCCACACTTTAGCTTTTTTTCATGGCAAGGTCATCATAGCTGTTGGGCATTGAGATTATTATATAGTATGAATTGTACAGATATATTCCAAAAATTATTAATAGAGTCATTGCACAACTTTTGTCATAAAATACTTGAGAAATCATAGCAAACTACTGAGTGAATATTTCATCCATACTGGAGACAGGATACTTTTATTTCTAGTCAGATATGTGGAATATATTTCATAATGTGTCAAACAAGACATCACAAAAATAAGATGATAGTTTAAAGTCATCAAAAGACAACAAGGACCAAAAAGAAGACTAGGTCTTCTAAAGATGCTTTTCTGATTAAAAGAATACTACTGATATGTTAAATGAGATGAGAATAAAGAGCTTATATTTTTTTAGTGATCCTATTTAACCTATAATATTCTCTCCAATATTGTTATTTTTCTCAATTAAATAAAAAGTCTTAAAGTTCAATAGGCCAATGTTTAATCCAGTTTTGAATGTCAATTAAAGTTAAAGATTCATTACCACATAGAGACATTTTAGAATTCATTGCTATTTTTCTATACAAGTTATAATTTATTATAATAGATACCCCATTTTTTAAAAAGAATTTTTTTTTTTAAACCTGTTGCTAAATATAAAACTGTAGAGAAGAATTTTATTTTCAAAGATAGAGATGATTTGATTTACTTTTTATTTTGCTTACTGGTCACTAATAAAACATCTCCACATTCCTTCCTCTTATTTTCTTTAAAATCCAGACTCACCATGTGCGCAAATGCATGTGCATGTGCAGAATTTAACAGTACAGATTTGTTTTTCAGTGAAAGCTGCTCTCTGAAAAGCAATTGTCTTTTGTTTCCAAATCTAAACAAAGAAAATACCTGATTGTGCTAAGCAGGTTGTGCTAGGCAGGTAAGTGATTTACTTAATTTAAATTATATCTTGTGTTTTGAGTATACCAACAGAGATTAAGTTGAGTTATGGAGAATAAGAGAATAAAATGCAGGTAAAATTCTCCCCCTTATCCTCCTTGCTTAGAGGCATGTGTCCATCCTCCCCTTTCCTTCCTTCTCTTCCACTCCCCTTCCCGCAGCAGAATCTGAATCTAAAGTTTCAGTGCTAATTCAGAAGCATGGTTCATGAGCACTGTGATGCTGGTGTGGATGGAGCATCCCACAGGAGCACAAGGGGCCCCCTGCATGCTCAGTGGCAAACCCAGAAGTGGACTTGAAATACATTCAGTCCACTTCTGGATCCACCAGGGAGTACACTGGTGCCCCTCCCTGCATCCCTCCTGGATTGGAAATTGGCCATGGCAGGACCTCAGGTGCCCTCAACCAAGACCCAGGAGGCACCAGTTGCTAAGCAGAGGAGGCTCCAGGGGGGCCCCCCTGCACACTCCCTGGGGGACCCAGAAGTGGACCAGAAGTGCTTCTAGTCCACTTCTGGGTCTGCTGCTGAGCACACTGGGGAACCCCCCACACACTCCTGTGGGACACTCCATCTGCCCCAGCATCATAGCATTCATGAGCTGTGCCTGGTACCTCTAGGTATGTAGAAAAAAAGCTATGTCTATGTCTGAATCTCCAAATCTTTCTGAATCTTTCTGAATTAATGCAGGGAGATTAAAGGGTCTCCTGATTCAATTTGGATTTGGGGATCTGGCCACTGAATCAGGCTGAATCTCCGCTGAATCAAATCAGGGACCGAAGCTTCACACAGCCCTAGTAGTTATTATTAAAACATTAAACAATTAATGTACCGGACAAAGATAAATACAAATATTTACAGGCTTATACCAATAGGAACTAAAGAACAAGCCTAGAACACAATAAGGAGCACTACACCACAATAAGTATCAAAATTGCTGGCTGGTGACCTGGTAATTGCAGCACTGAATTTACAGACACTAGATTTCTTATAGAACTTGCTTTTTTAACTCTTTCACCACTGGTGTCTCTAACTTACTCACTTAAAATTCATCAACCTTCTAACTACCACAAACATCAGCAACACAAAGAATTCAGAGACAAGCAGCAATACTACCAACACTCAAATTGTCAAGCTCAAGGTCACACATATGTACATATAGCCATCTCTCAGTCTGCTTTACAACATATACACCAAGCAAGGATGAAAACTATCACAATGATCAGAATGGACACAGTGAACCATGGTCCTGGAGCATGCGGCCGTTTGTTCACCAGAGCGCCCCAAGGGATGACAAGGTCGAACCGTTATAAAATACTGCTAGACCGTTTCAGGCTGGACATAAGGAAGAATTTCTTTACTGTCTGAGCCCCCAAGGTCTGGAACAGCCTGCCATTGGAGGTGGTTCAAGCACCTGCATTGAACACCTTCAAGAAAAAATTGGATGCTTATCTTGCTGGGATTCTATGACCCCTGCTGACTTCCTGCCCTTCAGGCAGGGGGCTGGACTCAGTGATCATACAAGGTCCCTTCCAGCCCTAATGTCTATGAAATCTATGAAATCCAACACATTCTGCATCCTCAGCAAATACACAGACACCTTCAAGCATAGCATCCCAAGGAACTCCCCAGTCGTATCCCCTACTGGCGTCTTCCAGTGGGTGACAGGGACTGAGCCTGCCTCACAAAAAGAGAGGAGCAATACTTTATCAGATCCTTTTGATGATCGCAACTTCAAGTTTGTATCCAACTTCAATAGCTCTAGCCACTCTGAGGTGAGCTACTTGATGACACTGAACCTCTCTACAGCTTCGATTTCAGTTTGTTCCTTTCACCCAGTCAGGTACTAACAATTGAGAGCCGCAAGGGCAAAAGTCCAAAACCTCTGGTCAGTGACTGACCATGATCAACAGGATTTCTGACAGCAAAGATCCTGAAGCCCCTGAGCTCTGATTAATAACTTCTTTATAAGGGGCCAAGTCACCCCATCCAAGGTGACCAATCATAACTCAAACATACCTATTGTAGCAAAACCCCAGTTTTTCTCTTTTTAAATTTATTTTAAAATGCATTCCCTCCCTTTCCCAAACCATTGATGACTTTTTATCTCCCTCTCTATTCCCTATAGATAAGTATAAGTAAGCTAAGATGTAGGATAACCTTTAATATTTTTATTTTGGTAGCAAGCTTTTGATCTTGGATATCCACTGTTTTATATTGTATTA
>NW_017728916.1:19743091-19744559 GCF_001723895.1 Crocodylus porosus
TAAACTGGCTCCCCAATGAATGAGTGTGATTCGGAACGATCGAAATACAATGGTAGCAGGCCTCTACTGAATGGCCTGTAATGAATGGGACATCACCTCACATTGATTCATCCAGGAACCATGGACCTCACCCAGGAACAGAGACAAGACCAACATTTGAAAGACAAAAGACCCTGCAGAACCAGCAACTCTCACCATTTAGACTCCCAAAACTGCATATCCCTACATCCAGCACACATGCTCAGTATGCCAGGGGCTGACCCTTGCCTGGGCATGCCTTCTGTCACTATGGTCACACAAGATCTGTCCCTATAAAAAGAGGTAGTGAAGACAGACCCAGTGGGATGCCCTCTCCATCTGGACCAGCACCATGCCACACCACCTATCCAGCCAGATGCCCTGCCAGTGACCCTCCTCTGGACAACACCTACTGGACAAGGACTCCTTTCCAGCCTGGGATAGGTAGATATTATTACATGCATACCTTCTCCTAAAATTTGGATTCTCTGTCTCTGTCTCTCGCTCTCCTCCTGGACTTCAGTGGACTTCAGCCCCTGAACCAAACCTCTCTAACCCCTGCTGCCATTTCATAGACATTTGGGCTGGAAGGGACGTCAGAAGATTATCGAGTCCAGCCCCCTGCCCAGAGAGCAGGAAGTCACCTGGGGTCATAGGATTCCAGCAAGTTAAGCATCCAATTTGCTCTTGAAGGTGTTCAATGTAGGTGCTTGAACCACCTCTGATGGCAAGCTGTTCCAGTCCTTGGGGGCTTGGACAGTAAAGAAATTCTTCCTTATATCCAGCCTGAAACAGTCTCGCAGTAGGTTATGACTGTTCGACCTCATCATCCCTTGGGGTGCTCTGGTGAACAAACTTTCCTCCAGATTCTGATGGTCACCCCTGATAAACTTATAGGTGGCCATCAGATCACCCCCGAGCCTGCGCTTTTCCAGGCTAAAGAAGCCCCATGGCTCTCAGCCTGTCATCGTAAGGTCTGTTTTTCTGACCTCTGATCAGGCGTGTGGCTCTTCTCTGGACTCTCTCAAGCTTCTCCACATCCTTTTTGAATTGTGGAGCCAAAAACTGGACGCAGTACTGCAGTTGCAGCCTCACCAAGGCCGAGTACAAGGGGTAAATGATGTTCTGGGATTTCCTTGAGAAGCATCTATAGATGCAAGCCAGCATTTTGGTTGCTTTAGTAGCCGCAGCCTCGCATTGCAGGCTCATGTTCATCTTGTGGTCTTGTGATAACCCCCAAGTCTCTTTCTTCCATAGCGCTAGCCAGTGTAGGGCTGCTGAGCCTATAAGGATGCTGCAGGTTTTTCCTCCCAAGGTGGAGAACCTTGCATTTTTCGGTGTTAAAAATCATCAGGTTCTCTTCCGCCCATTTGCTGAGCCTGTCCAGGACAGCTTGAATCACTCACCTGTCTTCTGGCATGGATGCTTTGCCCCAAAGTTTGGTGTCATC
>NW_017728916.1:19744659-19746949 GCF_001723895.1 Crocodylus porosus
GAATCCTGTCCTCCATCCTTTGTAGGCTTTTCTTTTTAGCCTTAGGAGGTCTGCTAGGTCCCTGGAGAGCCGGGGGGCTGCTGTGCCCTCTTGCTGCCTTTCCTCTGAGATGGAATAGGCTTAACTTGTGCATTGAGGATTGCTCCCTTGACGAGCAACCACTCTTCTTGAATTCCCCTCTCCCTGGGGTCATGGTCCCTAAGGGCCTCACTGACAAGCCTCCTGGGAGTGCTCCGAGCCATGTCATTGGTGCCCCCTTGAATAAGGAACATATGATAGTGGTCTGTGGGCTGAGGGCTGGAGGAGCTTTGGGATCTTCTCTGCAATGTCCCAGATGTGGGCCCCAGGGAAACAGCAGACTTCTCAGACTAAGGGGTCAGGGTGGCAGATTGCCCCCTCAGTCCCCCTCAGGATGGAGTCTCCCACAACAAAGATTTTACATTTTGTCTTGGGGAGAGCGGGGACAGTAGCTGCAGTTGAGCCTGTGTTGCCTGTGGGAGCTGACAACTCAACAGGCTCTGCTGGAGCAGCAAAAGGTGCGTACCTGTTGCTAAGCTTCGGCGGGGCAGGGGCCTTGGTGTGGCGGGCTTAGGACCCTTGACCACCTTGGTCCATGCACCTGACTGGACAGACAGGACAGAGTGGGAAGTCCTGGAGTCCTCCTTTGTCCTGGAGGGAGATGGTGGTCTACCCTCCATCTCCCAGGAGAGAACAGTCTGGGAGTAGGAGTCAATCTCTTGCTCATAGTTCCTGATGGCATGCAGTCTCTGGACTGTGGCTTGGAGCTCCTCCAGACAAGCATGCCTGTTTGCGCAGCCTGTTCACGTGGCTCCAGTCACGTGGGTCCCTGCGGGGGCTGGGTGAAGTGGAGGCCTGGGTAGGGCTTGACCAGGCCCAGCTCCACACAGCCACCTACTCCCACTCACAGAGGAATTAACCCCTTCCCAACATGGGCACTGCTTGCCTCCAGCTGTCCTGGGGGTCAGTTGGGGGCTCCGCAGCTGCTGGGGGGTGTCTAGGGGGCTTCAGGGGAGCTGGGGCGTGGCGGGCTATCACCCCCGCATCTCTCATTGTGAGAGTGTGTGTGTGCATGTGGGTGTGTGCATGTGTGCGTGGGTGGGTTGGTGGGTGCAAGGGAACCATTAAGACACTGTGTCACCATCTCCCCTGTTCAATAAAACCACTGTCATTTGCAACCCCAAGTTGGGTCATGTTTTACTGAATCCCAGTCCCTTCCCTATCTTAAATTCCATCCTTGTTCTCTCTCTCTCAGCTCCATCCACCCCTCTCTGCTACTTTCCCAATCTTCTCCCAATTCCATCTCCCCTTTTCTGCCAGCTCTCAGCCTCTCCTTGCTTGACTGCTATGCCTGCTGCCTTTCAGCCTCCCATGACATCTACTGCCTTTTCCCTGTGACTTTCTGCTGCCTCTCTCTGCTTTCCCACTGCCCTGCCACCTTCCAGTCTCTCCTGCTGCTTTTCCTGTGAATTTCTGCTGTCCATATCTCTGTTTTCAGGCTTCCTCCACACCTCCTGTAGTAATCTCCCCCACCCCCAGCTTCCCAGCTCCTCGTGGCTGTCCTGCAGTTTTCTCCAGCAGCTGGAGCCTTTCTCCAGCCCCCAGCACCTAATGCCACTCCCTGCAACTTCTCTAGCTGCCCCAGAGCCATTCTCTGGCTCCCCACATCCAGAGCCCCTCTTTAACACCCACACTTTCCCTTAGTCCCATTATCTCTCTCCCCACCTACCTTTTCAGCTCTCCTTTAGCTCTGGCTCCAGTCCTAGCCTCTGTGCCAGCATGCTTCCCTGCTCTGTGGGCTTTGGGCATTGTCTTTTAATCAACTAAGCTCAGTTAACCTAAAGTTATCCCTGAGCCTCAGTTCTTCAGCCCAAGCCCCTGTAGTCTACTGGTTCTAATCCTGGTCCTGGTAACTTTCACTCCCTACACTTCTACTTTCTTACCTTAACCTTTCCCCAGGTATCCCAAGTACACCAAGCACATACATACATATCACAACACCAAGCTTAGGAACTCACCTGCATGTATGTGTAGGTGGGCAGTATGTGTGTGAATTAGTGAATACACATATCTAAATACATATATAGATATCATTGTGTGTGTGTGTGAGATATATAAATTAGTAATACATGTATGTGTATTGAATGTGCAGGTGTTTCATAGTTTCTAGGATCAGAAGGGACCTGAGTAGATCATCTAGTCCGACCCCCTGCCATGGCAGGAAAGAGTACTGGGGTCAAATGACCCCAGCAAGGTGTTCATCTAACCTCCT
>NW_017728916.1:19746960-19762307 GCF_001723895.1 Crocodylus porosus
GCAATAGGTATGAATGTGCCTAGGCAGGTTTGAATGTGTATGTGCCTGAGCTGGTAGTATGTGTGTGTATGCACCTAATTGATTTGTGTGTTTGTATATGTGCAATTGTACACCATGCCCTCCTGTCTAACAGTGCAATATTGAGATCCTGAGCATTGGCCTGACCCCTCAGGGCAACACTATCAACCACTCAACTGGATACAAGTTCATACTCTTATTCCTACCAACCAGTGACAACCTCACTCACCTCGGAAGTGGCACAATCAGCTGTCAATCATCCAGACATTCCCACCACTTCTGAGACACCAGCTATGCATGTTCACTTGTACACATTTGGGGCAGAAGTTCATAAAGGTTATAAGTTAATACTTTACCAGAACATTCTCAATAAAATTCAGCTGTACATGCTTCAAGTTAACTAAATTAACAGGGGGAAAACTCTTTCCCAAACTAATGAAACTCTTGCTCAGCACTCTGAGCATACACCAAAAATGATGTCAAAGAAGAGAAACCTTGCTCAGGATTCTTGCTGCGGGCTGTGCTGAACCACTTGAATAATGTCTGGACATTAGTGCACCCTGAGTAGAAACAAGTATATGGGGGCTACTTTCCGTTAGCACTCTCAGGCTTACCACCTAGCCAATGAAGACAAGGTTTCTGTGTCCAAGTTACTTGTGAAAATAGAGTGCAGGACACTAAGGCCCAAAGTCACAGAAGGACTTATAGACTTAAAGAAGGGATTACACTGAATTTAGTTTCTTATGTCCAAAAGTAAGATCTTCAAAGGCTAAACATACAACTATTAATACCTCAAAAATGTAGGACCCCAAGCTTTCTGCATTCCCCTCAACATCTGAAGTTCTGTGTATATTACCATGTATACTGTGAACTACCTCTGTCATATTAGTGTGGAGTAGTTTATCCCCTTTCTCTTACTTCAGAAAGGCATCCCTCACATTTCCTCAGAGAGGCTTGATTCAGGAGCGATGCTAATATGTGACATATGACAACAGACAAACTGTAATAGTGAACTAGCGTTGGGCTCCAGGTGGAAGATAATGTAGCAGTTCCATAAAGGGCATAATATGCCACAAGGAAGCAACAGCTGAATCCAGGAGTTACTGAGAGAGTGCACGATTCTTTTTTGTTTGTTTGTTTCCCTTGGGAAATGGAGTAATTAGGTGGTTTGGTGGTAAGATATTGTATTAGAGAATATAAGAGAGTTACTGGTGGTCAGACGGGTAAATGAGTAACATCAGGGTCAGCTGGGTAGCAAAATACAGCAGTAAAACAGATCACAGGTAAGCGTGTCTCTGGAAATATTGTTTTATTTTCTGTCATTGGGGTCTGTTGGCTGTGTATGGAGTCCCAAGGTGGCTACGCTAACTGTGGTCTGTCCACAGTGCTGTTCTGGAGCAAGTGGGGTATTACATTCCATAAGGTACTGCATGTGTCTCATAATTTTAATTTATTTAGAGAAACTCTTGACAGAGTTAATTGTGTCTCTTAGCTTACTGTAACCCCTCAGACAAAGGAGGAAACTCAATCTGCTTTTCTCTCCCCCAACTCCCTTCTGAGTGAGTATATTAACCTGTAGGCTGTTTAAAGTGTACAACAAGTGGGGGCAGCACCACAGCACATCCTTTTCTGGTTTTGTCTTTGATAAATGGACAACAGCCTTCCCTGCTTCTAAAGGGGACAGTTAATCACCCAGTTCCTAGAGAGGGATTCAGGTTCTGAATTGTGAAAGGAGATGAATACCTCTCAGGAAATTTCAGCTAGGAGTGAAAGTCACAAGAAAGGGAAAATTTCACACATTTGTGTTTTGTATTGTCTAGTATAGGATTTCTCTGTTCAAAATGTTAGCTATTATGGTATTTGTTCTGAGATGCCTAATTCTGCCCTTGCATTTCTATAGCATGCTTGGGAATCAGCTCAGGTAGGTGGATTCCAACTTGGGGAGCCAGTTATTGAAGGGTAATCTATTTAGTTCTAATTCTAAGTCACTTTGGTAGTTTGGAAATGTTTACTTAATATGTCTCATTTTGTAGGTAAAACCAATAACAATGTATTACATTACAATAAATTGTAATAGAGTAGTTTGCATAATATTATTCTGAAAAACAATGCAGAAGCTAGTTAATATTAACTCTGTCTACCCATCAGACAAATGGCTTTAGATAGAAGTGACTGAAACCTTAATATGTCCAATATTGTAAGTCTAAGAAGGATCATCTGGGTCTACCAGATGTGCATAACAAGAGTAACCAAAGTACTAATTGTAAGAATACTTGATGTCTGATGACAAGTTGACAACTATGCCTGGAGTAACCATGCTGCTATTTCAGGAGTAAAAAACAAATGTTTTCAGTGTACGAAGTTAAAAGGGTGTAGGTTGTCCAAAGTATTTATTTAGGAACTCGTGTCAGGATGACAGCATGACTCTACTTATATGGAAAGACACAGGCTGTGTACACACATACACACATTCAAATAATCTGGGAGAGTTCTTCAAAGTTTGATGTCTGGATAAAGAAACTTCCTCTGAGCTGCATGCACAGAGTTGAATGCTGAGGCCCTGGAGAGTAGAGAGCTTGCAATGTGGACACTGTGCAGTTCACCGTGCATACATTTCAGCATGCTCTGTGGCACCTTAGTCTGCCTGGGGATAGATGGCTGTGGTGCATAGTACAGAACCTGATTGGATTATCCAGTCTCCCCTATAGCAAATGGGATTGTGAAGTAGTCATATTCTGCTCTTTGCTGAACCAGTGGAATTCAGTGCACATCAGTTGTTTCCCTGGGAGGACAGGGGTCAAGGATGCTGGAAGATCATGCTCTTTTCTGAGAGAAGCCACAACATGTACAGACATTTGCTGTCTCAGGAGAAACTCTCCTGGGAGTGATTTAACCCTGGTTCTTCCCAGGTTATTTTCCTCATGAAGTGGCTATTTTAATGTAGACATAAAAAGCCTGAACATCTGTACACTTGTGACTTCTCATGAGGGAGAGCTAACTCTCCCAGGCGAAACTGAATATCTGTATGACACTACTAGTAACTCAAATGTAGTGTATGTGTTGTTTCTAAAGATCAGCAGGGTTTCTCTGATAGTCTATGTAAAACTTCCTTTGGTCAGAGTGCAATATGGCAACATTTGTATATAATTCCTGTAAATGCATTTTCAGCTTCAGACCATAAAGTGTAACAAGATGCTAATCATAACAGAAATAAATATGAGGCATTTGTTAAACCCTATTTGATAATAAGAAAATGTATCTCCATGAGAGAATTATTGCACTATATGTTAATAGGATGTTTTAAAACAGCCCTCTTAATGAATGAGGTTGACAGAAAATACACTGAAAAGGATTATTGTCAGAAGTATGTAAAATAAGAGATTTGGCAGAAAATTTAACCAGAAATATACTTTACTCATGGGAAGACAATTCTGCCTGGGGAACAAGTTATCTTTGTAAACAGAATTATATCCATAACAAGCATCTAGAAAGAGCGTACAAATTATATGTATAATGAATTCACTAAAATATGAACATGAGACATTTATTTATAAAAAGTTATTTTAGGTTATTAATCTGAATAGGTACAAACTCTTCTTATATTTAATTCTTTATTTAATTGTAATATTATCCAGTTACTTTACTTCTGTATCCCCATAACAGATGTTCATTATAAAAACTGAATATATTAAGAAGATTACATTCTTCAAACTCTTTCATAATTCATTTGTATTAAAGGTGTAAGACTCTTGACATTTCCCTAGGGTACTTTTGGTGAGGTTAAGCAGGATAAATGTCACAGTTAGAAATTCTGTAAAGATAAGTCCTTGCAGAAGAATACATGTTATTTTGCTGTTTTATGGTCCTTAGAATTAACTTTCAGAACTACACTTCCTTTTTAAATGATGCATCTTTCTCAAAGAGTAAAGTAAAAGTCTGGAATTATGATTCTAAAATGAACTTGTTCATGGAATCAAGAATGAAAAGGTAGTGTGGGATGGAAAATATTTCATGGATCGAAGGTGTGTGTGTGTATGTGTGTATGTGTGTGTGCGTGTGTACACACACACCCATCCATGCACACACAAACACAAAACAAAGTTGTAGAGAAAAATGGAATCAACAATGTGTAATTACAGTGATCTCTCACAGAAGTAAGAAGGTCAAGATTCCTAAAGTACTAATGCTAACAAAAATATTCAGAAACTGAGTAACCAGTTGAGCAATCAGAAACCAACATATAAACAACTCAACAATAATGCATGCTTTTAAAATGCAATATAACAGAAATGTTATCAGTCTAATCACAAACAAAAGCTTCATCCTTTATTCTGGTGTATGATGATCTATGTGTATGGAGTACATTGTATGTAAGTGTCATTAAAGTGTATGCCTGCTTACAACCCTTTTTTTTGTTTTCAGAGTTTGTTTGTTTTTAAATATGAGGGTTGTATTAAAGCTTTGTTAAAGAGTAGTTGTTATGCATTGTTAATTAGTACAGCAGGTTAGACGGGCATTACTGTTGCATGTTGCTTACCATATGACTTCTCTAAAGAGATCATTAATACAGGTCAAATTAGGCATTGGATCAGGGTATTAATCTATGATTTAACAGCCTGATCCAATGCCTAGTCTGAGTCCTCCAGTTTACTTGATTGGAATTTCAGTGACAAATATGAATTGTTATGCTTGCATATCACTTAACATCAGAAACAGGATTAATTAATTGGAAATAAATAAATATAAGAGTTAAGAGGTAGAAAAAAAAGTCTAATGGTAGTTTTAAGTGCTTGGATTGCTTTACTCTTTTCATTTTCCTTTTTCCAAGAGCAAATGCCTGTGTTACTTAAGAATGTAATTGCATTTGAAATTAACATTATGATTGATTGGATATAGTGCAATTAACCAACATTTTTGCAGTGTTTTTAAAGATAGCAGAACATTGATTTGGATCTAGTTGCTATATAATAACAGAAGGGAGATGAAGTAGTAAATTAGATATTGCTAATATTTATATTGTTTTCACCTTAGACCTAGGCATCACATCAGTGGTGAATCAGGGGCGAATGTACATGCCCTGAGAGCACTGGTACACCCTCTAACAGCCAGCATTCCCTGCTTAGGGAACGGGTGGGGAGAAGGCAGGAGTGTTGGTGCCCCTCCTCCTGAAAGCACCGGCCAGGGAGTGTGGACACCAGGAGAAGCACCACTGATACTTCAGGTTGACATGATCAGCTGCGGGGAGACCCCCTTCCCCCTCCCCAGTTCCTAACTGGCCACTCAGGTGGCAACAGTCACCCATGCACCACATTGATTCTCATATCTTTAGCTGAACTATCAAAATAGAGTATTTTCCAGTACCTAGGTCTTTAATTATAGCATTCATGACTGAATTGTGCTCACAGGAAATTACTGTGGATAAAAATGTGATTAAAAATGAAAATATGCATGATTCACTCTCCCATGAAAACATTTTTTTAACAGACAGCCATAAATTAGGGTGCTAATAAAAATGACCAGAGAGCTAAGTGTTGCTGTGATGGTGTTTTGGGAAATTGAATAAAATAGGCAAAGGATATACATTATCTGTGTTTTATATGATGATGACTGATAAATCCCACTTTTAATGCTTAACCCAAAGTGATTTCTGTAATCTTAATCAAGGCCCTGTGCACAAACAAAAGGTAGACTTACGTAGTTCTTTGTTTTTATACAAGTATAACTATATCTGTTTATAGTGACAGTAGGATTGTGTGACACATCATTTTGTTTCAACTTCTGTTTCACTGTTTTGATAGGACAGAGTTTCATTTCCATTTTAATTTATTTTTGAAACACTGTTCTGTTTCATTTAATCAAACTGTTTTGCTGTTTTGATGCTGTTTCAACATTTTGCCCATAGGCTATAATGGGGATTCACAAAACTGCATATAACTTTATCATTTCTTGCCTGATTTGAATGAAAAAAGCAGAGGAAGAGTAGCCCCTGTAGAGACCACAAAGCCTGTCATGTTTCAAGGAGACAGGTGCAGGGGTTTCTCAGAAACTTCACTTCAAGCTGCTGACAAGCAAAACTCATGTCATGTGTCTATATTAAGGTACAGCAGGATGAAAACAGCAGGCATGGTAGCTCCTGCTGAGACCACGAAGCCTTCCAGTTTTAAAAAAGATAGGTGCAGGGCTTTCTGGGAAACTGCACCTCAAGCTGCTGACAAGCAAACTTTGTGACCTGTGTGACTGTGTGTGTGTGTGTTCGCGCAGCTCTTTTTCTGTCCTTCCCCCAGAGCACTGAGATTGGAAGGGACCCCACAGTCACTGGCCAGATACACAAGTCAATATCAAAGGAGTCCTTCCCCCTTCTTCCCCTTCCACTCCTTACTTTCTGTTTCCCTGCAAGCAAGCCCAGCTTTGAAACTCAAAGCATTGCAAAACTTTTAAAATCTTTGGAGTGCCCTCGTTTTGTTTCAAGCCTGTCTCAAAGCATTTTGTTTCATTTTGATTTTGCTCTTTGGAGCTCAAAATGAATCAAAACAGCAACAAAATGAAACACCTGGTGAAATTTCGCACAACCCTAATTAACAGATATTAGAGATGTACAGCACATTCAATATCTTGTTATTAGTTATTGTTATGCCACTATCAGTTCCAGTTACAAATAGGTATCCCTTATGTTTGACAGTTCTATGCTTTGACTAATCTGTCAGTTCACCTATATTACTATTGTGGTGTGATACATCCAAAAATGTCATCCAACTCATCCAAAATTGAATTTCAATGTCACTGAGTAGTTAATACTTTTATATAAAAACCTGAGCCTTGTCTCTGTCATAAATCCATCAGGGATGATTGTTTACTCTAAAATTATTTTGAAAGGATAATTTGAATTGTCAACCTCAGACTCCAAAATCAGAGACAATTTGAATCACCATTAATTACCTAGACAAATGGGAAAAGCTTGCTATTGTGTTCAGAAATCACTGTTTTTCAGGTTTAGATCCATCCTTGATTAAGAGGGCATACACCTGGGCATTTTTTATACCCAAAGACTTAATTACAGTTAATTACACTTACATTTATTTTTTTTTAAATGTATTTGACTTGGAAATTTAGGAGCTTTTTATATCAGTACTATGGTTTTCTAAAGAAATAGTCTATAACTGGGTGGTTAACATGCTTTCAAACGAAAGGGATACCTCTGTATGAATTTTCTCAGGCAGAAAAGGAACTTCTATTTTCACTTTTTGAAATAAGGAGCTTTAAGGGGTTTGTTTTGGTTTGGTTTTTTAAATCATTAATACCTCTGGCTTCAAGTCAATGTCTTGTAGGCCTCTCTGAGTCAACAGCAATCTGATCCAGCTTCAGATTGGCCACTTTAGATGCCAATGATCCAATCTGGAGCTCCAAACTGGGTTTGTGCTTCTATCTGGCCAAAGCAGCTCCAAAGCTTCAGAGCCACCTTGGAGATCCAGCCATAGGGTATAATGGGGAATCAATGAAATATCTATAACTTTGTTATTTTGTCTGATTTTGATGAAATGTGCAGGGGTGGTAGCCTCTGCTGAGAGCATGAAGTCTACAAGTTTCAAGAAGATCAGTGCAGGGTTTTGGGGGGAACTGCACCTCAAGCTGCAGACAAGCAAAACTCAGGACATGGGTGACCCTGTGTGTGTTAAGGCACGGCAGGGTGAAAGATGCAGGCATGGTGGCCCCTGCTGCGGCCACGAAGCCTGCCAGCTGTTAAGGGGATCAGTGCAGGGGGGTTCTGGGCCTCTGGACCCCTAGCTGCTGATGGACAAAACTCATGACATGGGTGCTTGTGCAAGTGACTGTCTTTGTCTTGGGGCAGTTGATTGTCTGTACTGACTATTTCCTCTCCTTAGTCTCTGCTTTTGTAGGTGTTAATTGATGGTAATTAACTGGCTACATTAGCTAGGTACCACGTATTGAGCTGCTCCCTGAATGAATCTCAATTGATTGGTAACTGGTAACACAGCAGCTTAGTAGCCAGGCCTGCAGTAGTGCCTCCCATGCCCCAAGACAGAGACAATCAGTTGCACAAGCACCTATGGCACGAGTTGCAGGGCCCCAGAATGCAAAAGCCCTGCACCAATCTCCTTGACATCTGGCAGGCATCACGGCTGCAGCAGGGGCCACCATCCCTGCAGCTGTCACCTCACTGCACCTTAACACACACAGTGTTACCCATGGTATGAGTTTTGCTTGTCCACAGCTTGAAGGGCAGTTCCCCCCAAACCCCTGCACCAATCTTCTTGAAACTTGGCAGGCTTTGTGGCCTTACCAGGAACCACCACCCCAGCAGTTTTCAATCCCCTGTGTTGTAACACATACATGTGACATAAGTTTTGCTTTCACAAATTTGGGGTGCAATTCCCACCAAACCCCTGCACTGATCTTCATGAAACTTGGCAGACTGCATGCTCTCTGTACAGACTAGAATCCCTGCATGTTTCATCCAAATCAGATTAAAACACCCCAAAGTTATAGATATTTCATTGTTTCCCCATTATAACCTATGGTCAGATCTCCAAAGTGGTTCAGAAGATCCAAACTGCTTCAGAAAGCCTAACCAAGCCAGCACTTCTATCTGGACATGCTGCTTTGGACACCAAAGTGTCCGAAGCTTTTCCAGATCCGAAGCTCTGTCCAAAGCCTCACACAGCCCTAATATCTTGCTTTCAATCAGATGAAAAAAAGGCTTTACATTTTAGAAGTTCAGGTTGAAATTACAGAGAAGAACAAACAAAAATATGAGAGCTGTTTATACGTGCATTTCTGAGGGGATAGATACTACTAGGCAAGAGGTACAATTCTCAAAAACCTTTAAATCACCTTTGAAATGGGACTTTAACAGTTAGCACTAGCTAGATCAAAATATAGACATAGCTTCTATAATACTGAATTTTTGTCTCCGCATTCTGCCTGGAAGAACTCTATATTTGACCCTAAGTGATGTGCAAAACCATTTAGAGCTAGCGAAGAGAAAATGGTAAGGTGAATCTGTGTGCTCTGAATCCTACCCCTCTTCAGAATTTACATACCTTAGTCAGTGTTACATAATTGTACTTCTAGAAGTTCACAGCTCAGAATCACTTCCTTACTAAATCCTTCTTTTCTAAAACTGAATAGGGTTCAATCTTTTCTTTCAAAATGTGACTGTAAAGACCTCCTTTGTAGCCAATAACTCAGTGATTAGAGCATTCCCTGGGATGTGGGAGACCTTTCTCTCCTGAGGAGAGTCAAACCTACTTATCCAAATTCCTTGACTGGGCCTAACAATTGAGCTATTTGTTTTTTGGTGGCAGATTAATAATTTCAGCTTCTGCATCAGGGTGTTCCCTTTATCAGAAAAAAAAAATAATTGAGCAAAGAGAGTATGAATGTTTACTCTAACATGCACACATCTGAAGATGGGGAAATGATAGATTTCATTTTCTGTTCCAGTGACTATTTCAGTATTTTGTCTGATGGTTTCATATAAAATACCTAAACCAAACTTTGACATGCTCTCTCCATCAGTGAATATTTAATTGTTTAATGTACATTTTTTACCTTGCCTCAAAATTCTTGTTGGTAGTGCAAGCCCATGTTTTCAGAAACTATTAATAATTTAAATTCCATTATTTATTACTCCAGTTTTTAGCAGTATTCACTCTTTCCTGTATAATATTCTTATCCGTATCAAAATACAAATTAATTGTAATGGTGTATAATTGCATGCTCACTAAATTTTCCGATGTCAATTTTTTTTTTATGATTAAATTTTAGGATCATGGGAAATTCATAATTTTCCAGAAAAATAGGGAGGCATAGTTAGTGACTGTGAGTAGTGACAGATTTCTGTTCTAGTTTGTTGTTGTTGTTGTTCTGGATTCTTTTCATGCATGTTCTAGTATTCAGAGCACAAGTCAAACAATTATGTTCTAGAATCAAAATTTATGGCTTTCACTTTTGGGTTCACCTAAACTTGCCAAAGATGTGTAATAGGCCTGTACGAAGTGGCTAGTATTCATTTCAGATTCGGCCAATTCAGGGGACACTGATTCAATTCGGTGATTCAAATCGCTGTCCCAGTTCAATTCAACTGAATCTCTGTATCAGCCAGGCCAGGCCCATCCCCCACCCACTCTCTCAGCCCAGCAATGGCTGCCCTGCCTAGTTCAACTCCTGGTTCTTTGGGGAAAAAAAATCCCTGGCTCACTTGGTGCTGTATACTTATATATATATATATAGATACTTATATATATATATATATATAGGTCTATAGATAGATAGATAGATAGATGTATATAGATGTTCATTCCCTTCCCTTCCCCAATTATTTCTGACTTTTTCTCTCCCTCTCTATTCCCTATAGGTAAGTATAAGTGAGCTAAGACATACAATAAGCTTCAGCATTTTATTTTGGCAGCAAGTTGTTTTTGTTTGATTTACTTTTTTCTCCTTCTTTTCAAATAAGTGCCCTGTTATGGATAGCCACTGTTTTATATTGTATAATTATTATGATTATATTGATTTTTACTGTTCTATATTGCTGTTTTACTGATACTATATGATTTAGGCCTACATATGTAAGTTAGCATAAATCATGTCAATTTTCCATTTTGTTTGTCAAATATTCTTCTTATGTCCCCTGCCCGGGCATACCCTATTGTAACTCTGTTCTAATTGTGTGACTCATACTTACCGCCCCCCCATGTAAATTGGTTCCTTAATGAATGAGGGTGAATGAGGGTTCTTGAGAGACAATGGCAATAGGTCTAAAAATAGTTCCTGCTGAATGACCGAACAATCAGATAGACGACCCGACCATCACCCTGCATTGGGCCTCCCTGGCACAAGTTTTGGAAGACAAAGACTGCTGCAGAAGCCACCCAACCCACCATTATAGACACCTGAAACTGCATGTCCTGACCTGGAATGCACATGCTCAGTGCACCAGGGGCTGACCCTTGCCTGGGCATGCCCCCCTGCCACTGGGGTTATAGAAGATCTGCCCTATTAAAGGAGGCAGTGAAGACAGACCCAGTGGGAATGACATTTTCCATCTGGACCAAATTAGCTCCACATCATGCTGCCTATCCACCCCACAGGCCCTGCCGGTGACTGTCTCTGGACAGCACCAAGCTGAAGAAGACCCCAACTGGCCATTGAGGATCAACTTTCAGCCTGGGATAGGTAGATATTACCCACATAGTTCCTCCTACACTTTGGACTCTCTCTCTCTCTCTCTCTCTCCCCCCTCCTGGACTTCATCCCCTGAAACAAGCCTCTTTAACCCCTACTGCCATTGTGTGTGTGCGCGTGTGTGTGGGGGTGCAAAGGAACCAATAAGATATTGTGTCACTATCTCCCTTGTTCAATAAAACCACTGTCATTCACAACAAAACCACTGTCATTCACAACCCTGAGTTGGGTCATGTTTACTGAACCCCAGTCTCTTCCCTATGTGAAAATTCTGGTCTCTTTCTCTCTCTCAGCTCCAGCCCCATCCTGCCCTCATTTCCTGATCTCATCTCACTTCTGTCTTCCCTTTTCTGCCACCTTTCAGCCCTTCCCACCATTTCTGCTGCCTTTAGCATCCTGGCCCCACTCCCACCAGCCACTGCTTCCTTCCCATGTCTATCTGAAGACCTTCCCACCTTTCTGCTATTTATGCTGCTTTTAGCCTCCCAGCCCTGCTCCCACCATCTATCACCATCTTCCTGCATCTTTCTGCAGCCCTTCCCACCATTTCTGCTGCCTTTAGCCTCCCAGCCCCACTCCTTCACTCCTTTCTGCCTCCTGCCACCTCTCCCTGCTCCCTGTCTCTCTCTGCCTTGTCTTCCTGACCTTTCTTGCCCCCTTTCTCCTTTGTTCTCTGAATTTCCCTGCACCCTCTTGAGCTGCCCCCTCCCCCCCAGCCTTCCAGGGCCCCCACAGCCCTCTGGCCTGCGTCCAACTTCCCTGCAGCCCTCCAGCCCAGCTCCAGTTCTCTTTACCCAGCCCCAGCCTCTCTCCAGCTCCTGGCACTGGCATCCCTTCCCCCGTAGCTTCCTGAGCTCCCTGGCAGTCCCTCTCCAGCACCCACAGATCCCCAGGCCAGCTCCCAATTCACCCTTAGCCCTCCAGTTCCCCCCTAGTCCCAGTTTCCCTCTCCTCACCTATCTTTTGGCTCCCCTGCAGCTCCAGATCCAGTCCCAGCCTGTGAGCTGGCTTCTTTCCAGCATTGCTTCCCTGTTGTGCAGGCTTTGGGCATTGTCCTTTAATCAATTAATATCTATTAACTTAAAGTAACACCAAGCCTCAGTTCTTCACCCAACTTCTCTCCAGTCTACTGGTTCTAATCCTGGTTCCAGAAACTTTCACCCCCAGCAACTTTCACCCTTTACACTTTCACTCTCTCACCTTTACCTTCCCCCTGGTATCTCAAGTTCCCCAAACACACACATACATACTGTACCATCCAAGCTAGGAATTCAACTGTGTGTATGTGTAGGTGGGTGGTATGGGTGTGAACTGATAGATATATACACACACACACACATGCAGTAGACACACAGGGACATTTCATCATGTACGTGATATACAAATTAGTGATCTGTGCATTTGTACTGAGTGTGTGGGTATTGACAACTGATTGTTGTCTAATTTTCAGTTTGTATAGTGTGTATCAGCTTGAATTGGTAATAGGTGTGTATGTACCTAGGCTGGTAATTTTGGATGTGTGTGTGTGTGTGTGTGCCTGAGTTGGGAGTGTGTGGGTGCATGCACCTAGTGTGGGTATGGACATAATTGATTTCTGAGTGTGTGCATGTGCAATTGTACACTACACTGTCCTATCTAACAGTGTGATATTGACATCCTGACCATTGGCCTGACCCCGCAAGGCAACAGTCTGATATTTTCTTTTGTTTGTTTATACAGATATAACTCTGTCTTTATCTCAACCTATGGTTATTTACCTATTTGCTTGTTCTGATTTTGTGGGCAGTATTTTCATAAGAAATTATTTTTGTTCTTTCTTTACCCACTTACTGTCAGAGTTAACTGTGATTCCAGAGCTTTTGACCATACAGGCATGCCTGTTTATGGAGTGCATAACTGGACAAGAATGTGATTCTTCTAGCCAGCAAAATCCCCTTTAAGAGCTGCCAAGGATGGGCAAAACCTGTAGAGCTGAGGTGCTACAGACCAAGGAATTGACCCCGGGTAGATTTCAGCTACCTCTCAGTGGACAACCAGCAGGTGGCAGAGAGTGGCCTGGGGCAGAAGGGCAACACTGAAGTGCAATAGAAACCACAGGGGGTGTCCCAAGAAGTGAGCTCAACTGCATCTGGGACTGGGGTGTCACATCATATAAACAGGATTTACTAATAATATTTCTTGCCTGAGAGAGAATCTAGAGCAAATGAAACAAGTGTTGAATATGATTGTCAGATTGCTTGGTAGATTGATCCTTAAAATCATTTCAGAGTTTATTTTAGCTAGTTAATGGTGCTGTTCTTTTCTGGACCAATTATGCAACATTGGGTGCATCTACATGTGACCTTTAATGTGCATTAGCCTATTTTAATGTGCATTAAAGCATTGCAAAAATGTGTGCTTTTGTTAGCACACCTTTTTTTATTAGCTTGCACTGGAGGTACTAAATTTAGTGCATATTAGCAAGAGTGCATTAATGAATATGTAGAAGTGCCCAATGAGATCTACCCATCCAGGAGATTAATTTTGTTTTCACAGTTGTAAAGTCTAGTAGTATACATAGTAGAGGAGGTAGGAGGAA
The DNA here is from genome assembly GCF_001723895.1 of Crocodylus porosus. NCBI lineage: Eukaryota > Metazoa > Chordata > Crocodylia > Crocodylidae > Crocodylus > Crocodylus porosus. The sequence continues at coordinate 19,760,762 of NW_017728916.1, forward strand.
AGATGATCTTGTGGTAAAGAATTAAGACTGGTAACCACAAGACCAGAAATCAATCTAGTGCTGCAGATGCTCTGTAAGATTCTGGGTAAATTATTGAAGTGAAATTTTCAAAAAGTACTTCAGTGTCTTAGACTTTATTCTATTTTTAAAGTGTCAAAGTGATTTTTTTAATAGGACCTAGCCTTCTAAATTACTTATATATTATTTATGTGGTTTTGTTAGTGTTAGAGTGATGTGCTAATAATGATTAGATGATTACAGAATCATGGCTGTTTGTATGCTTCTGAAAATTTTACTTTTAACTTCTGCCTTTTGATTTTTTCTTCTCAGCAGTACAAGTGAGATGATACCACTTCCATCTCAAGGTTGCCAAGAGTTTTAATTTTTTCATATATTTGAAGTGTCTGAGGTCGATTGGACATGTAATAAAAATGAAAAAAATATTTATTATTATTATTATTTTAATAGATAAACCTTTCTTGGAAGTGGTTGTAAGAGATTTATGAAGAATCAAATTTGACAGTAAATTCTTAATCCAGTTCATTTGGATGTAAGAAGATGCAGTTAGCACATTGTCTAAACAAATAACCTTCTTGAATCAAGAAGAGGCTTTATTAATGACATTACAGATCTTGCCTTGAGAACAAGTAATGAGTTTTCTTTTTTACTGTTTTATTGGTAGGGACATTTATAGGGTAATTCCACCTGTCTCATTTCACTTCAAGCGGGTTATAAAATATGAAAGCTTATTGTTTTCTGAAATTGTGTCACCATGTTACACAAATCTGAATAATAATCATTAGGGTTATTACCATCTTGGTCATTATGGAAATTTTCTCCTTATTTATGTATTTGCTTATCATCACATAGTTGAGAACTGATACAAGGTTGTATATGACTAATTTTCATTAACTTCTTGTAGAAAAAGGGTTGCAGGGTTGAAAAAGCATAAATAATCTTTCACCTTTTGAAGTTCACTGTTTTTTCACTAAGAAAACTCCTGGCAGAATGCTGAGAAAATGTAGATGAAATTATAAATAATCTAAATCACCACTGAAAGTGAGTAGTTTGTCAGGCATCTTTTTACTGGTTGAAGAAACCCTGAAAAGTTTTTAAATTATTCATTTGAAATTTGTCTATTTCATTCTATTGTATCATTGTGGAAGTTTAGAAGGTTAGATTTCTTTTATGAAAGTCTGAAAGCAATTATAAAAATTGACTATTGCTTTTTATGTTCAGCTTTACTTATTAGGTGGTTTTATTTTCCTTTCTAATATTTAGGAATAGATTAAGTTTCCTTGTATTATTGATAATAGTTTAGGAATATAGCATATTTTATTTAGATTTAGTATGGCTATAAGTGAGACCCGAAATTTACAGTGAAAAGGGGGAAACTTTTTTGTCGTTGTTAAGGACATTGCAGAGAGGATCCCAGAGCTCCTTCAGCCCACAGAACACTATCCCATGCTCCTTATTCACGTGGGCACCAATGACACGGCTCGGAGCACCCCCAGCCAGGTCATGAGGTGCTACAGGGATTTGGGAG
>NW_017728916.1:19762318-19768039 GCF_001723895.1 Crocodylus porosus
AGCTGACTTCCTGCCCTTTGGGCAGGGGGCTGGACTCGATGATCTCCTGAGGTCCCATCCAGCCCTGATGTCTATGAAATCTATGAAATCTATGAAAATGCACATTATTTGAAGCTATCCGGAATTCTGACACCATCATGACTATTTTCAAGTAGATAGTATTTGACGAAAGTGTAAGTGTAAGGCTACACTTCAGGGCATAGCATGGAGGAGGTGTAGGTATGCCTGACAGCCTTCTCTCCTTCTTGTCCACACACATTCCATTATTGCTATCTATATTAATCTCTGGCAAGTGAATGAATTTGTTGCCATGTTGGAAGGCAGATACATGTAGCAAACATATGCAGTGTTCATGGCCCACCTCAGTTTCCCTGGAGCCTAGTTTTCAAAACCAATGTCAGTGTGAGCTGAATTTTTTTGTTGTTGTTACTCTGTATATCGGGTATTAACAAGAAGCACATTCTGCAGCTCTCTCCAACTGTAGAATTCTAGTTATCCAGATAGAATACTTTTTTAAAGGTAAAATAAGTATTTAAAGGTAAGAACCATTGAGGAACTCCCACCCTCAAGTGCACATGCACTCTTCCCTTCAACCCCCCCCATCTACTTTGCTATCTCAGTTGCAGGTAACTTTGCAGGTTAGCTATGGATGAAAGAGGCAGAAACAGATCTATCATGCGACCTTTTATTTGGTTGCACCTAAAAACACAAAAACAAACACTTATCCCATAGCCTATCTGGCTACCCATGACTTCAGAACATAGATCATCATCATTTCTGGTGTATCTGGGTGTGTTGATGACTTCCTTTGCTTTGCAGATCAAGCTGGTTGTCAGGTCTGAAACTGTTCACCTTAAGGTCACTCATAACAGAAGACTTTCATGTAGCCACACTTCTGAAGCTTGGCCTAGGCCCCTTGAAAATCCCTATTGGACATTTTACCCTGCTCCTCTTTTTTACCTTTATAGTAATTTGTCCTCTCTCCCTTCCCTAATCCTCTGACTCTCCCCGCCTACCCCCACACTGTGCAAAAGATTTTTGGGAAACCATCTTTTTCACATACTCTATTTGGTACTTCCACTTGCACTGTATCATTGGCCCTATTTTGGTATTTACGTTTATTCCCTTGAGTATTCTTAGGGACTATCCTTTAATACAATCATAGGCAGGAAACAGATATCGTTGGTGGAAAATGATCAGCTGTGCCACGATATGTCATGACCCAGCTGATTGAGTTCCACTAATGTCTACAGACATTGCTGGTTGCCAGGCCCCAATTTCAGGTACCTCTTCAAATAGGGGATACCCCTACACTTGCACACACCCACTCCTCCATGTGATCCCATGACTAGTATTTCCCATGACTAGAATCCCGTGGCTATTTCCCCATGTGTGCCTGCAAGTGGGAAATGGAGAACCTCTGTAGGAGTACCCTTCTCCATGTTTTAAGATGCATGCTAGGAAATCACTCCTTATGTATCCGCAAATGGGGAATACAGCACTCCCATGGGAGTTGTCACCCCCACCCCATGTGCATCTCCAAATGGTTCTCTGCTCCCCAGTTGAAAATACACATGTGAGGGAATCCCTTTGCAGGTGCTTGCAAGTGCAGAGGTAGACTCCCACACAGATTCCTTAATCCCCACTTGCCAAGGGATGACAAGATCGAACAGTCACAAACTCCTCCATGACCATTTCAGGCTGGACATACAGATGAACTTCATTACTGTCTGAGCCCCCAAGATTTGGAATAGACTGCTGCTGGAAGTGATTTAAGCACCTACTTTGAACACCTTCAAGAGAAATTTGAACATTCAGTTGCAACCAAAGGTGTGGTTGTCTGTTTTTTGTGCCACCATGACATTTCTTTTTTTTTTACCCATAGAGACATAGAAAAGGGACCTCAGGAATTCAAGGCAGGATCATCTCCATCCACAGCATTCTATGCAGGTGTACACCTTCCAACTTCTGCTCCTTAATAATGCCTTTTAGGTACTTTGTCTCTGTAATGTTCACTGTGGGTTTCACATCAGATGATGTTTTCTTTCCCAGTCATAGAAACATAGAGAAGTAGGGCTGGGAGAGACTTCTAGAGGTCATCTAGTCTAACCCCTGCCTGGGGCAGGATCATCAATTCACACTGGATTGTTTTATTCCCCCCCTTAATAATCTCCCATGGGAAGAGGGGGCTACAACATCATATACCTCTGGGTTTTGGTAAAAGACTATTGGTTGGGTTCATCTCCTTTTGTTGTTAGTAATTACTATTGTTGAAGCGGATTTTTTGTTGGGGTGGAGACAAGCGAGATGAGAAAAATTATTGTAGCAAGATAAGAAGAATGGTAATTTCCTGATCTTTACTTTTTTCAAGTTATGTACCTGAAGTAAGTTTCAGCAAAGAATGGTCAGCCTGTCTTCTGTATTATGGCTCATGTGCCCTTGTTTTCATAGTTCTGAATGGAAAATAATCCATTTTTATAAGAATAAAATAGGGATACATATTTTATGTGTAAGCACAAAAAAACAAAAAAAATTGTGGTGCTAACTAGCAAAGGTCAGCAGGGTAGTTTAGGGGTTTGAATGTTTTTAAATTTATATTTGTCATTTTAAATTGCATAAATTTATTTTCCCACTACCATCTCTTGAAGCTGTAACACAAAGCATCATTCCACTAAAAGTAACAAATGCACCTTCTTTTTTTAAGACTCTAATTTCTGGTTTTTATTTCCTGCATTTGTTCATCACTAAATATTCTGACTCTCTAATGATTCCTTTTTGTGTTACAATTGTAGACATATATGTTGTAGATTTAATTGGCTTCCTGTGTTTTCCTGGTTTTCTGATTTTTTTGTGTTGTCTTTTTCATTAGGTTTTTCTGCTTCATTTGTGTTAGATGTTTGCACATTTCATAGCTTTGAGCAATGTAGGCTATAATTGGGATCTAAAGTTGGAACATCTCTTTGGTTATGGTTTTGTTAATTCCTTTTATTTTCCTGTCAAAAATGTATCTTATCATGTGTTGCCAATGAAGTGAAAGAAAAGGCAAAGGTAATCTACTTTAGCTCTTTCTGCTTCTAGCAAGTGATTCTTTCTCTTTAAACTTGTTTTCTTCAGTGCACACTCTATGAAAAGTATACATGCTGTTTTCCTTTTTCTTTTCACATCAGCCACTCATAAGCTCAGTACAGAATCCTTGTGATTTTTAGGTCTGTTAATTAAAACATACCTATCACTTATTTGGTATTGAATGCTTGCTAACTCTTTAATGTGTCTCTGATATCTGTGTGTGTGTGTGTGTGTCTTCAGTGAGATATTTTTAATATGTTTTACGGGCATGGAGGGAATTAGTGTCAGTAAGGGAATGGAAATGACAAAAATGGGAAATTGAGAAAAAAGGAAAAGGGGGAAAGATGCATGATGTTGCCTAATGAATGCTTTCTGGCTTCCAACTGGTTACTTGCATGGATATTTTCAGAGGGGCTATATTCTTGCAGCTCTTATTTAGGCCAGCAGTAGCTATGATTCTTCAGCTTCTGAAAGCTGGGCCATCTGCTGAGTAATAATGCTCTTATTAAATAGTCTTTCTTATTGAACATTATTTTGTGCTTTTAAAAGGAATCTATGAAATGACTTGATCATGATTTGATTGATTGATTGATTTATGTAGGATTTTAATGTAGTTCTTGTATTGTGGCCCCTGGTTTTGGGGGCTTAATGTAGTGTGTAAGGGCCTTGTTATATCTTACGCTGTGAGTTTCAGAAACGTTGATTGGTTTTAGTGCTAGTTTGGAGTTTGGAGCAGTCACACATGTAGTCTAGAAATCTTCTCTGACTGTAGTCCCCTTCCCCTCTTGCACAGGTCTGACTTGCCACTAGAGGGCTGGTGAGCAGGGACAGGACCAGGAGTTGTAGCTGTGAGTTGCCACTAGAGGGCTGGTCAGCCTATCGGCTTCTACCCTATAGAGGACTTCTATTTAGGTGGCACATCTGTGGAGAGTGGCCACGCCAAAACGGAACAGGAACTGGATAGTGTAGATCAGAGATAATCCTGCCCTGCAGGGGCATAACTTTGAGCTGTATAACAAGTGCTTAAAACCACTTTAATGTGCTAATGCGCAGACAAGGGAGGTGTTAAGAGCTCCAGGAGCTGCCCAGAATTACCACAAAATAAGGTCTTGTGTGTGCACAAGTATATATCCTATGATGTATTATTTATTTATTTATGTTTGGCTGCTTCAGGGAACACTTTTTGTCATAAATCTAACAGAAAACATAGCTTGGTAACTTTTTCAAGGGAGCTCCAAGGTATCTATTTGCTCAGGTTCATTAGACTATACCAAATTCTTTACTTGTCAGCATGACTTAAAAAAAACAACACATTAGGTTAGTGAAGTATAGCATAAGTTTTATGTCCACTTAAATAATTTTCTTTATATCATATTACTTGACTTGCCTTTTACTCTATGATTCAACCACTTTATCTATTTATTGTTCATAATACAATATATTTAAATAAAATTCTTTGTAATTAAATATGTGACAATTCACATGTAAACATCTGCTTTTGTGAACTGGGTTGATATGAGTTCAAAAATGGAAGTTTAAGCTAAATTTTAATTTATGAGGTAAGACACTATCACATATTCATATGAGGTTCTTCACAAGTCTGAATAAAATATGAGTAACTCACCTAGTGAGTTAACAATCAACTATTTCTGAGTAATACTGTAGACAAAAATATTTAGTGCAAGAGAGTTATCTTTTTTGAAGAATGCCACCAAGCATGGTATCAATAACTATTATGTTTACTGCAGGATTCTGGAAATATAACAGCAGATGAGTCCCTACATGAAAAATGAAAACCAAACCTTGCTTGTTTCTTTAGAGAAATGATTCTATATGTTTTCACTGTGGATGGGTTGGGTCCAGTTGTTAATTTTGTTGGCATATGAGCAGTACCTCTTGAAATGAATGATTTTTCTGTGAGGCTAGCTTAACACTGGTTGCTGCCCATTGGTGCTTATTGAAGGAGTACTAGACCAAAGGTTCATAGATTCTTCTGTACATATTTAAAGAATTCTTTTTCTATTATTACAGATAATGTTAGTAAGGGATGTAAAGCATTTTCTTTAAATGCCTGTACTAGGCTCTTGGGGCAGGGGCTCATAAGTAGACCACATATAAAGAAAAAAGTCTGTGTGCATTAAGCCAAACCCACTACTCTGGAAAGAGTTTGACTTACCATAATTCTTTTCACTTCCTGCAACCTACGAAATTGCAACATATCCCAATTCAGGGAGTTATGTAAGGAACAGACAAGTTTAAATTTATGAGGGTGCTATTAGTTGGGACTGACACTTGGGCAAGTACTAACATAACTTGATATATTTGAGTCGAGTAGCATAACTAAAGGTGGGCAAGAGGGACACCTGCCCAACTGCCAGTTAGGTGAGGTGCCAGAATCATCCCCACCCTGTGGAGTGCAAGACCTAGCAACATACCTATGATGAGAACTCAGAAATTAATCTCTGGCTGCTGTGGCTGCTCAGGGGGGACTGTTTAGGAGTTCCCAGCATGGAAAAGACTGCTGTCCCCTCCCCAAAACCCTTGCCTCTGATCTCAGAACTTGTGCCCTCCCCCTCACTGCTCTTAGAATCCATGTGCTCTCGGTTAAGGCATCATGAACCTCTCCCAGTCTCCCTCAGGGATTGGCCCAGGCAG
>NW_017728916.1:19768050-19819141 GCF_001723895.1 Crocodylus porosus
CGATGCACACCGGGCAACGAACCCAATTGTTGCCTCCCTCGGGCACCTTGTGCCGGCAACAGTATCAAGAGACCTCTTCTTTTCATTTACGTTTTTGTTTTGTCTTTCCTCCAGAAACACTGTATCTACAGATTCCTTTTACCTTCCAGCTCCTGCTGATCAGAAGTTTGAATCTTACTGTTTTACCCACTTTGCTATTCTTTGTAGGTCATCTTTGATTTGCAGATGAAGTTGGTGGTCCAAGCTTATTCAAAGTCCTCCTACATAACATGATTCCCTTTGTCTTTGCTATAATCTTCTTTTAATAAGTTCAGTAATACACTTCTTAATGTTCAGTAGCGTGATATAGGTGGGTGTGTTGACATATGTATACGTGGTTTTGCTGACTGATCAACGTCACACACATGCACCTGGGGTTTTGGTCATAGCTATGTTGTTTTAAGGACTTAGGCAGGCAAGGTACTTAGAGTAGAAGTTCTAACTTTTATTAAACCAAATGAATAGTTGCAAAAAAGTTCTTGGCAAACTTCTGGGTGCAGTCACCCTTCTTCAGGCATAGGGAGACTCTGCTGGTCTGAGACCCCAAGGAATGAGAGAAACTAAAGTGTGGCAATAATTTTATAGCTGTTTGGACCTTCTTAACACACCATAGTTACTTTGTACGTGTAGTCAGTCTAAATTAATTGTGTCATTAACCAGGTAATTATGTAATACATGTGTTGATTAAAAACCCACTGTTTCAGTTCAGGGACTTCTGTCTGTTATGGAACAGTGAGTGCCTGCAGCTCACCACCCCCAGCCTTGGAGGCTCTGCCAGAAAAAAAAGGGGGGGTGAGGGGCCCAATCCTTTTTTTTCCCCCTGAAGCCTTCCTGCCAGCCTCTCTTATAGCTAGTGGATTAGCTGCCAGTAATCCCTGAGCTGTTGTGCAGCCTGGTCCTTCCTTCCATAGCATCAGTGCCCCCAGGCAGCACCTGCCTGCTAGCAGGTGCCACCCACCCAGGTGGTACTGGGGGGGTGTTGCTGATGTAGAGGGAAGGAGGCCCCCCACAGCTCAGGGGCTGTGCAACCCAATAGTAGCTCATGTGGGGAGGGGGGAGTGGCATCTCCTGCAACCAGGGGGCAAGCTGTTGATAGGCCAAGAAGCCCCTGAGCTGCAGGGGGCCCCATTCATTCCCTCCATGGTAGCAGCGCCTCCTGGGGCTGCCCAGGTAGGCTGCTAGCATGTGGGTGCAACCTGAGGGGTGCCACCACTGCAGAGAGGAGGACCAGGGCACCCTGCAGCAGTAGGCCCACTGGCAGCTCACTGCACAGCTGTGGGAGATGTGGGAAGGCTCTGTCAAAAAAGATGCCCCAAGCCACTTTTTTTTTCCTTGGTGGAACCTGCCTGCATGAGCTGCCACCAGGTTGTGTAGCCCCTGAGCTGTACAGGTGCCCAGTGTTTCCCCCCATTGTGGAGGTGCCCCTTGGGGCTACCCAGGCAAGGTGCTGGGGGGCAGGTGCTGCCCTTGGTCACTTAACCTGATCCAGCAGTTCACGGGGTACTGGAAGCCCAGGCATGATCATTGAAGCTCGGGCTTCTCTTGGTGGGATTCCAGCACCCCATGAACTGTCCTCTCTTCCTTCCTGCCACCTAGGACTGGCAAGGAACAGGATGGCTTGCCCCTGGGGCAGTGCAGAAGGGCTCCTGGGCATGCTGATGGTGAGGACAGTGCAGGGTCACTATAAGCCTGCGAAGCCCAAGCTTCCCCTGGCACACCTGGGCTTCCAGCGCCCCATACACCACACTCACCACCTTCTCCAGATGTATCACTACTATTTGTTACATAGCAAACCAAAATACATCAGAATTTTTTTTTTTGCTACATAACAAAGTCATTTGAATTGAATATACTACCACACGTGCACAGCATGTCAAAATTGAAATGTTATATGCCACCACTGGTGTAAACTTTGATGCCATTAAACTGATAAAAAGGGCAATTAAAACAATTAAAACACCAATTTTGTCACATGTACAAGTGGCTGTAATGTATAGGAAGTCATCTGATATTTCTTTAAAAAGGTAAACAAAAGTAGTTGTTCATGAGTTTTCTTAAAAGATCAGCTTCTGGACTGCACAACCACCACAAACACTGGCATCGACTATACTTTTTTATATACTATTTTCATGGGAGAATCAGGAGCTTAATTTTCTGACTAAGATAGAAACTAGTATCCATGGATCTTTATAGAATGTGGTTAATAGGATCATTTTCACAGATCTGTAATATGAATTTGTTTTTCCAATCTCAAAAGTTTAAGTTTTTATTTGGAAGTAACTCTATGCAAATGGATGATTTGTTTTTTTCAGGTAAAAGTAGGATCTTTCCTTTTCAGGATTTGATAATTTTAATATATATAAAACATTTAAGAATCAAGTGGCTTATCTTTAAAATCTCTCATACTGAAGTATAGTTAGATGTCAGCTTCATATGTATTGGCTAATTGAATCTGTTGTTTTTTTAAGTTTTGCAATTCTTTTTACTATCAATATTTCAAAAATAGCACCATAATAATATTTGTGCTTACTCATTTTGGAAAGTGGTTGCTTCTTTTAAACATACCTTTTTTAGTAATTATAATATGTTACAGTAAATTGACAGAATGATCAACAATTCTTTTAATTTTTTCACTATTTGTTCTGCTGTCCTTGTTGCATTTCTCCCAGCTTGGAAAATGAAAAACTAATAAAGCCACTGTAAATTTAAGCTTCCAGGGCTTTTAGGTTGTAAATACTGTCTTAGGATATTAGATTTCATTTAAAAAAAAAAGATGATGATAAATAGCTTTTATTAACAATGAAATAATAATTTATGGGTAGTATCTATTAAATAATGTTAAAACCTCTCTGTACATTTTGAAACAAATTTGAGTTGGCAGCCTCACCTTAAGATATTAATGGATCACTTTAATGAAGTAGGTGTATAGGCTAAGTAGCTAAAATGCATAAGAATAGAATAGCATTAATTGAATGTACTTTAATTTATCATGTTTGCTGAAGTACTATGGTGAAACAATTTATTTCTGAAATACAGTAGACCTTGAGGTAGCTTAAGTGTCCAACAGGTGAATATCTTTAATCTTGGTACAGGTCTAAAACAGAAGGCCAGAAAAAAAAATTCCTGGAGCATTATCAGTAGCTTTCAGGGCTCTAAATTGGAACAGGAAAGGAATACAGAAAACTTTGCCAATGTATAGAGTATAACCCACTAGTTTTGTATTTTTTGGGGGGGGAGGGGGGCGTTGTTTGTCTTTTAATAATACCAGAATAATACTTTTCCTATGAGATGTACACAATATAAAATTAGACACGAGGAGAACAATGAGTTATATATATTGTTTGATCAAAGAAAAATGCTATCTCTTCAAAACTTCTCAATAAAATTGTGAAATAAAAGCCAAATAAAAGATTTGTACACCATGTACAAAGAATGTACATTCTATTATGTCATATAGTAAAATGAAACATAACATCTAAGGAGCAGCATGCAGCAAATTGTTTTCTGCTTCTTGAACTAATGAGAAAATGGGTCAGGAAGGGAGGAACCAATTAACACCCAAGTGAATTTCAGATTTTTTTTTATTTTAATGCATTGTATATTCTCTGAGAATTAGACTTGTAAGTAAAGGCTTATACTGAATTAATTTATTTGCAGTGTTTATATGGTTATACTTAGGGTGCTAGAAAATATTGCACATGTGCATGTTGAAACAATGGGATGTTGTTCCTCATACAAATCATTTTATGTTCACCTCTCCTAATTCGATCTTGGCTAGTGTGGGCTTCATTTGTGACTACATATTGCAAACAAACAACAGTTCCAAGATACAACAAAAATATACTTGCATTCATATTGTGCCAGCCAGCCCTGATTGTTAGAGCATCCAGAATTAGATACCAGTGGTTCCAGGACTGGCAGGATAAATAATAAACAGCCTTTTGAGGATCCTGTTAGCTCACTCATTAGTTCTGTGATGAAGCCTTGGTTTATCTAACCACTGGGAAGCATTATAGAATCATAGACTCAAAGGACCAGATGGATCCTGTAAGATCGTCAAGTCCGGTCTCCTGCCATGCGCAGGAGGTTAATGGGCTCAAAAGAGCTCAATGAGGTGCTTGTCCAACTTCCTCTTGAACACCTCAAGAGGTGTTCATCACACTTTCATCAGTATGATGAAATCATCAGCAAAGTTAACTGAACATTCAGAGGAGGGACGCTCATATGGTTAGGGACTTACAGGACAAGCCCTATGAGGAGAGACTGAGGGACCTGGACCTCTTCAGCCTCCACAAGAGAAGGCTGAGACATGATCTTGTGGCTTGTGGCTGCCTACAAATTCACTGGGGGGGGGTGCAACAAGGTATCGGAGACGCTCTGTTCACCAGGGCACCTCTTGGGGTAATGAGGAACAATGGTCACAAACTGACAGAAAGCAGATTTAAGCTAGATATCAGGAAAAACTTTTTCATCGTAAGGGTGGCCAAAATTTGGAATGGGCTTCCAAGACAAGTGGTGTTCTCCTATACCTTGGGGGTCTTTAAGAGAAGGCTGTATAGACATCTGGCTGGGGTTATCTGACCCCAGCACTCTTTCCTGCATAGGCAGGGGTTCAGACTCGATGATCTACTGAGATCCCTTCTGACCCTAGTATCTATGAATCTATGAACCTCTAAGGATGGTGACTGCACCACCTCTGCTGGAAGTGTGTTCCAGATTCTAGATAACCTTAAGGAGAATAAGTTTTCTCCAATGTCCAACCTAAATTTTTCCTCAGTTAGCTTGTGCCAATTGGTCCTCATCCTCCCTGGGGGTGTTTTTCTGAGGAGTTGCTTCCCTAGATCAAGGGTGTTCACCCTTGACATACAAGTTGTGGCAGGAAGCCACCTTTGTTTCTCCCCAAAATCTCTGTGCTGTGACAATTTGATTAGGATGGGCCCATGAGAGGAGACGCACCTTTACCCTATTTCTTTAGGTAACCTGAGCTGGCTACATTCCTGAGGGAGGGGAGAAACCTGCACCCTCTGCCTACGTGACTGGTATCAGCTACCTGGGTGAGGGGATTCTACCTGGTGGGCTAGAGTCTGCCTGGCAACTAATGATGTATTTCAAATTGGTTGGCCGACAGCCAACAAGTGCTGGCCTCCATTGGACCAGGTGAATGAGGTCGCAGGGGCTATATAAGTTAAGAATGCCCAGGAGGAAGGGGCAGCAGCCATGCAGGAGACTTGGACTTAGAGAGGAGCTTTACCATCTGAAACTGGCTCTCTCCCCCATAACTCATGAGCTAGGAATGGCCTGCCTCCAGAGGGAATCTCCAACAGCCTCTGGATGATGCTTGTGAGTAAGCTACTCAAGATCTGGTTAGATAGATAGTTGGCAGTAACTCAGATGCATGATCAAAAGGCTACCTCAGTCAGACTGTTTTGCTCGATGGGATTTCTATGATGTTGCTCTGTCTTGTACCCTATTTTCACCCTACCCCTGTAATCAGTAAAGTTCTCCTTTGTGACCGTTGTAGGAGATTTGTTGAGGGGTGGGTATAAATTATGCCTAAGAGGCCTCTTAGGTTTGTGGACTAAGGGAGACTTTTCTTTTTTGACCTGTACTGAGTTGAGTACCCATAGGACTATTAAGCCTGTGTTTTCCCAAGGACACAGGGCTGAGACAGTCCCTTCTTGGGGTGGTGGCAGCTTACATTACCCCCAGGTTATTAAGTGTGCTCCAGGAAGGGGGACAGCCAGACGTGAGGCACTCCTAGGGAGGCACTTGGATCCTGGAAGGTGGTTGGGTGCAGGGAGGTGGGTAGCTCAAGGCAGGAGCGTCCCCTACTGGCCCGCCACACAAGTCACCTGTCAGTCTTCTCTTCTCAGACTTAACAACAAAGTTCCAGGAGTCCCTTCTCATAGGACCTATCCTCCACACCCTTAATCCTATGGTTGCCCTTCTCTGTACCCTTTCGAGCTTCTCTGCATCCTTCCTGAAGTGTGGTGCCAAGAACTGGACACAGTACTTCAGCTGTGGCTACACCAACACCAAATAGAGGGGGAGAGGTATCTCTCTGGATCTGTTTGGAACATATCTCCTGATACATGCCAGAGTTCTATTTGCCCTACTTGTGAATTCATCACACTGTTGGCTCATATTCACCTTCTGCTTGACTGTCTTGCCCAGGCCCCTTTCAGATGCAAAACCAGGCAGTGGACTACCACCCATTTTATAGTTGTGGTCAAGGTTCTTCCTATCCAGGTGAAGGACTCAGCACTTGTCCCTATTGAACCTCATCTGATTGCATTTGGCCCATAGGACCAATGTCTCAAGGTCATCCTGGATCCTTAGATGTGCCCACATTTGCCTACAGCTCTGTGTCATCCACAAACTGAATCACTGCACATTCCACCCCCTCATCCAAGTCATTGATAAATATGTTAAAGAGCACAGGCCCAAGCACTGATTCTTGGGGGACACCACTAGAGACAGTCCTCCGGGATGAGGTCATCCCATCAGTTATAACTCTCTGGGATCAGCCTCTGAGCTAACTGTCAACCCACCTCACTGTAGACTGGTCTAGGCCAGTAACCTCCAGCTTAATCAAAGAGCGCTCATGGAAAACAGTATCAAAGGCCTTGCTGAAGTCCAGGTAAGTGATGTCAACCTCATGTCCCTTGACCAGCTGGTTACTTACCTGGTCATAAAAGGACACCACATTTGTTAGGCATGACCTACCCTCAAAAAGCTGTGCTGGTTACTTCTTTATACTCCACCAGTTACAAGCTTGTGGTAGATGGTCTCCTTGACAATGTTTTCAAAGTTTTTTTCCTAGGACTGAGGTTAGACTGACTGGTCTGTAGTTTTCAGGGTTGTCCTTCTCTTTCTTAAAGATGGGTACCATGTTAGCCCTCTTACAGTTGTTCAGGACCACTTCTGAATTCCATGACTGTTTGAACAGCTTTGCCAGAAGCCCTGCTATGAGCTCAGGCAGTTCTTTTAGGACTCTCAGATGTTGCTCATCTGGCCCAGCAGACTTGAACATATCTAAATGTTCTAAGAGTACCCTCACCTGTTTGGGATTGATTCCATGTGGGCTATTGTCTTCCTTATGTTCTCTGGGCCTCTGGACAGGTGAACAGCTCCTGTCTTGTTTCAGGAACACTGATGTGAAGTAAGTATCTCCTTTTGCAGGGATCAACAGTGGGTTGTATCCCTGAATTCAGTAGGGGTCTCACAATGGAGCTTTTTTCTTTTTCTTTCTTGTTCTCTATGTACCTATAGAAGGACTTCTTGTCCTTTATTTCAGTTATCAGCTTGATCTCCATGCCTGCCTCGGCTTTCTGCATCTCATACCTTTAGACCTGCAGACCCTGGCCATATGATTATACTCCTTTCTAGATGCTATACCATGTTTCTAATGCTTATATGCTTCTTTTTTCTTTTTCAAAAGTTCCATGATATCCCTGTTGAGCCAAGCAGGTCTCTTGGTGCCTTTCCCACTTTTTGACCACATGGAAATGGCCTCTTTTTGAGCAGTGAGAACTGCCCCCTTAAGGAAGCTCCACCAATACTGAAGTCCCAAATCATAGAGTTGCTGGTTGCAGAGGGCCTTTCTAACTAGACTCCTGAGTTTATCAAACCTGCTTGTCTGAAATCAAGGACTTCTGTTTTACTGGCTGAATTCCCAGCCTTTCAGTGGATAGTGAACCTAATCAGGTCATGATCACTGTCACCTAAAGTACCTTCACTCTTCAGGTCACTTACCATGTCTTCCCCTTTGGTAAGCACTAAGTCCAGAGTCGCTTTACCCCTAGTCAGTCCTTCCACAGCCTGTGTCAAGAGCAGGTCATTGATAGCTGCCAGGAAGTTTGGGCCTGATGTGAACAGTTTTCTTGCACTTTCAGTTACAGCATCTTGCTCAAAGGTCTCTGTGGCATCTTTCTCCAGGTGTAGGGCCTGACAGTAAGCGATGATATCCACCTTGTGTTCCCTGATGGTTTGCAGCCTGCTCACCTCCTTCTGGAGCTCCCTCATCCAGGCCCCCACAGTTTCCACCAGACAGCACATTCCACAAGTGGGAGTGCTTGAACCCCAGAACCAAGCCTCCAGCAGATGTGCCAGGCAGCCTCCACAGCCTAGAGACAAGGGTTCCATCTGCATAGAGGCTGGGACCCTAGGTTCTGTCCAGGTAAAGACCACTGAGGTACCAAGTTGGGGTGGTCCATCCAGATCAGGGAGGCTATGGGTGTGGCATGTACCAATCACCATGTTGCAGGGAGGGCCCTGTTCATTCGGCTCCTGTAGGTGCTTGTTTGAGTAGGAAACAAGGTGGGTGTAATTACCACATGTAGTCCTGACCAACAACTCTTGTTGTTGCTGTAGCCTGGTAGACAGGCTCAAGTAGTTACCTGCAAGGGGATTCACAGAAAGCCGATTGTTCAAACATAAATGGCACATCTAGATGAGTGTGCACATGTGGTATTCAGCACCACAGACCAATTTGCGGTGCTGCATACTGCATGTGCCTCACATGCAGGTGTTCCCTGAACTTCTAATTTGCAACATGGGGGTGAGAGGAGGGTTTTGCACCTAGTGTAAAAAAAATGCCTAAAAAAAAGGGGAGTGGCACACTTGGTGGTAGTGTGCACCACCCAAAACTGGAGCCTAGCCAGCTGAATCCATGCTCTGGCTCCTGGCTAGGCTTCCTGCTGCCAGACTGCCACAGCTGCATCCTTTGGAGGCCTTCAGGACCCAAGGTAGGGCTGATTGGGCCAGCCTAGCCTTCCCTATTCCACCCAGGGCAACACTGCCACTGCTATTCCCAGAAAAATGCATATTCCTGCTCATGGGGACATGCCCATGGATTCTAACTAAATATGTAGATTTTCTAATTCTTAGATCAAAGCTGATGTGCTTCAAACAAAGAAATGCTTTAAACAAAGACATAAAGGAAGGAGGTTGGGAGAGATGTATGTCATGCTTGGTATTAATTCAGAGAAAGAGCCATCTCAAGTAACTGAGAATATAGCAAGGGAAAAAGAAACACTGCAGAGATAGACAATACTTATAATGATGGGAAAAAAGGAACTAGCTATATTATTGAGTTAATGAAAAGGCTGCAGCTAATCAGCTAAGAAATTGGATGAGGTCAGTGATAACCAGCTGTGATATTTGCATGCTAACACAACAAAATGGGAAAATAGAACTACCAGTAAAAGTCATAAAGCCAGATTGAATGGAGAATAAAGAAATGTGATAGGATAGCAGTTGTAGCCATGACATATGTATGGAGGGTATTCACTTTTTTAGGAAAGATAGGAAAAAGTAAAGGTATGGATCAATGGTGTTACACATTAATGATTATGATAAGAGTGAGACTCGGGCAAAAGTTCTTTGAGGAAGGATTGCAAAAGGAGTTCTTTGGGTCTCCTCTAAGATCCTACAGTTGAATTTTAATAGAGAACTATAGAACACTACCATAATATCCTATTGAGTTATTTTTTCCCTCAAAAAGAGCCATAAAATCCCAGTCACCTTATCATTGAGGTTGGCCTATGTAACAGGGAGGCAAGCTTGGACCTGTTACAGGGGATGTTTCATGTAAACTTACAGGGAGATGGAGATGCAGAGCACACGGTGACATCATTTGGCTCTGTCCTATGGTGTGAGCATCCCACACCTACAGAGAGACTCTGATTATGGACCAAAATGGGAATTAGATGGAAGCATGGAAAAGACTGCTGCCATCACACTTTTACTCGCAGAACAGGACAGAATGAGTGAAAAAGCAACCAAGGAAGGCTGTGGCAGTCTGCACAGAGATGCAGGATGTCAGTAACAGCAGTTTTTGAGACATGGAGTGGCTTTCCTGGAAAACAGGCAACTTACCTGAGAGAGAGAGAGGTGAGACCACTCCAGTGAAAGGGGAGGCTGGAATTCCTTAAACTGTAAGGTGTACCCAAAAGGAAGAAGAACAAAGAAAGATAAATTGTAAGGTGAGATGAGCGGATAGCAGTCCACCTGCTGTAAAGACTATGAAGTATTGAAATAGACCCTACTGACTACGGTTCCTTGTTTGTGACCACATCGAGTACTTTCCTCAGAAGACATTGAGGGGAAAATATAAACTTGGCTATATGATTTACAATCTTTGTTAGATTATTTACATATTCTCCCCTCAAGACATAGCAGAAGAGTGGACAATCGAAGATAGCTGCCAGGTTTCCAGATTTAGACGAAAGACCTTAAGGTCTGTACTTACCTATAACAACCTGTAATCAAAGCAGTATAGTTCTACTCTGCAATGCAGAGAACTCTATATGGCACCCTTACGAATCATGGTGAGGAATATCTGCTCTGCTGTCCTGAGAAATGTGGTACAGGATGGTTATTGCTACTGTCAGAGTGCCAGAACAGACACCCTAAAGTAACATGAAGTGTTATGTGTCTTGAAATGGTGATGGGGGGGGGAGGGTAGCACTGGCTTAGTTTTCAGTGGAAAGCCACAGTGGCTAGGTAGCAGAGATTAGCATCTCCCCTGTGTTCCTGGTGACACGGTATCTGTCTAATGCTATTTAAATTGCCCTACTCTACTGGCATGGGAAGCCCTGCTCCTCGGTAAGATTTGTAGAACTCTGGCTGTACACCCCGGGGCAGTCCATGCTATGTGTCACCACTGGAACCAGAACGTCAGGAAATAGCCTGCAAGATGTTCTGGCCTCAAACCATGCAGAGCCACTTTTCAGCAGTGTAGACGTGTTAAAAATGAGTTGATTTCAACTGATTTTTTTTCTTTCAGTGGACTTCATATGGAAAAGACTAGTGATCTTGAACATTTCTTGCACTAAAACAAACAGGTCTGAGGTTAACTTTTAAATATTTAAAAGACAGTTCTATATTTCATTCTTCCCAAATACAAATTAACTAAATGCACTTTGCTCACACTTTTAGGAGAGGTTAAATCTAAGCTATCACCTACACATAATAATGATATAAATAACCACTCACTATCTCCTTCTCTGCATCCCTCAAAAAATTTAGGAAAATTTGGATTTTGATCTAAAAAGAGATGGTTAGCTGCATGTATCTAATGGCATTTGAATTTAAGAATGCTATTTAAATCTTTAACAAGGTAATATGGTTGAAAATGTTGTAGTCTGGAAAATATGTGAGAGGCAAGGTTTTTTGTAATATATTTTATTGCTGTTACAGAGATATCTTTCTTTAAACCTGTAAAACATTTCCATTCAACAAAAAATATTTGGAGAAACATGGAAAGAGAGAGACTTCCTTTTGACTTTTTAAAAATTTTATTAAACAAATATTAAAAACAAACGGTGCAAGGGTAAGGGCATGTGTCCCTCCCAGACGCTGAGCACAAAATACTTATTAATAACAGAAAAGATGTCACCAGATATTGTGGCCTAAGCAGGGGCTAGCATGCCTGCAGTTTTGACCTTGCTGTGGCTTAATACATGCATGTGACACACGTTTTGCTTTAAAAAATTAGCAGTGTGGTTTCTCTAATCCCCCTGCACCCATCTCCTTGAAACTTGGCAGGATACATGCCCTCAAAAGGGGATACCATTCCTCCCATTTTAATCTAAATCAGGCTATAAATTACAAAGTTATAGGCTGTTTCAACATTTCCCATTATAGCCTATGGGCAAAATATTGAAACAGCACTGAAATGGCAAAACATTTCAACTTGCCTCATTTTGTTTCAAGGCTGTTTTGACAATATCTGTTTCATTTCAATTTTGCTGTTCAACCTCAAAATGGGTAGAAACAGCATGAAAACAAAACTGGTGGCAAAATTTTGTACAGCCCTACTGTCCTTCCGCCTTGCAGAGGTCCCACCAATAGTCCAGTGTGACACAAACTAATCCACCTTTTTTTCTGCAAGGTAAATTGACAAAATTCAAATGTAACACACACCCAAACCAGAAGGCAGAAGATTTGAAGGGTATCATCAGATCTAGTCTCCATGAGCTAGTTTCTGCAGCTTTTCAGAGCTGCCATCTTTGTTGCCCTGAGGGGTCAGGCCAATGCTCAGGATCTCAATATTGCACTGTTAGACAGGAGGGCATCATGTATAACTGCACATGCACACATAAAAATAAATTAAGCACACACTTACTAAGTGCATACACCCCTGTTAGGCATACACACTCACACTACCAGCTCAGGCACATATACTATACACCCTAAAAGTTAGACACAGAATACTAATTTGTATATCATGCACACAATATATAATATACATATATAATATATATGTAATATATATACACATACACACACTCACACTAGCAACTCAGATACACGCACATTCAAAATAACTAGTCTAGGTTCATGCACACCTATCACCAGTTTAAGCACATACATGCTAAACACACGAAATTTAGACAGAATCAGTTACCAGTTACCAACACCTGCACATTCAATACACATACGCGGGTTACTAATTTATATATCACACACAAACACAATGGTATCTATATATGTATATATATGTGTATGCACTATTTTACACACATACTGCCCACCTACACATACACACAGGTGAGTTCCTAAGTTGGGTATGTATGTGCTTGGTGTACTTCAGATAGCTGGGGAAAGGATAAGGTAAGAAAGTAGAAGTGTAGGGAATTAAAGTTACCAGGACAGGGATTAGAACTGGTGGACTACAGGGGTCTAGGCTGAAGAACTGAGGCTTAGGAGTAACTTTAGGCTAATTGATCTCAATTGATTAAAAGACAATGCCTAAAGCATGCTGAACAGGGAAGCATGCTGGCACAGAGTCTAGGACTGGAGCCAGAGATATGGGGGAAGCTGAGAAGATAGATGGGGAGGGGGGAAAATGTGATTAAGAGAAAGTGTGGGTGTTAAAGAGGGGGTCTGGGTGTGGGGAGCAAGAGGATGGCTCTGGGGCAGCTAGAGAAGTTGCAGAGAGCAGCAGTAGCAGTAGGTGCTGGAAGCTGGGGAGAACTGCAGGACACCTAATAGGAGATGGGAAGCTGCAGGAGGAGGGTGAAGGGGAGCCTGAAAACAGAGAAACAGGCAGCATAAAATCACAGTAAAAGAAGTAGGCAGCAGGGAGAGCAGAAGAGCAAGGAGAGGCTAAAAGGTGGCAGAAAAAGGGAGATGGAATTGGGAGGACATCGGGAAACTAGCAGAGAAGGTGGGAACTGGAGCTGAGAGAGAGAAAGAGAGAGAGAGAGAGAATGAGGCTAGAATTTAAGATAGGGAAGGGACTAGGATTCAGTAAAACATGACCCAACTCGGGGTTGCAAATGACAGTGGTTTTATTGAACAGGGGAGATGGTGACACCATGCCAAATTGGTTCCCTTGCACCCACCCACACACACTCACACACACATAATGGCAGCAGGGGTTTGTAAGGCTTGGTGCAGGGGCTGAAATCCACTGAAGTCCAGGAGGAGAGAAAGACACAGAGAGAGAAAGAGTCCAAGTTGTAGGAAGATGTGTGCAGGTAATATCTACCTATCCAGGCTGGAAAGGGATTTTTGTCCAGTAGATGTTGTCCAGAGTGGGGTCACTGGCAGGGCATCTGGGTGGATAGGTGGTGTGGCATGGTGCTGGTCCAGATGGAGAGGGCATCCCACTGGGTCTGTCTTTACTGCCCTTTCTTATCGGGGCAGACCTTGTGTGACCCTAGTGACAGGAGGCATTCCCAGGCAAGGTTCAGCCCCTGGCATACTGAGCATGTGTGCTCCATGCAGGGATGTGCAGTTTTGGGTGTCTGTAATGGTGAGAGTTGCTGGTTCCACAGGGTCTTTTGTCTTTCAAATGCTGGTATTGTCTCTGTTCCTGGGTGAGGTCCATGGTTCCTGGATGAATCAATGCGAGGTGATGGCCCAGTCCTATCAGGCCATTCAGTAGATGCCTGCTACCATTGTACCATTTCCAGTTACACTCATTCATCAGGGAACCAATTTACATGGGAGGGATACGTGACTCATACAGCTGCAACAAACAGGGGATGCCTGGGCAGAGGACACAAGATGGAGATTTGACATATAAAATGGAAACTTGACATGACTTTGGTTCACTTACAAACACAGGCCTAAACCATACAATAGCCATATGAAACAATAAAAATCAATACAAAAATGATAATAATATAATATACAACAGAAAAAATTGAGATAAACCAAATAATAATATATTATAAAACAGTGGATATCCAAAACCAAAAACTTACTATCAAAACAAAAAAGTTTAAAGCTTATCCTAAGTTTGAGCTCACTTATACTTATCTATAGGGAATAGGCAGGGAGACAAAAAGTTAGAAATGGTTGGGGAAGCGGAGGGAATGCAATAAATAAAAAGAAAATACTGGGGGTTTTGCTGCATCTTAACCTGGCCCAAAAGGAAATTGCCCCTTGCAATGGGATAGAGAAAATGTACATAGTCCAAGTCCAGCATGCCAAAGAGGATGCTGAGGGCAACAAAGAGTGACTGCATTCAGGGGCAGTCTAGGAAAGTATGGAAAAGAGTCTTATCCACTTCTTCCTAGCAAAAAGGGCAGGATACCAATGCTGCCAGGCATAAGTGGTGGGGAAAAATATTATTTGGGGGGATGGAGCCCTGCCCGACCCCTGCCCCCTCCTCCTTAGGGCCTTAGGGAGTGTGTGCTGGTGCTGTGCATGGTGGCAAAGGAGCAGCTGTACACCACAAAGTGCCAGGCACTAGGGTGTACAAAGCTTTGGGTGGTGATTCAATTCAGAGGAGATTTGCCCTGATTTAGTGGCCGAATCTCCAAATCTGAATCAAACCAGGGGACCAATTTAAAGGTCCAAATCGATTCAAAGCTCTCTGAATCTTTGGCAAAAATTCAGAGAGCTTTGATGATTTGGGCAGTTCCTGGTGGCTGCAGCAGGGAGCTGCAGTAACTCTGAGCTGTTAAGTACTAGCGGCAGGGAATGGGGTGGTAGGGGAGAGGACCATGGGGGTACCTCTGTCAACCCCCCCTGAAATATGGCATAGAGTGCACCCTCAGCAAGTTTGCAGATGACCCCAAACTTGGGAGAGTAGTAGATATGCTGGAGGCTAGGATTCAGAGTGACCTAGACAATTGCTGGATTGGGCCAAAAGGAATCTTATGAGGTTCAGCAAGGACAAGTGCAAAGTCCTGCACTTAGGATGGAACAATCCCATGCACTGGTACAGGCTGGAGCCTGACTGGCTAGGGGGTTACAGTGGACAATAATCTGAATATGAGCCAGAAGTGTGCCCTTGTTGCCAAGAAAGCTAACTGCTTTCTCAGCTGGGATGATCTAGCTGGGGGAGGTTTTGCTATGAGCAGGAGGTTGGACTAGATGACCTCCTGAGGTCCCTTCCAACCCTAATTTTCTATGATTCTATGATTAGTCTTGGCCAACATTTGGTACAAAGTATTTTTAAAGTATTTTTAGTACATTAAATATTATATTTGGGGGAAAATGTTTCCTTAAAAACTGAACTTAAAAAGGAGTTGACTTATAGCTAGAACAATATAGTACTGAGCCCTGTGGCTTACAGAAATGTTCACTTCACAGATACAGAACGGAGAACACATGCTACTAAAAATGGTAAGGTTTGGGGTGTGATAATCAACAGATTCTTCCAGTAGTCACTGACTGAAGGTATTTTAAACTTTTATTTGATCAAAGAAAATTAACTTGGAATGAGTGATCAGGACTTGATTCAGTTTAATTTAAATGGAAGGACATAAAAGAGAAAACCATGATGGAACTAGGGTTTTCAATTACAAAAGGGCAGTCTGAGAAATGAAGGCAGCTAATTAGTGGAATCTACAGGACTGACAAATTTAGAGACTTAAATGCGGAGTCTTTTTTAAGTCAAGCATGAAAAAACTATTTTAATGTATTTACCAACCTAGGGGAAACAGTCTTCAGGGAAAGGGTTCAGGCTTAGTAGGATAACTAACTACTCCAGAAAAAATACTAGAAGTAAATTAAGAGCCCACCAAAAAGGAAAGATGTAAGAGGCAAGCATTCCTTAGGGTGATTTTTTTTTTGGACCAACTGCATAGCAGGGGTAGTTAGACAAGCTTTGGAATGAAAAACAGTCTTATTTAGGTTTGAGGAGTAAAAACAAATCCAGTACAGTAAACAAAACAGTTAGAAGAAGGTGTAGAGAAACCCCCAGAAGTATCAGGCAAACAACAAAAGAAAAGAATATGATTACAGGGAGATTAAGGCCTTTCAGAACAGAGGATCTTCTCATCGTTTATATGTAGGAAGAATTCAGGAATCATGGAGGTTTATAAAGTACCACAAAATCAATATCATTATTGAGTCCTTGGTTCTTAGTGTCCATAATGCTTATGAATTTCCATTCCCAAATTCACCTTTAAAAGATATTGGGTGGATTTTCCTTGAGCAGGGGGATAATGAGGTCAGAGATGGAGTGACTGTTCTGTGTGAAAAATGCTCATAACGGTGTATGTGTGCCTCTGTCCCTCTCATGTTTTTCTGTGACAGTTCATTCTTGTGCATATTAGCTTTTTAGTTTCACCTATGTAGCTGCCATGAAGGCAATTAGTGCATTGGCTCAGATATATCATGTTTTAGGAAAGACATGTGTAAGGACCAAGGATTTGGCTGGTTTTGTTATGGAAAGTGTTGATTGTAGTAGCAGTGGAAATGTGTTGACAGGTTAGGCATTTCTTGCTATGGCAAGGCTGTCCCACAGTCTTCTGAGCAATGGGGTGTTTGCTTCTGATAAGGAATTGGGCAATGTTGGGCAACGTTGGGGGGTTGAAAGCCAGGAACAGAGGAGTTGATAATTAAGAAAGAGAGAGAAAATTAAGAAAATTAAGAAATAATTTTTAAAAAAGGGCTGGGAAGTAGGAAAGATTAAGAAAGCAAGATGCATTTTATTAATCAAATGTAAGGAAAAGTTAAGTTACGGTTAAATTCACAACATTTACAAAATAAAAGATAACCATAATGTTAAAAATAGATCAAGAAAATTATTCGGATAATTACTGTTGCCCAAACACCAAATGTATATGCTGTATGTGGACAAAGACAGAATGGCTAATACAATTTTTTAATAGAAATAAAAATGACCATGTACAAAAAGGAAGAAGCAAAGTTGAATTGAGAGGGCCAGATAATTTTCATCCTAGAATTCTGAAGGAACTGGCACCTCCAGTAACAAGGTTTTTTAAACAAGTCTATTAAAATGGCTGAAATATTGTTTAACTGCAGATCAGCAAACTTAACACCAATTTTTAAGACAGGGAAGAATAATCAAGGCAAAAGCAGACTGGTTAATGTGACCTCCGAGGCATACAAGACTCAAAAAGAACTTATGAGGGAAATAATAATTAAAGGCAGGAAGGTTAATGTAAAAGGGGATAAAATGGACCAGCAGGTTACAAAACATGAACGTGTCAGTTTAACCTCCCTTCTTTCCTAGATAATATTTTTTTTTATACATCAGTAAAACAGGTGGCATAATGAGAAGGTGGAGGTTAGTACCAGATATGTAAACTAGGTTAAGGATTGGCTAAATGAGACAAGGGAGTGGACTGAGATGAAAGGAGAAATAATAGAGAGTCCTTTGTAGAGTTCATCTATAGCCATTCTTCTGATTGATCTAATGTAACACAAAAAATTAGTGTTCTGATGAAACATGATGGCCTGGTCATAGAATTGTACCAATAAGAATAGTTTAAAGTACCAGGCAGCTAGTAAATGCTGAGATGCTGGGGCAGATGGAGCATCCTACAGGAACACAAGCAGTCCTCAGCGTACTTAGCGGTGGACCCAGAAGCAGACCAGAAGCTCTTCTGGTCCACTTCCAGGTCCACCATGGGGCACATGGGGGAACCCCCTCTCTACTCCCTGGCATGGTGACTTGTGCCTCCTGGGTCTGGGGGCACCTGGAGTCCCCCTGCAGCTGATCACTGAGATGGGGGAAGTGGAGGGGTTCACAACTAAGCACATGGAAGGGCCCTCCATGCTCCTGTGGGATGCTCCATCTGCCCCGCCACCTCAGCGTTCACGAGCTGTGCCTGGTACCTCAAGGTATGTAGAAAAAAACATTTAAAGCTGTTTCTAGGCTGAATTGCTGCTTCTCTAAGTCAGTCTCGAATCTTCAGATTCAGGTTTGGCTGAATCAAATTTTGACAGTAATCTGAATCAACGAATTGAATCACTGTCCCCCAATTCAGACCAAATCCAACTCAAATACAGCCCATTTTGCACAACCCTGGTAATTACTATGCTTCAGCAAACTAAATTAATCAAGTCTACTCAGACACAGTGTAATTACACCATATTGGAGGGAGGAACCTTGCTGCACATCTATAGGTGCTCTGATGTTCAGAAACAATCTCCCACAAGTAGAAGTAAGGACAAGAAACTTAAGTGGTTTTAAATCAGAGCTTGATTACATGAAGAAAAGGTTATACAATATCTGTGATGATTGGGGTCTTGACCTAAGAACAACAAGATGGGGTAATCTGTAAGTAAAATGAGAGAGAGAGAGACAGACAGACAGACAGACAGAAACAGTCATATGCATACAATACCAAAGCATAAGGAAAATACATTTATGAGGAAATTATTTTGCAGCTAAAACACATTTGTGGAAGAATTGTGCAGGTGTAAATGACAACAGAAGTTGGTTCCCTAATTCTGAATTTAATTAAACTGTGGGATTGGCTACAATGGAAGGCTGTGTACTTGGAATCTATTGAGGGAAAACTGAATGAGACAGCATTGTAGATAAAGTAGGAACATATCTTTAGTGAAGCAAGGATAGGATGAGATAAGTCCTATTTTGTATGTGACTATAAAGAGTTTCACAGATTTCAAGGATTTTTTTCTACATTTACTAGTATTATTTTACTCGTGGTCTCTTTGCTTTGGGTGTCTTTAAAAAGCTTGATGAGATTTGAAGTTATCATGCACCATGCCAGGAATAGGGCTCCTTATCTCTAAATACTATACTGTAATATAAGATGTAAATTCATAACCTACTTACTGTGGCTTTATAGCATATAAAGTGCAATATAGACATAGGCATACACGATTAAATGCCCAAAAGATGCTTTTTGGCATCTTACCCTAATATCTCAAAGGCTTTGTGGATTTCTACTATTTTAGCCAGCTGCTTATTTTTGTGTGTGTTACATCTCTAGAGTTACAAAAATTGTTAGAGGACAATTGGTAGTCATTCTAAAACAGTCGTGGCTATAGATCTAATGGCAAATTCTGAAGAATCCTGGAGACTCCAATATAATAGCAACATTTTTACTGTTTCAATATTTCTTGAAGTTTTTAATAATTTAAAACAGCATATTAGACCATCTTTTTTCTTCACATGCATAAGTTCATGCTCTTTATTTAAACCACGTTACTTCATTGTAAATGTTCATTTACTTTACTCACTGCCACTTGACTCCAATGCTCAGCTGCTAATTTGCAGATTAAATTTAATAGAGTGAAACCTTTCCTGCACTAAGCTATTTTCATTTCCTCCCCACAACTACTATCAAAGTTCATCTGTTGCTGCCCTAAGACCTTCCATCTGCTAAGAGCATGCATGATTGTTATATTAATTTATAGAAAGGATATGGGAAAAAAAATCTTAGTTAACATTTGCAGTAGATGCAATTTGCCAACAAAAAAACAAACAAAAAACAAAGTATTCTGCTTGGATTACTGGATTTACACTCAGGATCTATTGGTGATATACTTGACACTCATAAATTTATCGTGTGGTGTGAAAAATTCCAATTAGCTACAGTGCTCACAGCTTTGGGTTTATTATCTTGTTGGACTGTGTGTGCTCAATTATCAGTGATTTTAATGAAGGTTGGTGTTGACACCACCTCTTGGAAGCTTTTACCACTATACATGAGTAATAGGCACTTCTGTTCTTTATTTCCCCAACTGTAATATGAGGATAACAGTTATTTAAGGTAGAAAACATTTCTTATTTCTAGAGGTGTACCAAGACACCAGTCTGATATTGGATTGGTACCAATATAAAGAAAATTGTCTATATCAAATATTGGCCATATGGGGCCAATAATGTTGCCAATAAATACCCATGCTGCATGCAGCTGCAGCACAACATGGACCAAAGCCGGCAGTGTGGAGAGTTGCCTCCAGCTGGTAAGTTGGAAAGGGAGGGAAGGGGCGGGGGAGCATATCAATGCCCCCGTGGTGAAAGAAGGGGCAGGGGCATTGATATGCCCAGCTGGGGGGAGCATGGGATGGAGGCACAGCTCATGGGGGTGGGCAACTCCTACTGTTGCTTGCACCCCAGGAAGGTGGGGTAAGGAGCATGTGCCCCTGGATCTGCACAGCATGAAATGGGCAGCATCTGTGGGGCGGAGCTGGAACCAGCACTGCTTGGTGCTTTATGTGGCTTTCCACTGGATTTCCTTTTAAAAATTCATATTCATAGATACATAGATTCATAGATGTAGGGTCGGAAGGGACCTAAGTAGATCATCAAGTCTGACCCCCTGCTCTGGGCAAGAGAGAATACTGGGCTTATATGACCCCAGCTATGTAATTGTCAAGCCTCCTCTTAAAGACCCCCAAGATAGGAGCCAGCACCACTTCACTTGGAAGTTGGTTCCAGATCTTAGCTGCCTTTTTTCAACAAAACCAGTATGTTCAGAGGGAACAAATTAATTCTATCAAAACTTCCAATCTGTTCACTTAACTCTCAGTCTCCTCAACAGACCTCCTGTCAGGCTCTTATGGATCTGGGTGTCTCTAACTTTTCATTCCCACAAGATCTCATGTTCCCTACCACTGTATCAACCTGTTTTGTGGCCTCTGAGCTGCTTGAGTTGACTTCCTGGTGAGGCCTTAGAATGAAGTAAAAAAAAAGATCTATTTTAGTCTTTCTAAACCTTGAGCGTTTTATGAGAATTTACCTTTTAGGGATATTTTCACTTGTGGACACTTTGTCCTGATTTGGGATACAAGTGTTGCCCATAAAATTGTTTTTGAGTTAGCTGTAATTATCATATTGATTTTGAAAATGATTTTACTACTTTGTGAGATGTATCCAGTTACGATGATGTGTGTAAGAAAAACTTTAAAATAAATTCAAGTCATGCCCTATACCTGGACAAGTAGTTTTACAAAGAGATCTGAAGGTACATTAATGGAAAGAATACATACCTTTTAGAAGAAAACCATTCAGTAATAGTTTTTACACGAAGGAAAATAATTCTTAATTTAGGATAAATCTTTTGAAACATTGATTAGGGTACACCTTTTTCATACAGGGCTGTATTGCACCTAAAAATTTTTCCAGTGTAACACTTGAACTACCAGGCCATGGGTCAAACAACATCCAGACACTAGGCCTGTGCAAAGTGACTAGTATTGACTTCAGATTCAGATTTGGCCAATTTGGGGGACAGTGATTTGATTTGGTGATTCGAATCACAGTCCCGAATCAATTCAGCTGAATCTGATTCGGATATTTGGCTGTTGCTGAATCTCTGAATCAGACAGACCCATCCCCCTCAGCCCAGCAATGGCTGCCCAACCCAACCCATGTTCTAGCACTTTGACAGAAAAAAGCTCTGATTCACCAGCTGCTGTCAGGTGTGGGGGGCAATTTCCACTGCCCCCACTGCCCCATACTGTGTGGGGGCCTCTTCACAAACCTTTCCAACTCCTCCCCTGCCCTGGGCCCATATGCCTGCCACACCTTCTGTGGCTGAAGGGGGAGTGAGGGGCACTGGGGGGCAGTGGGGATTGCCCCCCCCAGCAGCACCCTGTAAGCACCAGGGCTTTTTTTTAAAGGGCCAGGAGCTGGGGCAGGCTGGGCATCCATTTGGGGTCTGGGGTAGTGGGTGGGGGTTGGGGGAGGGCTGGGGGAGAAAGCAGGGGATGGGGCCTGCCAGGAGTCCTCCAATGGTTCTCTTCCCTCTTCCCCAGCCCCCTTCTCTGCCCTCTACTTACCAGCTCTGAGTCTGGGTGCAGCTCCCTGCTGCAGCCACTGGGGACTGTTTGAATCATTGAAGCTCTCCACATGTTTTCTGAAGACTTGGAGAGCTTTGAATAGATTTGGACCTTTTAATTGGTCCCCTGATTTGATTCAGATTCAGAGATTTGGCCACTGAATCAGGCCGAATCTCCTCTGAAACAAATCACCACCTGAAGCTTTGCATAGCTGTACCAGACACGTCACTAGCAATCCTTTTGACACTGGTCCTATGGACTGCTAATAGAAAGACGAAGCTAAACAGTTTATGCCCCTGTGAAATGATTGCAGCTCTGGAAGAAAGTGGGCTGCAGGATTTTAGCCTGAACACTTGCTCTTAATGGAGAGAGACTTCCACACTGCTCTACATCCAAGTTATTCAATATTAATTAAACAAAAGCTGCAGTATGTTGGCTTCATGAGGCAGTCTTGAGAAGAGGGGTTAGATAATGCCTTACAAATGGCTTGGTATTTAGAACACTATCCTAGAAAGTTGAAGGGAGGTAAGTTCATATGCCCTCTGAATGAATGGGACTAAACCTGAATCTGCTGCTTTTGAGTAAGTGCTCTAAATGACAAACTATTTGGCCAAAATGTAAGACAGCCTCCTACACACCCCTCCTGCTGCCATCCCCATTTTTGCCAGGCTACAATTTTAGGACTACAGTCAAGTACATTATACATTGTCACCAGGGCTCTGCCTTCCTGCCAAAAATGGCAGTTATGTGGCTAGCTAAGTGTAATTTGGTAATACCAGGTTAAACAGGGGCCTCCTTTGTGGGTCTAACGTTCTCTAGACAGAGCTTTTCAGCAAAAAACAAACAAACCAAATTAATTTAATGAAGGATTTATACTGCTTACTTAAAATCAATTGAAAATTAGTAGAACTGCCCCTATGATTTTGCAGCTGTTTAGGTATTTTTAAAGTGAAGAGCTAATAACTTCTTTTATACCATGACTGTATTTCCACACATTGTATGCTTTTTCCTTCAATTTATTTAGAGCTAGAATCTTCTATTGGTCCATTTTGGATGCCAGTAAGATAACTCCCATGTTCTAATCTGGTTGATTTTATTGTTGGAGCTATTTTCCCTGTTGTGTTGAATCCAAAGTCCAAGTAAATGTTCAGCTATGGGGAAATTAGGCACAGGTCCTAGTAATTAAGGGTTTTAGTTTCAACATCTCACTTCATAATGTAAGAACTCTTCCAAAAGAGATTGATGCTTATTCCAGATAATGACCTGTAGTCCTCACATAAGCCAAAAGCCAACTCACTCCAAATGTTCTTCCTTCATTAATAGAAAATTATCAGCTGCCTCATGCACTGATAATTTAGTCCCTGAGACTGTGGCATGTTCTTGGCTATCCCTCTTCAGTAGACTTCCACAAAGTTTTATAGACTTTGAGCCAAAGCTAATGTAAGAATGGATTTTCATGGTTCTCAGGGACTTTAAAAATTTTTACCAGGATAGAAAAATCCACATTATGCAACTTAAAATAAAGGCCTAATTCATCACCTTTGCAATGTGAAACATATTTAAGTACATAGGCTGTGGAAGTGTGTCTCCCTGGTGATCTTTAATTAGCTTTAAATTAATATTTAAAGAAGTGGAGGCTATGTAGGGATGGCAAAAAACAAACAAACAAAAAAACCTCAAGAACAGCCAGGGGTATTAATCAAATTAGAATATTGTGCCTGTACAGTTCCTAAATTCATAGTTTCATCGTTAGTAGGTTCAGAAGGGAGCTGAGCAGATCATCAAGTCTGACCCCCTGCCTTGGCAGGAAAGAGTACTGGGGTCAAACGACCCTAGTAAGGTGTACATCTAGCCTCCTCTTAAAGATCCCCAGGGTAGGAGCCAGTACCATTTCCCTAGGAAGTTGGTTCCAGATCCTAGCCACCCTGACCATGAAGTAGCACCTCCTGATATCTAGCCTGAATCTACCCTCTGCCAGTTTGTGACTGTTATTCCTAGTCACTTCTGGCAGTGCTCGGGGGAACAGGGACTCCCCCAGTGCCTGCTGGTCCCCTCTGACTAGTTTGTAACAGGCCACTAGATCCGCCCTTGGCCTTCTCTTGTGGAGGCTGAACAGGTTCAGGTCCCGTAGCCTCTCCTCATAGGGCCTGCCCTGCTGCCCCCTGATCATGTGAGTGGCCCTCCTCTGGATCCTCTCCATGCTGTCCACATCCCTCCTGAAGTGTAGTGCCCAGAACTGGATGCAGTACTCCAGATGCAACCTGACCAGTGCCACATAGAGGGGGAGGATCACCTCCTTGGACCTGCTTGAGATGCATCTGTGGATGCATGACAAGGTGTGGTTGGCCTTCCTAACTGCATCCCCACACTGCCAGCTCATGTTCATCTTGGCATCAATGATGACTCCAAGATCTGTTTCTGCCTCTGTACTGATGAGAAGGGAGTTCCCCAACCTGTGGGTATGGTGCTGGTTCTTCATCCCCAGGTGCATCACCTTGCACTTGTCAGTGTTGAATCCCAATCTATTCTCATCCACCCACCCCTGTAACCTGTCTAGGTCCAATTGTAGCCTATTCCTTCCTTCTAGCATGCCCATATCTCCTCACATCTTAGTGTCATCAGCAAATTTAAATTAAGAGAGCTGAAACTGGGAGAGCTTGTAGTTTAAAACATTTATTTATTGGGCTCTACTGTTGCTGCTGCTTTGGCTGTAATTGTTTCTCTGGGTGACAATGTTGTGTGTTCTACAGGTTGCAAAGCAATCTTCCTCAGAATATTAGATGGTTGTTCCTTTAGCACCAGCTCATTCCATTTTGTGATTAAAATTCTAGCACTTCCCACAAAATACATTTCAGCATGTGAGGGAATGATCTATGCACCGAAAACAGCATCTCCACGTATAGATCCTTGAGTAGTTCTCTGTCTGGCCCTTTATATTCACCAACTTATCTAGAGACCACTCTAGAAAGCAGGGTCGTTCTTTATGGTGGTATCACAACATGTGTACATATTATATGAAGTTGTTCAACATTATTGTAGAAAGCTGGGAGGAACAGAATACCATCCAATTGGGAGGGAACATCTGGCACTAGGTGCAGCACATGATGAAGTTGCTTTGATCCAGAGGATGGAAGCAGCATGTTGTAAACTTGGGCTCAAATTCAGACAACACATGGATCTGTATAACTTGTAACAAACTGTCACTCTCAGACTGAGCGTGACTGTCACTTGTCAGCCACAAGCAGATTCATTAGACACCTGACTAGAACTCTTACGCATGCACCATACTCCAAAGGATCAGTGGTTGCCTATCTATATCTATCTTATGGGCAAGAAGTGGATATTAGCCTCAGTGATTGTGATCCTTTAAGAGTTAGATGGACAGAGCTGAGAGAAAGAGTCTGAGGTCAATGTACTGTTAGCAGAAATAAGAAACCTCTTTGTAAAAGTGTCTTCTGTCTCAGTGAACAGAACTCACAATACAACATGGTACCAGCAGTAGTTGAAAAGAAGTGACTGCATTGCATGGAGTGACCTTTAAGGGGGGGAAAATGCAAAAAATAGAACAATCATGGGCTCTGACAGAGCTGAAACTCTCCAGCCATGTGGAAGAGAACAGGAGAGGTTTGAGCAATAATTCAATCTGTACATAAGGGTGAGTGGTCATTAGCTTCTCAGTCACTACAAAAGGTACTATTTTCTTCTAAATATAGTGGGTTCTGAGGTTCTGGATGTATATAACAGTCTGCAGCTGAACTGAACAAAGCAGGCTTATTATGAGACAGTGCTCAAAAAATTTAAAGAGTATTTCGTTCCAAAAAAGAATGAGACTTTTGAAATATATCAGTTCCACATGAGGTCACAAAACAAAGGAGAACCCTTTGGGAAATTTGAAAAGTATCTCAGACTGCTGAATCAATCCTGCAGTTTTGGACCACTCTGAATTATCAATTAGAGACCAGATATTAATAAGGATCAGAGATATGTAGCTCAGGAAAAGACTACTTGAGGATCCTGATCTCAAGTAATCAGCATGTGCAAAACAGCAAAAATCACCTAGACTACAATGAAGACTTTAGAAGCAAAGTCAGATATGTATATGCACCAATCTCAGAATATTTCTGTTCTGGGACAAACACAGGCAGTTTAACTTCTCCAGTAATAAATGCAACATCTGTTCTTAACCTTACCTTACAGTCAGGTGTTTTCAGGCTACATCACAATAAAATTTGTGATAGAAGAAAGTTTACACAGCCTTCAAAGATATCACTTAGTGTATCCATAATAGTTCTTTATGGAGAAAAATATAATATAATCTGTCAAAATTTGTTTTATTCAGAACTCCTCCAAACACAGAGAGATCTCATATTTTCAAGGACTTTTGATCTGTAAAAGAGCTTAAGAAATTCTATGATTAAACTTCATTGTTACTCTGAAATAATGTTTTCCTGCTCTTTGTATAATCCATTCTTATGACTTTTCCATAATTCACAGTCTTCCTTAATTATTAATTCTGGAAAATAATTGAGATTTTATAAAAGAAAGGTGAACACACACACACACACACACACACACACATATATATATACACACATATACACACACACACACACATATTTGGGGACATACTGATTTTTTGTGCATTTCCCAGTGCATTAAGAAACTATATAGTGCAGTTCAAATTCTTTCGGTATGGACTGTGTGTGCATGTTTCTGAGGCAAATTAATTTTACACAATATGACCTCAACTTTTGATATAACTATCTTTCTTCCATTATGTGTCTACTTTCTGATCATTTATTTCATTAACTGATGTTGTATTGTTCTACATTCTGTTATAGTATTTTCCTTGTAGTCTTACATAAATGTTTTTGAAAAGAAGCTTTCTGAAATTCTTCCTTCTTCCACATTCTGTCATCTCATCACAGTACTTAACCTTTACTTGTTTAATCCCACTCTAGTTGTAATTGCGTACTCATAACTGCATTCACTTGGTATCATGAAATTTCTGTGCGATCTTAATAGATTGCACTGTTAGAAAGTAATATCACAAAAGTCCCCAAATGTTTTCCATGTTTCTTCACATTACGACACCAGAATAAAAATATATCACCAAGGAAACGATACACTTCAGAGAAAATGTATTCTTTTAAGTTAGACCAAAGTTTAATTTAGATTAAAAGTCTGAAAGACATAATTCCTCACAAAGTCAGTAATGTTCTCTTCATTATCTGGTAATGATAGTCTAATTCTATCAAAAGGAATTCTTAATAATATAGCTGCATGTCTGAAACATAACAATTTAGAATGAAGATGACACTATCCAGAAGCATAAGAAAACACATTAACTGAAGCTTGAATAAATCACCAACAAGAAACATTGTCATTTTCTCAAATAATATTTCACTCTTAGGTTCATTCTGATAAAGATTGTTGGTATATATCTCAATTTTTTTAAATTTAAGGCAGATGTATGATGACAATGTCCAATCTCATAAAACCGGCAGAATAGGTCAAATAAGGTAACTTGTGTATGAACTTTTAGTTTGCTTTTTGCTTTTACTTAAATTTTTCTTAATTTGTCAAGTAGAATTAAATTTTCCTGTGAAACTTTAATGCATTAAACCCTATGTTATTAAGGATAAAACTAGGGAGTGCTTGATGGCCTTGGAGATATTTGATAGAATGCAATATTTTATTAAACCTTGGGCAGATTAGCAGTGACTTGAATATTCCTTATATTAGTTGGCTAAGCTTGGTAGAGCATGTAACATTTAGCATGTCAAATAGCAATCCATTTACTGCTGGTGCATGGTCATCAGAGGCAGCAGTTTCAAAACTTTGCTCTGAATTCAGCTTTCTTCTAAGTTTACTGCATTCAGTTATTATAAAAGATGGCAGACTTTCTTCACATATATTGTACTGCTTTTTCTTGCAATAGAAATTGGAATTCACTAAAAGGCTAACATGAACAGAAACTGTTAATTATTAGACAGCATGTTATTAATTAATTATTCATATAATTAATATATTTTAGAATCATAGAATCATAGAAAATTAGGGTTGGAAGGGACCTCAGGAGCTCATCTAGCCCCCTGCTCCAATCAGGGCCATCCCCAAATAGATCTTTCCAGCCAAAGATTTTTCTAGTCTGGTCTTAAAAACCTCCAAAGATGGAGCTTCCACCACCTTTCTGGGTAACCTCTTCCAGTTGTTTAAATCCAGTCTTTCTGTACAACAAAAGGAAGATTGAAACTAATGTTTGTAATATTATGACTATCTATGGAAATAATACATTACACAAAATAACTAAACAGCTTATATATCCTTTAAATGTAGGCACCCACAGAGCTAAAATAAATTGAATGGAATTGAATTCTGTGTGGAAGTAGTGGCCCAATAATTTTTTCCCTTGTAAATTGAAGTTCAGGAAATGATTTGACTATATACATATTTGTATTTTGGGAGAATAAAAATGTATGTATTCCAAGCTTACAAATCCCTTTAAAATGTACTTTAAAATAATATGAGATATGTGCCAGTGTTACATTTAGATTAACCTAACAGAGGTTAGGTCAATCTAAATGCCCACTTGTGCAGATATTCACAGGGGTTAAGTCAGCCAAAAAATGGTGAACCCAATGTAAGTTAGTTCACCTCAGAAGAAGTCACATAGAAACTCTGCTGTATACCAGCAAAATCTTTATTGCAAAAAATTATTAAAAAGAAAATCCCACTCTTTCCAACTCCAGTCATCATTTCCAGCTAAAACACTATGTAAGAATGCATTTGAAGAATGCCTGGAATTTCAGCCTGTTTAGGTTCAGAATAGGTCAAGAAGGATTCCAAAAGTGAGAGTCTTTCACAAAGACCAACCTGCTAACTTCATCCTCTTCCATTCTAAACCAAGAGAAATCTAGCTTCCCTGCTGATTGCAAGTGCAATAGAAAACACAAATGATGAGCAGTCAAGTCTCAAGTCATTTGGGGCTGATAGGTCATAATTAGCATCTTCAGAGCTATTCAGAAATCCACAAGCAGTCAGTTCAGATCTATGCTATTTCAGTTCATATACATACCCAGTGAAGGGATTCAAGCCACTAAACATTTTGTCATCAACTGCTCTTAGTGATAAATAATGCTGAAGCCTAATTCAATAAAAAGAAGGGTGTAGAAGCAATTGTATTCCATGGTTCCCTAGTATGATTCTCTTCTTGACCACCTTGGGTGCATCCAGATGAGCGCACATGTGCCCCTTTGAGGCGGGGCAACAGGCAAGTGTGGGAATGAAAAAATTTGCAGCGCAGGGACAAAATTAGACCCCTAGATATCCAGCGGTCTAAAAAAATTGTTCCGCAATACAGCGGAGCAAGGCACGGTTCAAGACCATGCCTGCAGCCAATCCTCAAAAGAGATGCTCTGGTTTTGGCCAGAGCATCTCTTTTTCATTCTTGCTGCCTCCAGTGCTGTCCAAGGTAATTTGGGGGGGTTTCATGGGTGTTGGGGGGGTGAGGGGTGTCAGAGGGATGTGGGGGGGTTGGAGAGTGGCAGGAGGGATGTCCCTGGGACTGCAGGTGGGGTGAGGATCTGGCCCAGATTCCTGAAGCTCACTAGTCTGGCTTTGCACTGGAGCGGGTCACACGGCTCCGAAAGTTGCACACAGGAGCCGCGCCTTCCAGAGCCCTGTGACCCACTCTGGTGCAAGGCCAGACTTGTGAGCCACATGGGGCTGAGCCAGGTCCTCAGCCCCCCACAGGCACAGGGGGCAGAGGTGGGAGCTGGCCCTGGGGCCCAGCCCATGCTGACAGGAGCTGGTGCAGCATGCGGTTCCCGTGTGCAGCGCTGGGTGCTGCTGTATGTAGCTGGGCCCTTCCTATAGCTGCAGGACCTGGTCTGATGCACAGGGACTGCATGTAGAAGAGCTGGATCCTGCTGGCCATGGGGCTGCTCGTGCTGCAGCTACCTGGGGACGGCAGGACACAGCTTGGCTTGACATGGCCCCATGCACCCCTAGTCCCAGCTCTCCCCTGGAGGGCCAAAGCCCCTATCCCCCACAAGGTCCCATCCCCCCTGCTCAGGGTCCTAGGCACCCTGGCAGCCCCGCCATCCAGGGTTCCAGCTCTACCCTGGAGGGCCACAGCCCCTATCCTCCACAGGGCCCCAGCCCCCCTGCCCAGGGCTCATAACTAACCTTTAACAGCAGCAGCAGGGGAACAATGCACTGAGCCCAGTCTGATTCTGCCAGCCCTGAGGCAGGTCTTTCTGCCCAGCTGGGCTGGTCTTGTGGCAGTAGGACCCATTGCAGCATGTGAGGACCATGTGCCAGGCCCAGCCAGGTCCTGGGGCCCCTCTGCAGCTGGGGGGCATTCCATGTGCTTTCTGGGGAGGGGGGCTGCACCCTGTGGGGGCCAGGGGACCCATCCCTCCTGAACAGCCCCTACACAAGGTCCCCCACACCCACAGTGCCCCCAGCAATTGTCCCATGCTTACCCACAGACCAGCCCACATCCCTCCACATCAACCTACCTGCCTTCCCCCACACCCCTTATCACCCCCTTTCTACAAACACCACATCCCCCATCACACACCCATCATGTGTGAAGGAAACCAAAAGCACAGATCAACACATATAGGTGTTTAGAATTTATTTTTTCATGATGATAGAGACACTGGTAGGCTTCCAAATTGCTTTAACTTTATAAACATACCAATAAAGCATTACCCAACTTATCACTGTCTCTCTCTATATATATAGATACATATGTATGTGTGTGTGTGTAGAATGGTGTTTTGTTTTAAATGTGGAAGAACATGGATTTTGGGGTATTTTAAAAAATGGATTTGGGATGCTGTTGCAGTTGTCCAACTGGCACAAGGGGTAGTGTCCCTAGGTATCAATTTGCTGGGCCCCACAAGCTTCAGAGAGCATGTAACACTGAGCTGCTTGCCAGGGCATCTTTTTATACTGATGAGGCCAGGACTGGGCAGCTTTTTATACTGCTGGGGACAGCACAGGTGCTGGCCCCAGGGTCTAGCTCCCCCTGGCTGCAGATCTGGGAGAAGCCAGGCAGGGTTATTTTGCCCGAAGTGGCAAAATTTGCTTCATACCAAAGTGCATGTCTGAGCACGTGCGCTGAGGCAAAAAGCCCCTGTTCAAATTTGTACTGCTTCTATTTGAGCTGCTGCAAACACACGTGCTTGCATGTGTGGATGCACTCCTTGAGGGAATGTGTAGTGACATAAGCAATCCCCTCATTTTCTCCATGCCATTTACTCATTAGGAATATAAATACTTAGTTTCTCTGTAACTGTTTCTGATCCTCAATACTGATACTTCTTTTAGAGTTGGTACTAGATCTCATAAGGATTCAAATTATTTACTTAACAAAATGATACTGGCACAAGATATTGTGAAGATAACTTCCATGAGATTTGTGTTTAGTTGCAATGTCTCTGGTACAAATTGACTTCTTTTCCCAAATCAATTTCAATTTTTCAGAGTATTTCACTGTAGACCACAAAGTGCTGAACAGTCATAAAATTGCAAACAGTAAACCATGGTAAGAGATTTAAGAGCACCAGCTTTAGACCTAGCAGAACAAGACTTTTAACAGTACTTTAAATAGAGACAGTAATCAAGACATAACTTTATATGATTGTTCTATTTTGTGGAAATGTTTAGGGGAGGAATCCTGTAGAAAGCAGGATGGATAGGACATAGTCTAAAATCATTAAACACTATAATTCACATCCAGGAAAATAGACAAAGGGAAATTAAAATGTTGATGTGCAAAATCCATATAGTATATTTTATTTAATTAAACTTTTGAAACAGAAAATGATTCGATAGGAATTGATTCTTAGAATTCTCCAGTTCTCTGTGTGATATTCTTAAATAATTCCTAACATTTTCTTCCTACTTATTTTCACAATTTACTTTCAAAACAATTGTATTTTATGCGGTGTTACTTCTGAAGAATAATTGCAAGAGCAGCTTTTTAAAGGATCTAAATCATTTATGAACACTTATCCACAAGAATTGTAGTTGCTTGGATTTTTTATTGTGCCTACATTGGAATTTTTTGTCTTAAACAAATTTTAATTGATTAGTAATGAAATCAGAAGAGCCAAGTTCAAATCCATGGCCATGGCTATATTAGATGTAAGGATCTACAAATGATCCGTCTTCCAAAATGATAGAAATTAACACCGAATTTGTGAATTACTATTGAGTAATTGAGTAATAAATAAATTGCTAATTGAAGTAATTGAGTAATAAAGGTCTAAGTGAAATTTCTTTAATTTCAGTTTTAGTCTGTTTGTTATTTATAATATACAATTAATCACTGCTTTAACAGAAACTTAAGCTAACAGTATCCTTTCTCTATTTTTCTTCCTTATAAATGTGTACAATGAATCTTTAATTTAACCATATTATTGTATTCACCTTAAAACCCCAAATCACTGCTGCTACCAGCTAACAGATACCATATTTTTTCTTACCAGAATTCTAATTCAGTCTCTTTAATTATTTTTATTCTTAAGGTTTGGGATAACATAGAGAATGCAAGCTATCCATATCAATTTTTTAGCCTAATTTATGTTTCTTTTTGTTTTTTCACTTTTAGGCTAAGACAATGTATCTGTGATTGGGTTTTCATTTTGTATAAATGCTGGCCACTTATTTAATTTATTCCTATAAATTGTTGAGTAGCCAAGCCTCTTACTAATTTTAGGCCCTGTGAGAGAAATCTTTTACTGTTCTCATATGTTTAGTACCCTAGACACATAAAATAATTTATCTTAATATTGCCCTGGTCAGGTGGGAAAAAGTGAACTATGGGGGAAAAAGGTGATTTACACAAAGTTATACATGAGATCAGTTCCAAGGTTGGAAATTAACCTTGAATCTCTGAGTCTTACTACTGTGTCTTAAATGCATGATTTTAAGGCATTCTTATTTGTAGCCTTAACACGTATTACATTGTCTTTTTAGTGTTTTTTATTCCTTTATTCTTTTTATTCATTTTGAAATGCATATCACTTGTGTGATTTAATATAAGTAGCTAATGTACTTTAATTGTACTCAGCCCTGTTTCTTTGAGATACAATTCAGTTAATAACTGGTACAATGTAAAGTTTATTGCTTACAGACTGCTACTTTAATATGGAATTAAACTTTATTAATATGTTTTATACACAAATCAGTTGTTTCTTAAGTTTGGTGGAACAGGGTGAATTTTTCAAATAATTCAGAGTTGTCTGATGAGCTCTATTTAGCATTTCAAAGACAGTGTTAAAGCTGGACCTTAATCCTGGAACCGTATGAATTTTTCAGCACTACTGAGTATCCAAACAGTGAGTATTATTCCACCCACCTCCTAGCTTTATTATCGCAACTCATTATATAACGGAATGAACCTTGATAAAATATAAATAATATAAAATGCATATTTTCTCCTCATTTAACCAAAAAGTGAGGACTGTGACAATATTATTTCAATGCTGTACTCTCAGAAAAGTTTCCCAGTTAATACACAGTGCAACATGAACTTTCTTCTACAGGACAGGAGAGAGAAGAGTTATTCATATTATGGTGGTGTTCAGATACTATGGTGACAAGGGCTGTATAGGATAGGCCCATGGAATAAATTCATTTAATGATACAATGGGAACTGATGTCTGATTCCGACAACCACTCCTTCACCAATCAAAGTCTTCAGATTGGGGATCAGATACCAAGTGGGCCCTTTCTACCTGTCAGCACAAGCAGATCCTGGAATCATACTCCTGGGTTCCCCATGCACTGCACTGGCAGATTGGAAGTTGGGTGCCCATAGCTGGCAAGAACTGATGCTGAAAATGCCACATGTTCAGTTTAAGATGCAATGGAAACTATCTACAAAAATATTACACATTTTGTGGAACATTTCTGTGGCTTGTTTTACATTTTGTTATGCTATTAACTGCCTGAATGTGTTTCGGCATCAGTATGTATGGTACAATCAGGAATTTCATCACATCTTAATTGTAACATCTGTCAGGGGCCATAGACAAAGATAGGTTCCATGGTGAGAGATTATCATGTTGATTCCATCGGTGGCACATGGCATCTTTGGTTTTAAGATTCTTCTCACATGATTTAATATATCATTATACAATATTATGTTAGAAATACAAAACTGATTTCTGATGAATATTTTGGTGCTGTTAGATAAGAAGTCCTAGGAGCAGAGCAGAGGTCAGAAGGGATGAAATCTAATACAACATTTTTTGTATTAAAAAAAAAAAAAGGTAGGGGCTTTGTTTTTAAAAGTAAACAAGCAGGAACTTTAAATAATCACAATACTAGTCTTGTAAATATATCTCTAGTGCAAGCAGTTAGTTCTTCAAATGTGATATTGTTGGTATCTATACTATCGATATATGCTGTAAACTAATAGGTTGATTGGACACAGAATCTGAGTCTATTTTACAGCAAATTTGTTTTCCTTTCATATGCCAAAGTGGGAGGTTTGAGGGGTTAAACCATTAAAATTATATTAGTGGTAATTTTTTTTTTACTAATATAGTTACCTTTTCTTCTCTTATTGTTTCTTAAGATTATGTTTCATTTAAAAACAAAACAGACAGAACTCCATGTCTGAGATTTCTTAAGTACTGGAGATTTTGTATTGAAATGAGTATGTTCTGTTTCAGGACATTAAATTCCTTTTAGTGCTATTATAAGTATTATTATAAGTATAAATGTTTATAAATAAGATATTATAAATAGTGTTCCCCTCCATTCAGCACTGGTAAAGCCATATCTGGAGAACTGTGTTCAGTTTTGGGCCTTCCACTATACAAAAGATGTGGACAAATTGGAGAGAGTCTAGAGGTGGGCAACAAAAATGTGAGGGGGTTAGGAGACATGACTTCTGAGGAGAGGCTGAGGGAACTAAGATTATTTAATCTAGAAAATAGAAGACTGCCAAGGGATTTATAGCAGCCTTCAACTACCTGAAGGGCGGGGGGGGCGCGGTGTTCAAAAGAGGATGGAACTAGACTGTTTTTAGTGATAGCAGATGATAGAACAAGGAGCAACAATTTCAAGTTGCACCAAGGGAGGTTTAGGTTAGATATTAGGAATAATTTTCTCACTAGGAAGGTAGTAAAACACTGAAATAGGTATCCAGAGAGGTTATGGACTGCATTCTTGGAGGTGTTTAAGACCCGGCTAGACAAAGCCTTGGCTGGAATGATCTAGTTGGGGATGGTCCTGTTTAGATCAGGGGTTTGGACTAGACGATCACCTGAGGTCCCTTCCAACCCTAATTTTCTATGATTGTATATATTGTTTTAAAAATGTATATACAAATATGAGCATTAATTAGCTTACATGTTTATTCAATAGTTGGTCATTTTTGTTAGCCTTAAATGACTCGTTCATTTATAAATTACCTTTTTCTCTTATTGCATGCAATATATAGCTTTCCTTGGTTATGCTTCTATCACCCCACTCATGTTAGATTCTTGCTAGGTTTTGCTAAGGAGATTCATTGTTTTCTCAGCTTTCCTTTTGACATACGTTCTGTCCTCCTGCATGAACAGCTAGTTAAATTAGTATGCTTTACTTGCATATTGTTTCTATAGCATAACTTAATACTTTATCCTTTCATGAATATCATTCCAGGCACATAATATGCACGTGCATTAATTCATACCTACAGGTCAGTTGAATGGGATAGCAGAATCATAAAGTTGCA
The DNA here is from genome assembly GCF_001723895.1 of Crocodylus porosus. Lineage (NCBI taxonomy): Eukaryota > Metazoa > Chordata > Crocodylia > Crocodylidae > Crocodylus > Crocodylus porosus. The sequence goes on from NW_017728916.1 coordinate 19,803,809, forward strand.
GTAATACATTGTATTCCAATCACACTGTTTTAATGACACTGCTGTCAGATTCTGAGAGGCAAGAGTGGTCTGATTAGCTCAGTGGCACATACTGAGGACACCTTCAATCAGGAAAATTCCAGCAAGGGGGCCAGTGCAGATGCACCCCACTTTGATTCCTTGTCCATCCAGAGTTTAAAGCTAACTGCCAAGCAGTGGCAGCAGCATTCTGCTGTTACACATGTTCATAGTCACTAACTATACACATCCATATAGTCCTGTAACATGATTGAAACTGTGCTTCTTTACTTACTTGGAAGTTATTATTTGGATATATAGAAGGCTTGACACAGGATTACTTTTAGGGAGAGGAAGAAGTAAAACATTTTAGTATTTGAAGAGTTAAATAGAGAATAACAGGCAGATGCTGTTTAATAGAGTCTTTATCACTGACAAAAATGCAATCCATGAACAGAATAGAAAATATTTTCTTAAAACTCATGGGAAAATATATATGTAGCAGAGCCACGTCTGTGAATAGTGTGTTCATTCTGTGAATGTGCTACTCATTGACAGGAAGGTTGTTAGAAAAAGGAAATTTTGAGTTAACTTTGGGACATTTTTACACAATTATTTTTGTTATTGTAAACACAAGTGCTTTTGTAGAAGAAGATTATCATTCAAATTCTGTTCCCATATCAGGCTCTTCAACCTAGTAAATGAAAGCCTTCTAGTTGTCTGTTAAACAACATGAATCACAGTGGCACGGAGCATGTCTTTCTCATCCTCTCTCTCGTGGCTGAAATGAGTGTAGTCGAATGCTTGTTTTATATTTAGATAAATACAACTGATCAAAGTTGTATGCTTATTCAGTCAGTAAATAGAAACCATGTGATTGATACAGGTATCAAAAATAAGAAATATAACATATCTGATTTTAAATATTAATTCTATTCAGTGTTTTCAAATTACATACTGACCAAAATAAGGAAAAATTCAGTCAATTATGTTGATTAGTGACAAATAATTAAATAAAATCATAAAGAGAAACATATGGAGGAAAGGCCAAAACTCCATATGCTTTCCTTTTTCAATGACTTGATAACCACCACTAATTTGTAAGTAGTTTGAAGTGATAGCATTTGAATAGCTAGTGTTAACTAAAAGGAAACAGATGAGATGATAATGGAAAAATGATGGAAAAAACAATTGGAGGGAGACATTTCAAATGTTCCTGATGAGTAGAGGGCACATACATTTTTAAGCACATGAATCTAAGAAGAAATTGGTGTGAACTGCAAAATTGTTGCAGCAGCAATAGGCCTTAGAAAATAAACTTTGGATTTATTATTGTTAATAGCCCAAGGGCTGGCAGTCTAACACACATGATATGCAGAAGCTAAACCAATGTCATACTAAAGGGATAGAGTATACATCAGTGAAGGTGGCATAGTTTAATACTATTCTATATAAAGTAGAGTTTAATACCTTAAAAGAAGAATAGTTGAAAACTACCAGTGTTGATTCCATACTTAATTTACTCTACTGGGATTCTCCTGACAAATTACACATATCTCATGCAGCTGAGATGGTGAGGTCTCTTTGATGCCAATCCATCTCTTGATGACTTCAGGTAGATGCCATGACAATGACAAGGGTAATTAAAAGTTAAGATGGTCTTTTTTTCCCCTTTTCTGCTAAAGCTAATTTATTTTGTTATCCCATCTTCATGGTATATGTTGCCCAGTGTTTGATACATTGCTTTCTATGATGTCTGATCTTGATTTGGGCTCCTAGGTGCAACCATAATAAAACTTCTCATAACACTTCTCATACTTTGCAAAGACAAAAAAAAGCTATGTGAGCCTGTACACACCTGATGTGTGATCATCCACCTGAAGTTTGTTCATTAAAAATAAGTGAACAAGCAGCTTTGGGTACCTTTCAAAATAATGACTATGTCTGCAAAGAGATATAATCTTATTTTATCTAATCTGTATGAAACAGATATATGTGAGTTACTAATGCATATCCCTTTGGGTATGTGAGGAATACTACCACTCCTGTAACTTTTAATTTATGACCTCTTAACACTGTGATCTTTTGGTTCCCAGACCATTTCTCATCCAAGTGTGTTAAGTTTAGTGTTATATTATTATAACATTGTTTTTGATTACCAGGGGCTAGTTCTAATTCTATTATTCTAATTCTATTCTTGAATTCTATTATTTAATCAGAATTCAAATTAAGTATATGATACTTTTTTTTTTCTTCTCTTCATGGCACTCATTGCTACTTAGAATCAACCATTCACATCCTTTTTTTCAAGATCAAATTAGTTCATTTTTTAACCTAGCATGTGATTAATAATTTATTTTGTTTTATTTTACTGTAAAATGCTCAGAGGTATTGTTTATTAACAGCACTCTGTATTTTTATTTTATTGTCACAGGTGTATGAAAAATGATAGAATTTCAGATAACATTAGACACTGGGAGCCAGACTCAATTATAAGGTAATTTTATCTTAAGATTCAGTAATAAAAAACAGTGTGGAGGACAAGATGACCGTCTACCTTTTGTATTAACTATTGAGAAACTTGAGTAGGAGGAAATAGACGTAGATACCTATGTTTGCTTATGTGCCTTATAGGTGAAATTTAGCTGTTGCCTCGGCTTGGGTACTTAACTTTAAAAGCAAGCTGCTTTCTCTTCACTGCTGTGTACATTGAGAGGATGAATAAAAGCTTAATTAATGAAGTGCTACACATTACACAGTCTTACATAGAATTGTAGTAACATGTTAAAAATTGAAGTAGGGGGATCTAAAAGAAGATGCGTGAGTTTGGCAGCTGTATGGAAAAGATGCCAACAGAGCACTGTGACAGACTATGATTTTTATTGTAATAGTTCTGTGTTAACTGTGTTCACATTGCTATAAGGTGGTATGACTCAACTTACCCCATTACCCTATGTACAGAGAACGAAGGGCTATGTACCAGCACTGGCTATTTGCAGGTTGAGATGAGCTGGATCTTTAACATCAATGTATTGAATGGCTTAGAGGTATCTTTCAAAAAATGAAAGGTTTGCCCAAATGAGGAAAACAGAAAGGAACACAAACTCTGGCAGGTCAACTGCAAAAGTGGAATAAGGCAGGGAAAAAAAATAATTTGAGGAACATCTAGCAAAATACGTCAGAAGCGGGAAGCCAACCACAGAAAGATGTGAAAGGTGAAGTCAGGACTGATAATGCCATAGAAGAGTGTGAGAGTAAGCTACACCCGCAAAATAAATCACTATCTCTTGTTTTAATGTGAACTGGTTAATTTCCTTTATTTCTCACCCGCCATGACTTTGATGGAATAAGATACAGAAATAAACACAGTCTTGAGAGATGAGGAAGATATCACATCTGAGATTCTACAAAAAAAAAATTCTGCACAACTATTATGTTTCAGATAAAATGCATCTTATATATATATTTAATTCCCCCTCTATTTGAGAACTCTCAATTTCTTGGTTGCTTGCCCCATTCTCCTCCACGTGGGTCCTAAGCAAATAGCAATCCTAAGTTACCTTGTATTTACTACTGTTATCAAAACTGGGGGTTCTCTTCTCTTTGTTACTTTTCATCCACTCTCTTCCCTTTCTCTTAATTTTAAGACTCTTGGATGTTACTTGATGTCTTCAGGTATCAGACTAACTGACTCAAAGTCCTCCTTTGTTAACCCACTTCATCTTCCCAGGTAAGTCTCTCTCCAGGACCCTTCTTACATTCTCTTTTCTCTTTCTTGTAGTTTCTCCCTGTTTCTTCTGGGTTGCTTTCTTCTCTTTTTCCAGCTAAATCTGGGTTACTTCCCCTTTAAATCCTTCCAGCCATCTGCTGTCTCTCTCACAGCCAGCACTCTCTCCCCTCTCCCTTTGCAGGTGCTGCTCTCTTTATGTTTTCATCCAGGTCTCTCTCTCCCCCATCCAGGTAGTCCCACCCCTTTTCTCCTGGGTCTGGTTGCTAAGATAAGTTGTCTGCTTTCCATCACTCCCCCAAAGTTCTGTGATGGGGCAGACTTGGTGCCCTGTCACACAGAGAAACTAAATACATTCTTGGCTTTAGTTTTTACCACAGAAGATACTGGGGAAATTCCCATGGTATATAAATCCTGTCTAGCATATGGGTACTGGTCTAAAGTGCTAGAACACATTGAAGTGGAAAAAGAGGAAGTTTTGGAACAAATAAATATTGTTTGCAGTCCCTCAATATGAGGATGACAGTCTTTCAGTAGACAGGGAAGTCTGGAGATGACAGAAGAAGCCACCCAGATACCTGCATGTTTGACTGCAGATATGGCATACAATTCCTAGAGGAAGGAATGGTTCTTGGTGATGTTGGGTCACAGATTTCTCTTTTTCTCTCTCACCTGTCCACCTTCATAATGAGGAAAGTTTGCTTGAAATGTTCAACACCTTCACAGCACCATTGTGGAAGATTTAGTTGCTCTCAGGTATTGATGTTCATATTGACATTAATATTGCATTTCTTCGGATTGACCTTCAAGGTGTTCTTGAATCTCTTCTTTTGTCTGTCTCTGGAGTGGTGAACTTTGGCAAGTTGAGAGTACATGAACTGTTTTGGCAGCTGGTTGTCAGGCGTCCTTATGACATGTCCTGTCCAATGCAGCTAGTTCTGTAAAAATATAGCTTTAATACTGATGGTGTTTGCTTATATCAGGGTTTTTTCAAAGACAACACTGATGGTTCCAAAGCTTTCAAGTGTTTCTGATATGTTATACAGCAGGGTTGGGATGAAAACAGCCTGGTAGACAAGAAGCTTAATTTGGGTCCTGCTGTCATGATCATTGCAGACACCCAAAGCCAGCAATGGCAGGTCTTAGTTGGTGTTGAATATCATCATCTATTATGTTTACTTTTGGGAAAGGTGGCAACCCAAGGACTGGAAATGCTCAATATTCTCCAAGTGCTTCCCTCTACTTGTATTATGTTCAGGAGCAGCTGTACTATGTTTTTTGTGAAACTGTGGGGAGTCCAAGCATTTCAGACACTTAACAGAAGCAGCTGAGAGTGACCTTGAGTTCTTCAATTATGTGAGCATACACAATTCAATCATCAGTGTACTGAAGATCAGTAGTGAAACTATTAGTTAGCTCAGACTTGGAATGTAAGCAGTTCATGTTAAAGAGATTACCTTATATATGATGCTACATGCTTACTCCAGAAGGAAGTCTGTCAGCAAAGAGATGTGTAATTGCTTCAATATAGATGGAAACAAAATTGACATAATTGCATGTCCTTGCTTAACTCCAGTTCTGATGGTGAAGGGGTCCATTTTTGAGCCATTGCTTAGGATTGTTGCTGTCATATCATCATGAAGAAGTCTTGGCCGAATGAATGATGTTTATCCCTGGAGGCTGGGGGGCATGGCGACCACCCGCAGGCAGTGGCGGCAGCGGGAGTATAGTGGCAGTGAGTGGGGAGCTCACACAGGTGACAGTGTCAGTGGCAAGGAGGGGGGTGGCAATTGCCGGCTGGTAGTCAGTGACTACCTACAGATGCTGCTAGCAGCAACAGTGGTGGCCAGCGGTGATCAGCGACCACCCACAAACACCACCAGTGATGACAGCAGCAAGCGGGGGGGGTGGCAAGCAGCAAAAGTAGGCACTTTTCTTAGGGGGTACACTGCCGTGTGCACTCCGTATGCGTCACTAATGCTTGGCAGGCATCCAGATACCATCACGATCTTCCATAAAGCCTCTCTGTTGATTTATTCAAAGGCTTTAGTCTGGTCAATGAAGGTCATATAAAGATCTCACTGTTGTTTGCAACACTTCTCCAGTTGTCTAGCAACAAAGATCATGTCTGTTCTACCTCAGAATATGCTGAAATCACACTGGGAACAAACTGATAAATTAAATACCAATGAAAACTAATGATAGCATTCACTTGAAAGTTTTGAAGTAAGTCAGAGATGAAACTGCACAACTTTTTGGAAAAAAATATGTAACCCACTATTACAAACAGCTTCTGTGCCATAGTATTGGCAGGTTGCCAATACGTCACCCTTCATCAAAATGGGCTCCAGAGGTGATCCTTGGAACTACAGGCCAGGGAGTTTCATTTTTATCCCTGGCAAGTTGGTAGGCAAGTTAGTTATAACAACATGGACAAATATTATCTTCTGAGGAAGAGTTAATATGTTTTTTTAAAAGGGAATCCTGCCTCACCAATCTGCTCTCATTCTCTGAGAGTCTTAATGAGCATATGGACAAGGGGGAATCAGCTGACAATATATTTGGATTTTCAAAAAGCATTCAACAAGATCCTTCACCAAAGTTATTAAAAAAAAAACAACCTGTGGTAGCATGGGATTGGAGTTAGCCACATTATTCTATGTAGTCAATCCCAAACTGATGAAGAAAAGCTGAAAAGAGATCTAGTTAAGTGAGTGAACAAAAAAAAAAAATAGTCAGATGAACTTCAGTGCCAATAAGTGCACCTGGAGAAAAATAACCTCAGCCATGCATACACAATACTGGGTTTAGAACTAGCTGCTATGATGCAGGAAAGATACCTTGGAGACACTGTAGATAATTCTCTAAAAAATGTCAGCTCAATCTTAAGCAGTGACCAAAAAAACTAATATAATATTGAGCATCATTAAGAATGGGATTGAAAAGAAAACAGAGAACATCATCATCCTGTTACATAATGTATGCCCATATCTTGAATACTGTGTGCAGTTCTGATCTCACATGTCAAAAAGGATGTAGCAGAATTATAAAAGGTACAGAGAAGTACAATCAAATTATCAGGGCCCTGAAGCAGTTGCCATACTAGATGATATTGAAAAGACTAGGGCTAGGAGAAGGTGGCAGTGGGGGGCTTAATCTATAAAATCATGAAGTGTGTGAACACAGTGAATAGGATGCTTTTGTTCACCAAGTCCCAAATACTGCTGGTGGACACCTGTGGAAGTTAGTAGGTACCATGTTTAAAACTAACAAGAAAAGGCGCCTTTTTATGCAACACAGTTAAACTTATGGAATTTATTGCCATGCAAGGTGGTAGAGGTGGATACAATAGCCAGGTTTGAACAGGAACTAGATAAATGCAGGTATGATAGATCTAGTAATGGCTGATAAACAGAATGGTTGGAGTTTCCTCTGGCTTCTCTAAACTAGTAATGATGGATGTCAAGGATGGTCTTGATTAGGTATATATCAGTCTAGAGCAAGGGTGAGAAAAATGGCAGGTCTGGCCAGCAGCCAAACTCTATTTCTCAGCAGTCCCTGCCCACATGGCTGGGGCTGGTCTCCATGGAGACACCAGCTGCCAGCTGTACTGTGATAGCTCAAGGCTGGGGTTGCCATGGAGACCAGCCTCAGCCAGACTGTCAGGGCAGGCAGCAGGGCAGGACAGGGAGATGCTCCAAAGCCACTGGGATTTTACGGTGGGGGCAACATGGTCCAGGGTCAGGGCAGAACCGCAATCGGCAGCCTGCATGCCCCTGCCCAGAGCAAGTAGGCTGCAGATCATGGCTCTGCCCTGGCCTCATACAAAGATGCCCCCACCACAAGATCCCAGGGGCTCTGGAGCAGCCCTCTGCCCTGCCCTGCTGCGCACCCTGCCAGCACAGCTGGAGTCGGTCTTCACGGAAACCCCAGTTTTGCACCATCACAGTGCAGCTGTGGCTGGGGTCATCGTGGAGTCCAGCCCCAAACATGCAGGTAAGTGCTGCTGGGAAATAGAATCTACTGCTGGCCAGATTCAGCCCATGGCCTGGACTTTGCCCTCCCTGGTCTAGAGATAGCTGGATCAGTTACCTATAACTATATAGTATCTACTTCTGCCAGTGTCAGAGACAGGATACTAGGCTAAATGGACCAAGAGTGACCCTATATGGCACATCTCATGTCCTTATATGAGATGCCTGAAATCCAGGAGGTGCCCTGAAGAGATAAACATGACAATGAGACAGCAGTCAGAGGAAAAAAGCAAGCAGCCTAGCGGTTCCTGAACATAAGAGTCTCTGGTGTGAGATAAGTGGAGTAGTTTTGAGGAGCTGGAGAGACTGGAAAGGGAACACCCAAACACCTGAGTATCTCTTGGAGTGATTAGGGCTGTGCTGGCTAAAATGAGGACAGAGAGACTGCTGGACCCCTTAAGAGGGGACTGAGAAATTCTGGCTAGTTGGCTTTCACCCCAATACATGTCCTTACTGAAGAGACTATCTGATGTGCTGCTTGGAACTGCTTTACTCCCAACAGTAGGTGGAGCCCCTCTCTCAGGAATAGAACGGGATGCTGGCTCCATGAGTCAGGGCCATTGAGAACCAGGAAAAGTCAGTCTTAGAGCGGCACCGAATCTGCACACTCCCCTTGCTCTAAAAGGAAAGCCTGAGCTGACCTCAGGCAACTGTCTCAGAGATCAGACAAGGCTATGGTGGTCCCAAGCATGTATTTCCAATTCCTTCTTGAGTTTCTGAAACTAACTGAACTCTAGTTTCTTTGTGTAATTAGAGGTGTTGCAGTGAAAAATGTCCTGATTTTCCCACACCATGAAATACTGGTATCTCCTGACCCTGTGGGGGGGTCACCATTTGTAGGCATCAGTGGTAGCGGTGAGGAGGGACCACCTACAGATGCTGGCAGTAGCAAGTGGGGGCTTCCCACAGACAGCAGTGGTGGCGGGGGAGCCAAGCAGCAACTACCCACAGAAGCTGGCGGCGGTGGCAGCTGCTAATCTCGGTGTGGGGTACATGTCCCCCTGTGCCTCTCCTCATGAGTTGCCTATGTCCCTCACCATTACAAGAGGAAATAAGTTTTTTGGGGGGTGGGGTTTGTTTGTTTTTTTCTCTCAGGCACTTGACAACCTTTATCTTTAGAATATTGAATCAATCTTCAAAGTATATTCTATTTTTTAGAAATATTGGGTGGTATTGCTGGCACATAGATACTCCTTACTAACAGCTGATTTTTTTAACAATGGTTGTTTTTAGGGAGAAAAAATAATGTCAGACAGATAACTGTAAAAGGAATAGATTTAGGGCTAGTGGCAAGTTTACAATCCTATTTGAGTAAAGAACTCAAAAGGATGCTTTAAATTATAGTCTTTCTTAACTTCCCCATTTCTCTGTTGAAAGTAACCTGCTGCTTGCACAGGTATAACTCACCTCCATGTATGGACTCCACTGGGAGTACATTATTAGGAAGAGAAGAATGATGTAACAAACCCTTGTGCCTTCCAGTGTTTCAGGGAGATTTAGTAGAGAGAGAGAGCCTCCCATCTCTACAATGCACATATCTCATATCAAGGATAACAGGGTTAGAAATATGCAAAGTATTGCTTTGGTGAGTATGGTATATAGCTGTATGGCTGGGATGCTTCTCAGAGGGTTAGAATTCAAATCCCTCCCACCTCTCTTCACTGCTGTAAACACTGTTTTATTGGGTAAATGGGGAATCTCCTCCTTTTCCAGTTTTAAGAAACTAACCTGATTTTTTTCTCTCAAAACTATTTAGTAAATTCAACTTAGATAGTTGTTCATACCAAAACTGACTATAATAATGAGTCTTCTTTCCCTTCGTGATATCTAGTATAATATTTAGTCCAGCCTCCAGGCTACAATGAATATATAGAAAAACTGCACAATCTACAAAGAGAAAAATGTATTAAGCTTATATTTAATGATTGATTTTTGTATTCCATAAAGGATTTCTGTGCTTTATCTATTCTGATCTTTCAAAGAATACTTTTTTTGTTGAGAAAATGGATGTGTTTCACAATACTACAGAACAAAAGTTATATTGGAGGTGGTAGGACCTTTGTAAGTTATTTATCTGAATATCTTTTAATTGTTAAAAATTTAGGGTCAGTGTGATAAAGATTTTATTCTTATATTATGCTTTAAACTTCTCTGTAAGTAACCTTCAAACAATAATCAATTGTGCTAAGACTATAGATCCAAAGTTTACTTTAGTGGCTGTAAATGAGAAAAATTGATCATCTGTTTCCATGCCTAAATATTAAGATACACAGTCTTCCTTCACCATGCCTGTGTCACCCCTGCTGCTCCCCCTAGCCCCAACAGTTTATCCTATAATTCAAATGTTGCCAGTTAACAATACAATTGCAATAATTTTGGCCTTAAAAGCATAGCTATGGAAATAGTGTATAATTATAATGTAGAATTATATTATTTTATTTCTTTATTACTACGAGAGGGAACCTGTTAGTTACAGAAAAATAAATCAACCATTGTGTCATTTAGAAGTTTTTACAATTAAAAGTTTTATTCCTAGAGGAATTGGAAGAAGATTAAATGAAATGCTAACAACAAATTAAATGCTTTATAGGTCAGTCATCCCATTAGGTCTCTTTAGGGAAGCTGTTCTCGTATAAAGCATGCCATAACCTATTTGCATAATGATTCTATCTTAACTGTGCCTTCTGCTCTTTTATGGTGTGTTGTTTATCCTAGCGCATGGCTGATATAGTATAACTGCAAAAAGTGTAGAAGCTGCTATTTATGGCAGACAACACATTGCAACATTCAAATATATTATACAGGGTAGTATGAAAACTGCAAATCGGATTTAACATAAGGGAGCATAAAATTGTCATCCCTGTGTTTTGGTTATGAACATTGAGTCTTCTTAGTTTGGGAAATCTAAAAAACAGACTTAGATGAGAATTTGGTTAAGAGACCTTGAATGAAAGCCTGGGGCCAGTTGCTATGGAGTTAAATATTAGAGCTGGGTACAAGAAAGAGATTTCAGTTTTGAAATTTGAGTTAACCTCAAATAAGGATAAAAGGTACAGAAAAAAGAAGAATCACCTGGAAACAAAGAATTGGAAGGGGCATCAAGTGTCTGTTCAGAGGGGCATTGAGGAGCATACCATACAGATACTAATGCCTCTTCTTGAAAATCCCTCTGAAAGAAAACACCAAATTCTGCAGTGAGCTTGTTTCTTTTCTTTTTCTTTTTTTTTTGTTTTCTTCAAAAACAAAACAAAAAAATCCCTATTTTGTTGTGGGAAGAGATTCTCATATCAATTTGATTTTGGGAAACTGAAATGATATTTTTTAAACTATTTAAAAGGCTGAATTCTCCAGATCCCAGCTGTTAGGCAGACAGGATTAGAGCATGCTGCCTGCCTGCCTGTCTGTCTGTCTCCCTCCCCCACAGTCCAGATACTGAAAAGCTGATACCTATGCCCAGTCCCTACCCTTCAGTTTGGAAAGATTTTGTCAATTTTTCCTTTCCCTCTGAAGACAGAATGTGAAATAGCCAACAACTAGTCATAAAGTCATCATTTCAGATTTCCTAATCGTAAGTATTTTTTTTCTTCAAAGTGGAAAACTTTCGTGGAAAAATTTTGTTTCAAAATATGGTTTTGATCCAAATAAATCTGAGAATTAAAATTGGAAAGACTTCCTTTGAATTAGGAATACCCAGAAAATGTTGCCTTTGAAAACAACAAATATGGCACCCCAACTAATCTATGAAATAACTACAATAAGGGTGATGGAAGAATTAATATATGGTGATTGAGGCTAGGGACATAAGCTGCACATAAACCAGTTTAAGTGATCAGAAATTAGTTTAAACCTGTAACAGCACAGAAGTTCAGTGCACATAAACCAGTTTAAAAATGGCTAAATTGCTTTAAGATAAACATGGTTGAATGTAGTATCAGACTTAACTGATTTAGGTCAAACTAGTTTATGGAACTTTCTTACCAGGCCCCTTCCTGCTTCAAGTTAAATCACAGTCCCCAAGCATCCCAGGATATTTTGGAGCACTGAGCTGGTCTGTGCTGTCTGCTTGAGCTGAGCAGAGTTGGCCCCATCCCTCTGCTCTCTGGCTGGAGCAGTGAAGGCTGGCTGAAAAGAGGGCGGTTGTATAAAACATGACTGGGGAAAAAGTCCTGTGTGCCTGGTGGCAGCAGAGCAGTTCCTGCCAAACTTTTTCCCTTCTGGAGTGGAGGGGGTGGGGACAGGGGCCAGCAGGCTCAGGTAGAGGGGGGGAGGGAGGTTTAAATCCCCTCCATGGCCCACAAGATCCCAGTCTGGGTCTGTGTGGGTGGGAGAGAGGCTGCCACCCTTCTTCCCCCCACACTCACTCCTTGCTCTAGTGGACAGCAGAGAGTGTAGCCATTCCCCAGCTGAGGCACACAGGGTGAGGTGGAAAGGGAGGTTCAATCCCTCCTCCCCCCACCTTCCACTGGCATGGGACCCCAGCTGGGGGGCGTGACCAGATGCCAGTTCAGGCAGCAGCCTCACAAAAATGGGGAGAGGGATTAAATTCCCCTGCCTCCCCTCTCCTACCTGCACGGGATACCAGCCAGGGTCTGCCCAACTTTTAACCTCCACTGGTGGCTTGAACATTGTGGAGTCTGGCCAGATGCTGGCCTGGGCAGCAGCCTCAGCCACTGCCCAAGCCAGCATCTGGCCAAACCCTTTGTCACTGAGCAACAATTGGGAGAAGGAAAGGTAGGACAGACCGTGGCTGGGGTCCCATTCCACGGTGGAAGAGGGGAGGCAGGGGGAGTTAACCCCCTCCCGCACTCTTTAACTGATGATGCTGCCCATGTCTGGCCATGTCTCCTGTTGCTCAAGAAGTGAACAGGGGAAAAAAGCTAGCATACCCTAACTGGGGTCCCATGCCAGTGGAAGAGGGCAGGTGGTGGATTAATCCCCCTCTCTCCCTGCCTTCACCTGAGGCTCTGCCGAGGCTGGCATCTGGCCTTGCCCCCTGCCACTTGGGGACAAACCTAGCAAGGGATGCTTCCTCCTTTCCCCTCCACACAAACCCTGGCTAGAGACACTGCAGCCTAGAGTTGGAATTTAAACATGTCCCCAGTCATACTGAGCAGCCTGCCATAACTTGGCCACACCCCACCTCCCTCCAACCCTCCCCCCAGATCAGCTTCCCTCCAGCCTTCTGTCCACTGCTGAAGGGAAGGGAGGGATCACTCTAGCACGCCCCCCCAGGTTATAGCCTGAGCCACTGCAGGCATGTGGCTTCATTTCCAGAATTAAAAGTGAAAGTCGCTTGCTTCTTGGTTCAATCTACATAGGTTAGACTAACTTGCAAAGATTGAATCAATTCAGACTTAGGCTTATTGAATGTCTGTACTTAAGCTGAATGAAATCTGTAGCAGAAAGCATGCAGAAAAGGGGACTTATTTAAGGTTGCACAGCCCACATTAATATTGGACATTTTGTCTCTCTTTAGTTTTTAATTTTGTGTCTTTGCAATTTTTGTGTTCCTTAACAGTAGTTTGTGTGCAATCATAATACATCCTGTACATTAACTTAATTTTTTAAATAAATGTGGTAATTATTCAATACAGGAGATGAAATGTAACTATGGCCAATGCAAGATATCTTTGGCCTAATTAGAGAGTTGTAATATGAGGACTCAAATTCACCTGTGAGTTGTTTGACGCTTTTAATAATGCAGACATAGACTATTTAAAACAACGGAGTTTGTAAGGATTTTGTCTCTGTTTAACATTTCTTAATAGAGGTCTTGTCTACAGGGTTATTAACTAGGAACAAGGGATGCGTGTAGACAAAATGGGGGCTTTAAATTGACGCTGTGAGTTTTAAAAAACACTGCTTCAATTTAGGGCTGATTAAACCCCTGTGCCATGCACATACCTTACCTGCCTCTCTGGTGGGGAGGGGAGTGTGAACTGCTGATGGGCAGAGTGGTCCCTGTGCTGAAGGGCGGAGGGGGGCTGGTGTCTCCCTCTGCAGCAGTGATGGAAGGCCAAGTTTGTGGATGACCCCAAGTTATGGGGGAGTGTGATCATGCCAGAAGATAGGTTACTTAAACAGGCAGACTTGGACAGGCTGGAGAGCTGGGTGGACCAGAACGAGATAAACTTCAACACTCAGAATTATAAGGTGCTCCATCTGGGGGCAAATAATCCCCAACATATCTACAGGCTCAGTCGTGACAATTTGACTTGCACCATAGCCAAAAGGGACCTTAGGGTAGTGATCAACCATTGCATGAACATGAGCCGGCAGTGCAATGCTGTGGCTACCAGGGCAAACAATACACTGGCATGCATTAACTGTTGCATCTCTTGCAAAACTAAGGAAGTGATTCTCCCACTGTATTCTGCACTGGTGAGACCACAAATGGAGTACTGAGTTCAGCTTTGGGCACCACACTTCAACAAGGATGTGGAAAAACTTGAGAGGGTCCAGAGAAGAGCCACCCATATGATCAGGGATTTGCAAGGCAAGCCATACAAGGAGAGGCTGAGGGACTTCATCCTCTTCAGCCTACAGAAGAGAAGGCTGAGAGAGGACTTGGTAGTGGCTTACTGCTACATCAGGGGAGTACATCAAGAATAGCTGTTCACCAGGGCACCCCTAGGGAAGACCAGGAGCAATAGATACAGACTCCTGGAAGGCAACTTTAGGCTCAATTCCAGGAAAAACTCCTTCACAGTCAGGGTGTCCAGACTGTGGAATAAACTCCCTTTAGTGTTAGTGCAGTCATACACCTTGGAAATCTTCAAAAGGAGACTGAACAGTAACCTCACTGGGATACCTTGACTCCAGTTGTCTTTTTCTGCCTAGTGCAGGGCGACTGGACCCAATGATCTACAAGACCCCTTTCAGCCCCTAACAATCTATGAATCTATGATCCACTGGGGTATGATCAGTGGTTCTACCAAAAGTGGGATTTGGAGACTCTACTGATATAGATTATGACTGACCCTGATGCTCTCTGAGAAAGGCAATAAGTCAGATTGTAACAACCTATTTGAAACAACCTGATGACCTTTTAGAAAAGGATGAAATAGTTATTATCCCTTTCTAATTTTACAGATTGGTAAACTAACATACAGGTGTTAGGGTGACAAAATTTGGATATTAGGAAGCACTGGATTTGCAGCTGAATAAAGGCTTTCACCTGTGGCCTAGAAAAGCTGCTGACCACAAAGCAGAATGATAGCTAAGCCAGCCATTTGCTTATGGTAAATAACCATCTTGACTGTGTCAACCATTTTCTGAGAAAAAAGCAGCAATTAAGCCTGTGTGCTGTGAACCAGCTACAGTGAGGAATGAGATAAGATACAGGGGCCCAAAAAAGGTGAAAGATGGTACAACCTGAGACACAAAAACAGACCAGAATATGGAAAACAATATGTAATTGATAACAGAAGCCAAGATGAACATATGCAAAAAGGTGAATGGTGATTGGTGAAGAAGACTCCAGAAGCTTCCAAGTTTTGGTCAAAGTCTGCCCATTGACCAAAGAGCAGGAGTCAAGGTCTTAGACATGCACTCATAGCAAAAAGACATGTAAAT
>NW_017728916.1:19822361-19860830 GCF_001723895.1 Crocodylus porosus
CTGCACGGGATACCAGCCAGGGTCTGCCCAACTTTTAACCTCCACTGGTGGCTTGAACATTGTGGAGTCTGGCCAGATGCTGGCCTGGGCAGCAGCCTCAGCCACTGCCCAAGCCAGCATCTGGCCAAACCCTTTGTCACTGAGCAACAATTGGGAGAAGGAAAGGTAGGACAGACCGTGGCTGGGGTCCCATTCCACGGTGGAAGAGGGGAGGCAGGGGGAGTTAACCCCCTCCCGCACTCTTTAACTGATGATGCTGCCCATGTCTGGCCATGTCTCCTGTTGCTCAAGAAGTGAACAGGGGAAAAAAGCTAGCATACCCTAACTGGGGTCCCATGCCAGTGGAAGAGGGCAGGTGGTGGATTAATCCCCCTCTCTCCCTGCCTTCACCTGAGGCTCTGCCGAGGCTGGCATCTGGCCTTGCCCCCTGCCACTTGGGGACAAACCTAGCAAGGGATGCTTCCTCCTTTCCCCTCCACACAAACCCTGGCTAGAGACACTGCAGCCTAGAGTTGGAATTTAAACATGTCCCCAGTCATACTGAGCAGCCTGCCATAACTTGGCCACACCCCACCTCCCTCCAACCCTCCCCCCAGATCAGCTTCCCTCCAGCCTTCTGTCCACTGCTGAAGGGAAGGGAGGGATCACTCTAGCACGCCCCCCCAGGTTATAGCCTGAGCCACTGCAGGCATGTGGCTTCATTTCCAGAATTAAAAGTGAAAGTCGCTTGCTTCTTGGTTCAATCTACATAGGTTAGACTAACTTGCAAAGATTGAATCAATTCAGACTTAGGCTTATTGAATGTCTGTACTTAAGCTGAATGAAATCTGTAGCAGAAAGCATGCAGAAAAGGGGACTTATTTAAGGTTGCACAGCCCACATTAATATTGGACATTTTGTCTCTCTTTAGTTTTTAATTTTGTGTCTTTGCAATTTTTGTGTTCCTTAACAGTAGTTTGTGTGCAATCATAATACATCCTGTACATTAACTTAATTTTTTAAATAAATGTGGTAATTATTCAATACGGGAGATGAAATGTAACTATGGCCAATGCAAGATATCTTTGGCCTAATTAGAGAGTTGTAATATGAGGACTCAAATTCACCTGTGAGTTGTTTGACGCTTTTAATAATGCAGACATAGACTATTTAAAACAACGGAGTTTGTAAGGATTTTGTCTCTGTTTAACATTTCTTAATAGAGGTCTTGTCTACAGGGTTATTAACTAGGAACAAGGGATGCGTGTAGACAAAATGGGGGCTTTAAATTGACGCTGTGAGTTTTAAAAAATACTGCTTCAATTTAGGGCTGATTAAACCCCTGTGCCATGCACATACCTTACCTGCCTCTCTGGTGGGGAGGGGAGTGTGAACTGCTGATGGGCAGAGTGGTCCCTGTGCTGAAGGGCGGAGGGGGGCTGGTGTCTCCCTCTGCAGCAGTGATGGAAGGCCAAGTTTGTGGATGACCCCAAGTTATGGGGGAGTGTGATCATGCCAGAAGATAGGTTACTTAAACAGGCAGACTTGGACAGGCTGGAGAGCTGGGTGGACCAGAACGAGATAAACTTCAACACTCAGAATTATAAGGTGCTCCATCTGGGGGCAAATAATCCCCAACATATCTACAGGCTCAGTCGTGACAATTTGACTTGCACCATAGCCAAAAGGGACCTTAGGGTAGTGATCAACCATTGCATGAACATGAGCCGGCAGTGCAATGCTGTGGCTACCAGGGCAAACAATACACTGGCATGCATTAACTGTTGCATCTCTTGCAAAACTAAGGAAGTGATTCTCCCACTGTATTCTGCACTGGTGAGACCACAAATGGAGTACTGAGTTCAGCTTTGGGCACCACACTTCAACAAGGATGTGGAAAAACTTGAGAGGGTCCAGAGAAGAGCCACCCATATGATCAGGGATTTGCAAGGCAAGCCATACAAGGAGAGGCTGAGGGACTTCATCCTCTTCAGCCTACAGAAGAGAAGGCTGAGAGAGGACTTGGTAGTGGCTTACTGCTACATCAGGGGAGTACATCAAGAATAGCTGTTCACCAGGGCACCCCTAGGGAAGACCAGGAGCAATAGATACAGACTCCTGGAAGGCAACTTTAGGCTCAATTCCAGGAAAAACTCCTTCACAGTCAGGGTGTCCAGACTGTGGAATAAACTCCCTTTAGTGTTAGTGCAGTCATACACCTTGGAAATCTTCAAAAGGAGACTGAACAGTAACCTCACTGGGATACCTTGACTCCAGTTGTCTTTTTCTGCCTAGTGCAGGGCGACTGGACCCAATGATCTACAAGACCCCTTTCAGCCCCTAACAATCTATGAATCTATGATCCACTGGGGTATGATCAGTGGTTCTACCAAAAGTGGGATTTGGAGACTCTACTGATATAGATTATGACTGACCCTGATGCTCTCTGAGAAAGGCAATAAGTCAGATTGTAACAACCTATTTGAAACAACCTGATGACCTTTTAGAAAAGGATGAAATAGTTATTATCCCTTTCTAATTTTACAGATTGGTAAACTAACATACAGGTGTTAGGGTGACAAAATTTGGATATTAGGAAGCACTGGATTTGCAGCTGAATAAAGGCTTTCACCTGTGGCCTAGAAAAGCTGCTGACCACAAAGCAGAATGATAGCTAAGCCAGCCATTTGCTTATGGTAAATAACCATCTTGACTGTGTCAACCATTTTCTGAGAAAAAAGCAGCAATTAAGCCTGTGTGCTGTGAACCAGCTACAGTGAGGAATGAGATAAGATACAGGGGCCCAAAAAAGGTGAAAGATGGTACAACCTGAGACACAAAAACAGACCAGAATATGGAAAACAATATGTAATTGATAACAGAAGCCAAGATGAACATATGCAAAAAGGTGAATGGTGATTGGTGAAGAAGACTCCAGAAGCTTCCAAGTTTTGGTCAAAGTCTGCCCGTTGACCAAAGAGCAGGAGTCAAGGTCTTAGACATGCACTCATAGCAAAAAGACATGTAAATGAATGAAATGCATAGGCAATTCCATCCTAATGAAGCCAACAGTAAACAGAGGTGGAGCTTGAGATGGGAGGAGAAATGGGTGGAACAGCAGGGGGGACAGAGGTGGAATGAATGTTAATGAGTATAAACCAAAGTGTATAAATGTGGGAAAACATTATTGTTCATTGGGGTTCCCTGGTTTGTTATTTTTTGGGAGCTAGTCCAAAGCTGTCTCCATTCTGAATAAAGCTGTTGCAAGCAATGTGTACTGCTGTTTGCTCCCTGCCTGCTCTGGCTAATGATTAACAGGACCCATGAGCAATTGGACCATTGTCTCCCTAGTCATTGGGCACTGCATGTAGTCGGGGTCTAACAACAGAGAATGTGAGTTTTCTAAAGAATATGTGGGAGCAATTTAACATATTCCTGACACTGAGCTCTATATGCAAGATAGCTCAAGCTCAAATTTCTTTTTACTTTTGTCTCCTTATGTCATGAGGAAATCTGTGTTGTTACATGGGACATGTTTTAATGTCAGGGATATAACATCCTTTTAAACTTTGGAAATGTTGTGATTAATACATGAGTTAGATTTAAATGAATAAAGAAGACATAATGGGGATAAGGAAGTATTGTTGCTTGCATTTTGCAGATGAGAGACTGAACTAAACACAGAATGAGTGTTAGTTTGGTCACATAGGGCATTCATGGCAAGGTAGTGAACTGAACCAAGATCTCTAGAGTAAAAATGCCTTTGTCAACTTTCATTTCAGTATTCTTCTTAATGATATGCTACACCACCTGCTGCTTCCCTACTTTAGATAGAATTGGCTCATCAGTGAAAGATGTGAGTCTGCTAGTTCTTATATGACATCCTCCAAAATTTTCCAAATATAAAGGAAGGATTCCTCTCCACTTTGGTGTTTAGGGATCCTAAAAGATAAGTAGATGGAAGAGGGGAGGTAGAATATGTGTCTTGCTAATATCCATGGAGGTTCTCTGTTTCTGAAGAGTGGTGGCAGTTCTCAGGAGGATGCTATAATTCAATGGTTCTCAACCATGCTAGATTCAAGGCTAGACCCCGCTTCCCCAGCCTCCACCTCCCTCCTGAAATTATTAGTTCTTAGCTTTCACTTGTTTCTTGACTACGGAAAAATGATAGGACAATGCTTCCATTGCAAAGACTCAGATTCTTGAGGTTCATGTGTAGATCGCACAGTATCCCATAACTTGGAACAACTACTAGGCCCTGCAACAGCTAACAATTTTGAGAATGCTACGATTACTTAAAACATTTGGTAGATGCAGCATCGAATTGCAACCGAGATTTCTTCTGCAGGGATTTCTTTTATCCAGATATTGTATTCACTGCCTTATTTATCCAGTCTGTGGTCAGCCTTCAGAGTATAGTGTTTCAAAGCATAGGAGCTGTTCAATCTGGTGTTAACTATATACAGTTTAATATACAGTGTGAGTCTTGGAGAGCTAATTGTTAATACTAGCAGAGGCATGTGAGGAACAAGAATTGTGTATGCTAAATGGTTTTTTTATTTTTTTTAGTTACACCATTTCAGTGAAATCCTGGTTTCACCATCTAGAACTATTAAGTGTATCTAAATAAACAGCCTTTATATAATAAACTAGTTCAGCTGTTTCAAGCAAAGGTGAGCTGTGGAAAGATTTATTTGCTTAAAAATGTTTTTGCCACCATTGAAGGTAACTGTTAAAAAATATTAGTAGATTCCTTTTGAATTATTTTAAGCATATGCTTGAGGATAGTACATTTAATTAAATTCTCTCTGTTAATTTATCATGGACACAAAATAATGACTTTCACGGTAAAACCAGTGACATGTTGCACATTTAACTTTAAAAATAGTCTTTAATTACAAAACATATTCATGAGAAAACATAATATTCAATAGCCTCAATGTCAGATTTCTGGAAAAGTTACTACCACAAAAGCTTAAAATAATGAAAAACCTGCTTCCTTGAAAATTGGGATTATGGGTGAAAACACCAACCTGAACTAAAAACAAAACTATTACAGATTGTTATTTTCCTAAGGGCCCAGTCTTTATAGAAGGATAGAAGAGCCAGATTTGCAGAAAGCTCAATAGTCTGTAGCTCTCATTTATCTTCAAAATAATTTTAAATTTTAAATTTAAAATATAAGGGCAGAATCAGGTTAGCTACTGGTACTTATTTTAGAAGACAGATATGTTTAAATAAGAAGGAATATATATTTTTTATATTACAATAATTCAGTGTGCCACGAAATGGCTGTCCCTTTAAGAAGAGCCGACTCCAGCCTCAGCTGTGAGAGATTAGCGGACTCCCATTGCAACTGAAAAGTTAATAATCAGGTGTTTCCAGAAGACAGCAAGCATCTTAGTTGGGGTAGAAAGGTACTTGGAGCAGTATGTAAGTTGGTATTAGTGGGAGGCCATTGAACAATGTAATTTTCAGTAGCTTGTTAAGTGGAAACTTCAAAGGGATGAATATATGCTTGTAAAAGACCTCAAGGAAAGAGGCCAGGTTCAGGTAGGATAGGGCAAAAGAAAATAAACTAAGAATCTGGACCAGGCTTTGGTGTGGTGTCACTTCTGCCTACAGTGCTTCTAACCCATATAGCAAAGCAAATACTGTATGATTTGAAGGGGAAGAAAATTTGGATGCATGCAATGTATAGTTGGCAGGACAACTCCATAGTGCATTATGTGAAATGGAATGGAAAAGGAGATCACAAAGTACGATTGTCAGTATATCCAGGAAAGCAAACCCATCAGCATCTTTTCAGTATCTAATTCCTCTTCATAACAAAAAATACAATAGACTTGTAGATTACGTCTCTAAGTCATAAATCAAATCTTGTTAAATGATGCAAAATACTTTATCATGCATGAAATCAGAATCTTGTTTTAAAGTGAAACATCATTTGTTTTCTAGAGGTTTGTCAAATTCACCACCATCACCACCATCAGTTCAGAACACAAAGAAATGGAACAAATTGAAAGGAAGATGGCAACAGGTGAACCTATAGTGCTGGTGAATGGTAAGTGCTGAAATAGTAATTTGTCTCCTTCCTTGTACTGTATTTGTTTGGCAGTACAATGGGAAAGTTGTATTAATCTTGCTTGCTGTGGTAAATGTGTGTATTGGAGAAACAGTTCTAACCCATAGAAATGAAATAATACAAGGTACCTGGTTTTGTTATGAAAATGTAGCCTACAGTTATAGGACCTATTTCTTTTCAGCCTGGTTTTTATGAGAGGGGGTTGTGTATGTGTATTTTTAATATACATAGTCCCAATTTAGTCCCAAGAATCTATTTTGAGGGTCTTAGTTTTGTCTGTTGTACCTGACATGTTAAATGCTGCTTTTAGATACTTATTTAAATTAACTTTTCTTTGTTAAAGACCTAAAAGATTTGCACTCCCATCCCCATAGTCTCTAACCCCCATTTTCAGAAGTGTCTTAGCATACAAGTTCCATGGACTTCAAGGTTTTATCACAAATCAGTTTTCTTAAAAAGTCCTTCAGAGACCCTGAAAAAGAATACCTTTACTGAAATTCATTTTTGGCTCCAGATGTCCTTGTTGGGAGGGTGGGGGAAAAGGAATGGTAGGTTTTTTGCGTGGCTCACAGTTGCCAAGTTTTGTTATTGGCTGGGTTAAAAATAAATAAAGACAGAAAAATATACTTTTTTTTAACTGCTATACTTGGGTTGTTCCTAAAAACCATGTTGGTTACTTCTTTTGGAATAAGAAAAGAAAACAAACAAAGAAAAATAAGCTTGCCTTCTAAGATAAAAATTGAACTATCCTGAAAATACATAACAAATCTTGAATGTGTGAGCAAAGTATCTATTTTTTCAAGGAGTAAGGTCTAAGTTTTAGCAAATGCTAGAAATGAAAAATATATAGTCAGTTGTTAAGCTTCTGTTCAATCTTGATTTTAATTTTGTTTTTAATATCCACACAAGCAAGAAGCTTGCTTCATTTCTTGCTCACTAATTCCTGTAAGTGAACAACACTTTGTGGGCTGTTGTTTGTTGCAGTTTTAATTTAAGTATTGAGTGTTACCCCAGCCCTAAATCCTGTCCCTATCCCTACAAATTCTTTGTTTGTAATAAATGAATACATTCAGCTTGGAAGCATGCTGGGATTATGAGTTGAATCTCAGGTAATGGGGTGGGGACCTGAGCTAAAAGCATCTCTAAATTTCCGACCAATGGCATTTGCTGTCTTTGACTCCCTGCTGGCAGATTTAATTTTCTACTCAGTAAAAAATTAGTAGTTAATTTCAACAGTGATATACTGGTTGTTCCTGGCTTTCTACACCTCTTGCATTCTCTATCTTCCCTTCACCTTCTCCATTATATGGCAGTTGGAAGCACCCTTTTTCTGATTTGCATTTGAGGTGACATGAAGTTGATTGTTTAGTTGATATAATAATTCTAGGCTTTCAAGGAGTGAGGGGTATAAAAGGGGAAATGTGAATTCCTGCTGCCAGTGCCAGAAGAAGCTCAAATACCTGAAGATGCTGCACCACAAAGCAAATGGCCAGAACTCTAAGTCTGCCAAAATACTCAACAGCTCATGTGTGACTGATCAGAGGATTTGCAGCTGGAACTATTGATGGACAAAGAAGTCTTGACTGAGGTAGAGTAGCTATCTAGAGTTGCAGCCACTCTTTTCACAGACTAGACTATGAAAGATGGATGATTGTGAGAAAAGTAAGTGTGGAGGAACCAGCCATCACTTTATCAAGGTAACGGCTTGATTTGTCACTGGTATGGTATAGAAAGGGAGATGACATGAGGCCCATCATTGCATATAAATCCAATCTGAATTGGGAGGTATTGTATAACATGTACATTCATTCCACCACTAAATACTGTTTCATGTCACCTTTCCTCCAGGGGAAAGGGAAACAGTCACACACACCCTTCTCTACCCTCCCCAACCCCCCATACAGTGACTACAGGCTGGTTTTTAGGTACTTCAGCATTCAGCTTCTTGCAGGATTTGGGAAAACTGCCATCCATTCCTTGGTGCTTTTCAGTAATGGTGACACTACTTCCCTGCTTGGCATATTATCATCTTCCCTCCTCTCCCCACTTTGCCTCCTCCACAATCCTGTTGTGGTCATTCACTTGCCTTCTCTTCCTCCTTGCCCTCCTCCCCATCCAGATGAATTCCAGATGTGCACGGGGATAGTCTGACCTCTGCGTTAGAATGTGTCTGTGCCAACTCTGATACTGGTACTAGTCTTGTGGCCTAGAGCTCAGTTCAGTCCTCAAGGTAAGGGTTGGGTCTGCAAGCACACTGAGCTTTTTTTTTTGCCATAGCTAAACTATTATCAGTAGCATGCTGCTAATTTAAAGCTGTTTCGCGCACAACTACTCTCTGATGAAGAGCAGATATACCCTGAGGGTAAAATGCACTAAATTACTCCATGCATGCAAGATTTAACACAGGCTTACAAGAACTGTAGTGCTGAACTGGGGATAGATACAAGTTATTCTTGGTTACATCAGTAACCTGGACTGGTATAATTCTACATATAGAGTCTGATAACAATATAAATCAGTCTGCTGCAAGTCACCTCCCTGACTGGAAGTCAAAAGAACTCAAAGGCTTTCAGAATTACAGGACTAGGTTTTGACTACCATGGAAGCATGAAAAATAGAGATGCACAATTTGCTGGATGGATTCATCTGCATCTCCTTCCATGTGTTGGCCTAAATTTTAATCTTGTGTTATACAGTAACAGAAAAATTCTGATGTGTAATCTTTCAGACTTATCGATAGCCTGAAATTTCCATTCAGCTAATTGTTCCATACCAGACATTTATTTAGTGAGGAAACAATAAAGGTGTTCAAGTGGATGGATTAAGATGGTAAGGGTTTTCCTCCAGAGACATAGAATAACTGCCCTCTTATCATGCAGGTTCCTCAAACAAGCAAATACCTTTCAATATTGCCTTAGCTTAAAATAAAAGTAAATGTCTCACTGGAATTTTTGTGGCATCCCACATAGTCAAGGCCCACTCCACCAAAAAAAAAAGTACAACCCTTAGTTTTGTTAGGTTATGTAGAGTTAAGCACCAGGAAAACAGATAGTTTGGCTGTAAGAGGGCCGTGAAGAGATGGGTATAAACATTTAAATTGAAAGTATGTGTGATACAAAGACATAAAGGGCAGAATTCTAACTCAGAATCTGTCTTTCACATCTTTAAAATTTTTACAAAGCTTCTTAGCATTATTCCCAGTCCTTATGACCCCCAAGAAACCTGATCAGGATTGGGGTCTTGAAGCAGAAGAAAAAGAAAAGGACTTGGGAAGGACTTCCAGATGGAGGTGTAAAATTACTTGGAAAATGTGTCTTGTGACATATTAAATAAATGCCTCTGGAAACTTGAAAGGTAGATGCTGGCTTCTGAATAGCAGTTCCAACTACTTCTGAATACCCTGCTGACAACACTTCTAACAGAAGGAAGGATATATTTGCACATTATAAACTAACCAAAGTAGATATATATAGCACAAGCTTTCATAACCTGAAGCTCATTTCATGCGAATGTCAGCTAATGAAAGCTTGTGACATGTCGATGTATAGACATATATATGTA
The DNA here is from genome assembly GCF_001723895.1 of Crocodylus porosus. Taxonomy (NCBI): domain Eukaryota; kingdom Metazoa; phylum Chordata; order Crocodylia; family Crocodylidae; genus Crocodylus; species Crocodylus porosus. The sequence goes on from NW_017728916.1 coordinate 19,831,987, forward strand.
TTTATTTAGCTATTTGTATCTATCTATATCTATCTCTCTATATATAGACGCACACACACACACAAGGTAAAACCTTCATTATCCAGCATGAGTAGGGAATGCTAGATTCCACTAATGTTAAAATGCTGGTTATCTAAAAATACTGGAGCCGGGGGCCTGAGGCTTACATGCAGCTTACATGCATGAGGCTTAAAGTGGCATGGGGTGGTGATTGGCAGCAGTGTGGGGGGCAGCACAGGGTGGTTGCATGCGGCAGTGGTGCAAAGTGGTGGATGGTGGCTGCACAGCAGCAGTGGTGCGGTGCCACTTAATAGAGTATGCCAGCTATTAGTATGCTGGAAAACAGGGATTTTACTGTCTTCTGTGTATGCGTTTATATATACACATGCGCACGCACACACACACACATATGTATATATTTACTCTGGGGAAGTGAGTGATTTGAATATAATGGTAGAATGGGACAGAGTAAGAGGAGGTTTAAACAATACTTAACAATCCAGTCTGTGGATGATTTCTTGTTCTGGAGTTTCCCATTCAAATATGTTTTTAAAGTTTTCCTGCCTATGAACATCTACCCTAAGGTCATCAATGAAGTGTCTAGGGAGTTTAAAGAGGACTACCACAGGCCTTTGTGTCTTTCTGGAGTTGATGTCATATTGGTAGCCATTCATTCCTTCACATAGACCAGGGGCAGACATTACACATAAACTGGTACAAGTCACCAAAACCCAGTTTAAACTCATAACAGTACAGAAGTTTGGTGTACATAGACTGGTTTAAAAATGGAAGAACCTAGCCTAAGATAGGTCTGGATGGATATAGTATCAGATTTAAGTGATTTAGTTTTGAACTTCTGTACAAGATCCCCTCTTGATTCAATTAGGATCCCAGGCTTTACTAACCCCCAAAGCAGGGGTGGTGTACTAGCTTTGACCATGCTCCTCCACTCTAGCGAAGTGGGCTCTCACAGAGTCATCTACAGGGAGGAGGTGGGACTGGAGGCTGTGCCAGCTGTTGGTGGTGGCAGATGGGAATGTGGCCTTAGCTGGATCAGCCCTATCCTGAGCCAGCACAGCTGAAGGACCCTGTGCAGTGGGGGCTTCCCACCCTAATGCCAGCCTGGCTGGCCAGTGCAGCTCTTCTCCCCAACCCCACCCAGCTTAAGCAGCTGGCTGTTGGTGGTGGCAGGGGAGAGGGTGGAAGCAGAGGCCCATGCCATATGGATTCAGCCCCCTCCCCCCCCCAGATCAGAGCCAAAACAGCTGTGGTTGGGGCACCGTTGCTGACAGCTAGCTGCTAGTGATGGGGCTGGGTTGGAGAGCCTTTGATGTTCAAGCCACTCCCAGCTGTGCTGGCTCAGGTTTCATGGGGGCTGGGGCTGGGGCTGGGGAGAGGGCCTCTATTGCCCATTATCCCATCCTTTCCTGCTGTCACTGAGCTGACAGCTGGCTTGGGGTGTGGGGCTGGGAAGAGGAGCTGTACAGGCCATTCAAACTGGGAAATGGGTAGGGAAGGCCCTGATGTCCTGGTCCCCCAGCTGTACTGTCTGAGGTTTATGGGGTGTATAATGAAAAATTATTTGTGCTAATATGCTTTTAGTTTTATTTCTCAGTACATGTAACCATAGTCGGTGGCCTCTTCTTGATTTATCCAGCATCTGATTCTTCAGCGCACATTTGCTTTTATAAAAATTCATCTCTGTCTTTCTCACAGGAGAACTTTTGCTTAAATCATTTGTTGCAACTCCTTTTTAATTTTGTTTTTTTTTTCCATTGTATTAGTAACAATTGCTTTCTGCCTGAGAACTCCAATGAAAAACAAAGGGCACACCGGGAAACCAAATTAGCATACAAAATAGAGGCTGGGGCATAGTCTGCTGGATTATGCATGTGCATTTAATGATGTGCATTATCACTGTTCCAAAGTTAAAGAGAATAAGACTTTTCTGAGTAAATAAAACTGCTTAAAATCTTGAAATTGAATGAACAAATACTCAGCTTTGGAATAACAAAGAAAAATCAACCCAGTGTTTCTGTTAGGAGAGAGTTTTTCAAGATTTCTTTTGGCGATCATAATGGTCAAGCATTAATATTTTATATAAGGTTTTGGTACCTCATTTAAAATAAAAAGATTGTGTCATTTGTTTTGGTTTTTTTAATTAACTGAAAACAGTATTTTTTTGTCACATGAAAAAGTGTATCATAATGGATATGAACTTTCCATGGTTAGTTAATCAGTCAACAGTAGCAGTACAGTGCTGTGCAGACATAAATGACTTCCAAGTTAACTCTAATAGTTACTGCTGCTGTTGATGATGATGATGCCAAATATAGTTCATGCATGAGACGTTTCACACTGTTCTATGGGTATTTTCAAATGTCTGAAGTAGTGTAATTTGAGATTGGAAATTTGTGTTGACACCTTGAAAGATCCTGATGTTCTGGCTGGTATTACAAAGGGAATATTCTGCCAAAGTGAGATTCATCATTATTATTAACACTAGGCATTCAAAACAGCACACAAGGATATCAGGCCAAATATTTCACAGTTATATTGTAAAGACTCAGTTTTTCCCTCTGTAGATTTCTGTGATGTCTTACCAGTTTTAACACACTTCATTAATTAACACCCCTTCAGCAGATGTGTCCCTACTTAAATGTCTAAAAATAACCATGTAGTTGTCAGCTTATCATTTGCTACAGAACCAACAGCTGAACTGAGGGCAAATACTACATTACTGCCTTAGAGGTTTACACTATAGCTAAGTGTTATGGTAAGCATATGCATTTTGGGGATTTTTGCAACACAGATCATGTTAAGGACTATAGTCTATGAATATTGTGGATAAAATTGTAATGCAAAAAGAGGGTTTTGTGGCTAAAAGTTATCTTTTGAAGTGTTGAATGGATGAGCAGAGAGCACTTATTAGCCAAATGCTATTCATTCATTCCTGACAAATCTCAGGCTTCAAACACAAAACACTGTTGGCAAGTACAAATGTATCACTAAGAGGTTTTTTGCTTGTTTGTTCATCAGTTTTAACTAAAAATGCAGCACTGGTTTTGGAGAATTCATTCATACTGTTAGGATGTATTGTCTGCTTTTTGGAAAAGACATCCAATGGCCTAATTGGCACCTTTTCCAGTTAATTAAATCATGGATTCCTCAGAGTTAAAACCAGCATGGCAAAGAATTTTCGTTTTAATTAAAACATGATGATTTGTTCGTCCAAATACCATCCTCAACCTTATAGTTGTTGTTTTATTCAATAAGAGCAGTTTGGGTATCACCAAAGGCAAAATTTGGCTTTGCTTTTCTGAAAATAAACAAATTATTTCACTGATTTATATATGCATATAACACTACTGAGGCAGCCAACCAACAATGGAGGTGATAAAGTATACAATACATACGTGTATGTGTGTGTGTGTGTATTACAAATCAGTACTATCTACTATCCTTCATAATCCTTTCCCCTTAATCCATTATGTTAGCAGTTGTCTGATTGTAAAAAAATGCTAATATAATTTATTCCATTTGTTCTAGATGAAGTCAAAACTTGTAGAATATCTAGACTCTTTTGAACACCACTTTCAAATCCTGGCAAAAGCTGTCCGTGTGTATGTGAAGGATAAAGGGCTGCATTTCCCTATTTCATAGGCTGTTTCTGTTTTACCAACATAAATAATGGTTTGGTCTTAGTGGAAAACCGGTGCATAATGAACCTTGCAGAATATTTCTATAAATTGCGTCACAGTTCTGAATAGCTCTGCCTTTAGGGAAGATTAGTTTTTAATTTTCCAGTGTTCATCTAAGAGTCTCAAGGAAACTGGAAAGGAGGAAAAATCGTCAAATACTGTCAGCTTGTGGTTGTTTTCATCTTTACTAGTCTTAAAAAAAATAACATAGGATCTTGTTGACAATCTCCAAATCATAATAATACTACTACTTACATAGTTCACCCATGGATTTATGACTGATTTTCTTTTTCTCTTTGGACTAATTTTTCATGATCCATTAACTACAATGCCCCATGGTAAATATCCAAAGCAATTTTATGTGACACGATCAGCTCCTGTAAAATTGCCTAAAGAAGAGCTACAAGAAGTAACTCCTGGCATAGAAACTGATCAGCCTTCACAATGAAATAAGATTAAGAAAAGAATTATACAGATTTTAGGTGGTTGAATAGACTTGTTTGTACCGATAGGAGGTGGAAAAGGACAAAGCAAAGGAGGGTCAGGCTTGCTTGGTCGGGGTCTCTTCCCCCTGGTTGTTAGAGAATTAACTGATTTTTTTGCTTTTTTTTTTTTTGTGCTTTTTCTGCATGTAAACTGGGCATGAAGCGCTTTTTTTCTTGATACTGCTTCCCCTGCTGTTCCCTTTGCCTCCCATAGCCGCATATAGTTTGATAATTAAATTATCAATTGCTTTTTCTGAGATGCAGGGCTGCATTTTTGTTTGCTTGCTTGTTTGTTTAGTTTTTTCTTAGTGGCAGAAGGAACAAAATATTTTGCGGGGCTCTCCTCTCCTTTGGAATATCTTGTGCATGCCTGTCTTTCATTTTAATATGGAGAAAGGGGTGGTGGGGAAGAGATGTTATTTTTTTAAACAGAGCCTGAAGTTTTGTCACCCTATGTGATCTGTACTAGAAATGGATTTAAAGAAACCAGATCTCAGAAGTAAATAGCATCCGGGGGAAAATATGGGGGAGAGGAGGAGAGCTCCTAAGTCTTTTACAGACCAGGCTTCTTCTTTGTAGACAGTTACTTTTACTCATAGGGCCAATCCTGAATCCAATTTATACTTTACAGGATCAAATAAATAGCGCATGGGACCTAGTATTTTGGAGACGAGGACAATCTTGCTCATTAATGTTAAAAGTTAACAGGCATTCTGTTTTCAAACAGAGGTCACAAGAATGTATTTTATTCTTTTGAGGGTTCTTATCAAGACATGAAATACAATTACCATAACTTAATTTTAACATCCTTGGAAGAATCATTCCTAAACTTAGCATTGTGTCACTAAGGCCTCTGCCACAAGTTACACTTAAGAAGTGAATAACTAGTTAATCACATCTTAACTTATAACCTGATCACACATTAAATCAATTAATGGTGTCATAAAACATAGAATAAGCCATAGATTTATTAATGAAAAATGTGTAATAACTTTGTCATTGGTGTCTATCATTCCATTACTTAAATGTGTCACCAGATGTTCGCCCCACAGCTGGAAGCCCCATCAGCCAATGAGGCTTCTAGATGCTGAGGAGCACATGGTGTGCCTCTGTGGCTGGGAGCCTGGATCACCTGATGGGACTTCAAGCTACAGGAGCGTATGGTGTATCTTATGTGGTTGGGAGGCCCATCAGAAGAGGGGATCTTAGGCATGGGACCTTGGTACTTGTGGGTGCAGTGGAAAGCCTGTGATCATGATCCTGGGCTTCCCCTACACCTGGAATAAGGTGTGAAGGGATCTGATGCTCGATCCCACACACTTTATGCCATGCATGTGTGGCAAGGTAGGAAGTGTGCTTGTGTGGATGATGCATCAGATTCTATCATACCTTTACCTGCATGTCTGACAGGGGGCTAAAACTTTTAGAAAGGCCTAGATATATTTAAAAGTCCAAATTAGTGGTGCCCAGACTTTTTTCCTTCTTAGCGAACCTGATGTGACCTATACTTAGGGCAGTGATGCAGGACCTCATTTGGCCATGTGGGGGCAAGGGTCACAAAGTGATCAGCTTTAATCTGGCCACATAGGGGGAAATGGCATGTCCCAGATCCAATCTGTCCACACAGGAAGGAGAAGGCATTGCCCAGCCCTGCAGGAAGGAGCAGTGGGTGCGGCCCTACTGTAATCCAGCCAAGCACTAGGAGGGAGGGGTCATAGCCTGCCCCAGACAGGCCCTACAGAGCTTGCAAATTTTGAAGAAGAGGAGGGGTAGCAATATTACTTGCCACTGCTCTTCCACCACCAAATTTCATGACCCATGGGAGCCCTGCAGGCTGGATGCCTTGTAGGCTGAATTTGGCCCATGTGCCAAAGCATGAGCACCTCTGGTTTAAATTAATTGCAAGCCCTCATGGAAATTAATTTGAACCACATGGACAGCTCATCAAATACATTTCAATGTGCAGGGATAATGGAAAACACATGCAAAATACTGAAATGCAAAGATTGGAGTGGAAAATAATTTTGAAAATAATATGTCATTGCATAAATTAATCACGTAATTTTCTGAAATCCACTGTTAAATTCTGGTAACCCTATTTCAAAGTTATTATGGTAAAAGTATTTAGAGGTAATTGGCAAAAATAGAGAGTCTTTAACAGAAAAAGGGGCTGAAAATATTGGGATTTGGTGAGAGGGAAAACAAATAAGAGAGTGTATAGTAGAGGTATGCAAAATAAAACATGCAATAGAGATGATAGATGGAGCATCTTTTGCTTAGCTGAGGAACAAAGGGCCTTTCTGAGCAACTGAAAGACAACAAATAGAAACTGTTAAAAGAAGTACAATATTTTTAATGCAGCATGTAATTAACCCGTGACACAGACTGATTGAAAATATCATATAGAGCAGGAGATTAATGGCATTCAGAAAGGAATTAGACCTTTGTAAGGATAATGAGAACATCTGCAGTTACATTAGGTAGGATATAATATAGACGTTATTATATAATGAAGTAAAGTATATAAATGGTAATACTTCAAAGATGAGCTACCAAGAAAAAGAAACTATGGGTTGTATATTCCGTAATTTCTATAATGTTTCCTTTACTGAATCATTTAGTACTGATTGTTAACAGAAACATGTCATTAAACTAATATATTCTTCATTTAAAATGCCTACTTCTCTTTAAAAATAAAAAATCTAACCAAGTTTTGCTTAATTGTAAGAGGTGGAAGGAGTGAGGAGAATTTGTAAATCCATTTTAAAGTGCCCCCAAATTTTTCTATACTGGAGCTCATGGTCATTAATTCCCTCTTTTATCTATTTTTGACATAAAAGGTCACATTTATTAGGGCTGTGAGATGCTTTGATAGCCGATTAGATTCAGAGAAGATTTGGCCCGATTCGGTGGCAGAGTCTGAATCGAATCAGGAGACCCATTAATTGCTCTGAATTGAATTGGAAGCCTCTGAATTGATTTAGAGAGATTTGGAGATTCTGCCATATAGGCAGGCATAGGCAGTGTTGGCGGGAGCAGCTGGGGGACAGCCGGACGAGCCCCGGCTTGAGCCAGCAGCCCTGGGAGAAGCCATGGCTTGTCTGGCTGCTCCCCTGGGTGCCCCTCAGCTGGGGCAAGGTAGGCAGTGCTGGCAGCTCTCAGAATAGACATAGGGCCTGGAGGGAATGATTGGAGAGCTGGGGGAATGATCGGGAGCTGGGGAATCAAACTTGGAGCTGTGGGGAATGATCAGGGGCTTGGGGGAATGAGCAGGGACTTCCCCCAAGCTCCCCTTTCAAATCTCCAGCTCCCAGTTTGATTCCCCACTTCCTGGTTCAATTTCCCAGCTCCTGATCATTCTTCCCTACCCCTGCAGCTTCTCTTGGGGCTGCCAGGTCAAGCCATTACTCATATGGCTGCTCCCCCAGCTTCTCCCATGCCAGGATGGGGCAGGCAGGGATGGCAGCCCAGGGAAAAGCCACAGTAGCTGGGAGGAATGATTGGGAGATGTGGGGAATGATCGGGAGCTGGTGGGGAATGATCTGGGGGAATGAATAGAGGCTTCCCTTCAGCTCCCAGTTCAATTCCGCAGGTCCCAGTTCAATCCCCCAGCTCCCAATGATTCCTCTCAACCTCCACAGCTTCTCCCAGAGCTGCCAGCTTTGCTCCAGTGAGGGGGTGGGGGCTAATTAGGGGAGCAGCCGGGCAAGCTACAGCTTGAGCTGGCAGCCCCAGGAGAAGCTGTGGGGGCTGGCTGGGGCGAATGATGTGGATCTGGAGGAAAGATTGGGGAGCTGGGGGTAATGATCAGGGGCTGTGGAAATGAACAGAGGCTTCTCCTCAGCTCCTAGTTTAATTCCCCAGGTCCTGGTTTGATTCCCCAGCTCCTGCAGGTACCAGTTTGATCTCTCAGCTCCCCACTCATTCCCTCTAGCCTCTGTGTCTTCTTTTGGGGCTGCCAGCACTGCCTGCCTCACCCCGGTGGTGGGGGCAGCTAAGGGAGCAACTGGATGAGCCACAGCTTCTCCTGGGGCTGTCAGCTGAAGCTGGGGCTTGTCCAGCTGCTTCCTCAGCTGCTCCCACCATCACTGCCTGTCTGTACAGTCTATGGCCAAATAAGATTCAGTGCTGAATATCTTCAGATTCGGATTCAGTTGAATTGAATTGGGACAGTGATTGGAATCACTAAATCGAATCATTGTCCCGCCTAATCACCGAATCTGAAGCAAATACCTTCCACTTCGCACAAGCCTAATATGTAGTAGTAGTCGTATTACTATTACTATTAGTATTATCATTGTTATTATTACTATTATTATTACTATTATTCAAAATATGCCTCTATAAATATTGAGCATAAGCCACAAAGTTTTGTCATAGCTAATGAAAGGTTCTGCTTCTTTTGCTAGTACAGTAAAAGCTCTGTTATCTGGCATCCCCCAGGGGGATGCTGGATAACAAAATATGCCAGTTAATTGAGTTGCCCCAGATGCCACTTCTCACATTGCATCTGGGGCATCCTTCTGCCCCTCCTGCAGCATCACTGCCCCTCCCACAGGCCCTGTGGCACAGCCTGTTATGCCTCCCACAGCCTTGCACAGCCTGTTATGCCCCCAGGCCGTGGGGGCTCAGAAACTGGAAGTGCCATAGTGGGCACTTCCAGTTTCACTTTATCTTATGAGCTAGCATGCTGGTTAGTAAGCATGCCGGCTTGTAAGATGCCGGATAAAATAACTTTTACTATACTTCAACTACTAAAGACTTTGCAGAAATTAGACAAATGCATAATGAGCATGTAAACAACACTATCAGCATTGTAACTTCCACACATTGAGAGATGAGGGAGCCACCAAAAGTCATTAACAGTCAGAGTTAAGTAAAATGAATTTTTTTTCAGGTTCTGTTCATTATTTATTCTCAGTAGATCCCCATTCTCTCAAAAGATCTTATAACTGGAAATCTCACCTGATTTTCTATTAACGAGAAGCAGACCAGTCCCAGTGAAATCGTTTCAATGGAACTAACTTACATAATACTTAACAGTCCATTCATACCTAACAGTCCATTCATTGAGCCTGTACTTCCTTAGCTTGCCTGTGAGAAGGTTGTGAGAAATCATATCAAAAGCCTTGCTAAAATTAAGGTATACCATGTCCACCAGTCTACCTACATCTACAAAGCCAGTCACTTTGTCATAGAAGGCAATCAAGTTGGTCAGGCATGACTTGCCTCTGGTGAATCTGTGCTGACTGTTCCTAATCACCTTTTCCTCCTCCAAGTGTCTAGAAATGGATTCCTTGTGGATCTCCTCCATGATTTTTCCAGGGACTTAGCTGAAGCTGACTAGTCTGTAGTTTCCTGGATCCTTCTTCTTTCCTTTCTTAAATATGGGCACTATGTTTGCCCCTTTCCAATCTTCTGGGACCTCTCCTGATTACCATTAGTTTTCAAAGATGATGGCCAGTGGCTCTGCAATCACATCAGCCAACTCCCTCAGCACCCTCAGGTGCATCTCACCCGGCCCCATGTGCTTGTACACATCAAGCTTTTCTAAGTAGTCCCCAATGTGTTTTTTCACCACTGAGGGCTGCTCATCTCTGCCCCAAAGTGTGATACCCAGTGCAGTAGTCTGGGAGCTGACCTTACCTTTGAAGGCTGAGGCAAAAAAGGCATTGAGTACTTCAGCCTTTTCTGCATCCTCTGTTACTACGTTACCTCTCCCATTCAGTAAGGAACCCACACTTTCCCTGATCTTCCTCTTGCTACTGACATACTTCTAGACACCCTTGTTACCCTTCACATCCCTTGCTAGCTGCAACTCCAATTGTGCTTTGGCCTTCCTGACTTCATCCCTGCATGCCCGAGAAATGTTTGTATAATCCTCCTTAGTTATTTTTCCAAGTTCCACTTCTTATAAGCTTCTTTTTTGTGCTTTAGTTTACTGAAGAGTACCTTGATAAGCCAAGCTGGTCTTCTGTCATACTTGCTAGTCTTCCTGCACATTGAGATGGTTTGTTCCTTCACTCTCAGTAAGGCTTCTTTGAAGTATAGCCAGCTCTCCTGGATTCCTTTCCCCCTCGGTCTGGCTTCCCAGGGGATCCTGCCCATGAGTTCCCTGAATGAGTCAGAATCTGCTTTTCTGAAGTCCAGGGTCCTTACTTTGCTCCTGTCCATGCTACCTTTCCTCAGGATCCTGAACTCAATCATCTCATGGTCACTGCCCGAGCTGACATCCACTGCTACATTCCCCACCAATTCTTCCCTGTCTGTGAGCAGCAGGTCAAGAAGAGCATGGCCCTTAGTTGGTTGCCCCAGCACTTGCACAAGGAAGTTGTTCCCAATACTCTCCAAAAGCTTCCAGGATTGTCTGCATACTGCTGTATTGCCTTCCCAGCAAATGTCAGGATGATTGAAGTCCCCCATGGATAACAGGGCCTGTGACTGGGAAACTTTCACTAGTTGTTTGAAGAAAGTCTTACCCACCACTTCCTTCTGGTCTGGTGGTCTATAGCAGACCCCCACCATGACATCACTAGTATTGCTCTCCCCTCTGACCCTAACCCAAAGACTCTCAATAGGCCTTTCTCCAGCTTTGTATTGGAATTCTGAGCAATCATATGGCTCTTTTACATAAAGTGCAACTCCTCCTCCACTTCTTCCCTGCCTGTCTTTTTTGAGCAATTTGTACCCATCCATGACAGTGCTCCATTCATGCAAGCTATCCAACCAAGTCTGTTAATCTGATCACATCAAATTTCCATGATTATGCAAGGATGTCCAATTCTCCTGCTTGTTTCTCTAGCTTCTAGTTTAAAGCCCTCCTTACTAGGTTAGCAAGCCTGTCTGAAATAGATACTTACTTTGCTGCTTTCTGTTGGCCTGTATTAGTGTACACACAAGCTTTCACCTGTATTGTTAGGTTTCTGTTCTTCATTTTCTCAAGAGCTGATGAATATATTGTAGCTCTGAGGAAACATACAACATTGATTGCCATTTTAAAATCCCTAACAGCAGTGTATTTTTTCAGGCTGTTTTCAAAGGTGTCAGTCCACTTTTGCTTTTTATTATGGCACAGTTTCCAGTTAATTCAGCTAAGCCTATATCATCTGCACATAATAAACATGAATCTCCAATGATGATTTACTGTGAATTATGCTAACCACAAGTTTTTCAGCTGTCTTTTCAGCACTTTTGTCCAGATTCTGTCCTTGTAATACATACAAAATTCCCAAAGGAGATGTTTCAGTGTATTGATCTTTCTCTTGAGAGTTTATTACTTTAAGTGCCAGTAATCTTCATTCATGTTCTGTCCAAAACAATTTTAACCATGTATTATGACACAGGAAATTGTAGCTACACATAATCCCATTTGCTGTTGACTTGGAGTAAAAATGAGAAAACATCAACCATAAAGAAGATGATGATTTTTCTCTATAGTTCTTATGATATGGGCAAATTGGGGGGGGAAAAACATCTGGAGTTATCTATGAATCCAAACTTACAAACCTGAAAGCTCTTGTACTGGCTCATTACATCCATTATCTGTCTTCATTTCTTGGCCTTTTTCAACTGAATCATTTACTATCTCCTTCTGGACTCCTGTTATTCTATGCTTCATTAGCTGCTAATGAGTTGAGAGGCAATACAGTATGCCTTTCTTCTATCTTACACTTGTTCCTATATCCATTCCTTGTATTTACTTGCTGGTTTTGGGGTTTTGTTTGTTTTTTTAAGAAAAAACATCATGGTTTACTGATATTTTGATCTAATATTAAAAAATAAAACTACTTTCTTTTATTTTTTTTAGCTTTATCTATCCAGTTATTTGTTTTTTAGATAATTCATTGTGAAAAGGAAAAATTGTCTTCAAGTCTTTCCTGCCGCACTGTCCTTCTTCTGTAAAGCGTACTTTACATGAAGCATTGTAAGTCAAATACTCAGCCTAATGGTCTGAGAATAGGACTAGAATTTGAAAAAGCCTGAGTTCTAATCCCAGTTAAAACATTGATCTGTGCTTGGGATATTGATGTATCTAGTATTCAAAGGGGAAAAGGAAAAAAATATATCCATCAGTGTAGCAAATCTTAGTTTCTATGTATATATTAATCCTTCACTTCTGCTTGGCTTATAAATGCCAGACTTAGGAAATGGTAGTGTTAGAGTGAAGTTGTAGATGTGATGGTTCAGTTATTATTCAAGATGCAAAGATTTCTTAAGGTGATATCTTTTATTTGTCCAACTGCACAGATAGGGTAGAGTTAGAGACCTGATAAAGAATGTCTTGCTTTCAAAAGTTTGTCTAACTCTGTCCCATCTATGCCATTGGTGCAATAAAAGATATCACTGTAGGAGACAATAGCCACTTCCAACTTAGGAAAGTTCCCCCACCTCAAAAAAATATAAGGTTAGCTTGTCCATTAAACAACACAATATAAACTATTTTATGCAGAAATCAAAAGCTCTAAATAGTTACTGTCTTCACAATGTTTAATGATGTTTATATGTAAAAATGAGATTAAAAGGGTGTTACTCCAACTTGCATGTGCTTCTATATTTAAGCACAATTGTAGATGTAGATGCTTAGAATTATTGTCACTTCTGATTGTTTCCTATTTTCAGACTCACAAGAAATCTAAATGATCTGAAACCTATGTTGTTAAGATGCTGTAATTTAAACTGGCGCAACTCTGTACTATACCAGTCAAAGCAGGTCCTGAGTGCTGTTTCATGCCACTCCCAAGTCAGGAGTCTAGCCTAAACTTGCTCACCATCCACATTAGAAACCCCTCTTCTATCCTCCCTTTCTCCCAGCAGTAACCAGGACATCTTCTAAGCATCATGGTCTAAGGTTGAGCTGTCCCCAGTGTATCCCTTTCATACCTTGACAGTTCTTACCTGGACTAAAGAATTAAAACAGAAAGTGTCCATCACTAATAAGTTTCTGGCTCTTCTGTATCCTATGTTCTGTGACTGTGATGTATAATCGAGAGCTAAGCACAGAAGAGGCAAGAGTTCAAGTGGATATGCTCTAAGAATCTGTCCACTACCTGCTCTTCCTTTGTGCTTGGTTTGCAGTTGTAACTGGGTGTTATGGATGAGATTTGGCCATGTACCTTGAGCTAAATAAATGATAAAAACAGGGTCAACACTGTTTCTAAATAGTACTGTGGGCATACCCAATGCATGTTATAAGGTTCAGAGCTTTCCTTACTTTCTTTCATCTCTTTAGATTCTCCTGTTTGTATTTCTAGTGTAGGTCTTTATCTGTACCTATGTTTTACTTGAAGTGGGGGAAAATGATGATCTTTGCATTTTCTGAGACAAAATGTATTTCTGAATTAATTAAAGCAGTAATTGGGCTGCTGTAACCTAAACCCAGATGCCAGTGAACTAGACGCATGCTCCAGCCACATTCTTTCTTTCCTTCCCACTCCTGCTCCTTTCAGACCCCTTTTGTTGTACTAGAAACCACAGGGGTGAGCAAAAAATGGCCTTCAGGCCAGATCCAACCCACCAGACAATCCCATCCAGCCTGCAGGGCCCCTCCATAAGCTGTGACCCTTGGATTCCCTTCTGTAAGCTGATAACTCCATGCAGGGGGTACAGCTCTGGTTCCTAAGCAACCACCCTCCCTACCCCAGCCCCAACTCAGGGCACTAGAGAAGTGCAGCCTCTGCCTGGCAGAGATCTTTACTGGCAACCCTGTGGTTGTTTCCAACATCTCTGCCTGTGAGACTGGAAATTTGGCTAAGGGTTCCACAGAGCTGGGGCCAGAGACTCCCACTGAGGGAAAGGGGGCCGGGAGCATGAGCAGCTGTGTGCCATGGGGCTGAGTGGAACTGGTCCCGCATGCTACCACAGAGCCAGGGACTCGGGCAGGAGTACAGGAGCTGTGCGGTATGGGGCCACTCCACCGGTTTTGGTAGGGACTGGGGTAGGAGTGCTAGGGGGCTGGGCTGGGCTGGCCCAATGTGCTGACACCATGTGTGGCCAGGCACATGGGCAGGAGTGCTATGGTGCCAGGTGGGGCTGGCCTCACACACTGCGCACGCACACACACACACACACACACACACACAAATGAGTGCTTCTAGGACAAGTGGAGGGACTTCCGGTTGCAAAGGTCAGGGGTTATAGGCATTATTTCTGGTCTCAAGATGGCATCAGGGGATGGGGCTACCCTTGTGGCCCTAGGCAGCTCACCAAAACTCATTAAGTGGGTTTCCAGCTGAAATAATTAGCTGCCCCTGAGATATCAGGATGAGGTTGCTCTGTTTGGCTCTGGAGTTAGTACATTCATTTTGTTTTGCACTTTGGCCAGGCAATTTAATTGCCTTTGAGGGTATTTTAATCAGTTTTCATAGAATAAATAATAAGACTAAATTTATTATTATTTGTTCTACTAAAACTATTATTAATTATTCTACTAAAATTTATTATTATTTATTCTGCAGTTGGCTAGTGTAAATACCACTGACAAGGGAAGAAACCAATTCAGAAGAAATCAAATAGGGTAAACATATGCTAGTAATTTTCAGGGTTTTTTTCCAAAATAATTTTGGAACAAAATAACAAAAGCACTTAAAACTGTATATACCCATGCATTTTCTCAGAATTGATAATGGTGATCGCAAGAAGATTACTATTCATAGACTACAAGGATTTATAATGAAAAGGTGACTTGACCCCTCACTGTTCTGATGCTAGTGGGTTCTGATTTCTTAGCTGTGAGTCATGGTAATTCTGCAATAACTACAACCTACAACTGTAAACCCTTAGCTAATTGGGAACAACAGTTCACCAGTAAACTGTATATGAAACAATAATCAGTTTTGAATGCATGCCACTAGATTCTAATGGTATGTTGGAACTGTTGTAATTATGCCTAGAAACCATGCAAAGCTGGGAATGCCAAGCCTAAAACTGTGATAATTAAATATACTGTACAAAATACAGGGCACAATATGTACCTCTGAGTAAACCTTAATTACTACAGAAATACCATTTTGGATATATGTCGTCTATATTTATGTAAAAACATGTTTAAATTTGTTTAAAGAAGTATTAAATAATATAGTGAAATACTACAGATGTACAAAGTTTAAGGAACTTTGCTTTGGATTTGATTAGAAAAACTGATATTCCTACAAAAGTGTACAACACCATTTGCAAACTCAGATCCGAGCAAAATTTCAGTTCTGTTACTGGCTAACACACTTCTGTTGTCCTACAAAACAGTCTGGCTTTTTTGAACATACATTTTCATCATTTTCACAGCTAATACAGTTTCTGTTCATTCATATGTGGTGAGGAATGGCCCCAGAGTTTTATTTTATTAATTTAAAAATGTGCTGTTCTTTGATCGTAATTCACGTTTTATATGTATATTGGTTATAATTACATATATAGCAAAGGATAGGCAGTTTTTTTCACTGAAGTTAACAGAGTACCCAGTTAGGACTTGTCATAAATTCTAAATTTGGGAGTTTACTTCCATCTTGACATCTGCTGCAGTTCATATTGCCTACCTCATCAACATTGTTCTTGTGAATACTTCCAATTTGAGAGTACTAGTTCTGTCCTTAGAGTCTATTTTCTTTTCCCTAGCCACCTTCTTTGCTTCTGTTTCGGTTAGATCTCCTAAATATATCTTTCTTTGTTCATTTCAGTTAGGGTTTTGTATGTGGTTCTGCATTTTAATAATAATTAAATCTGGTATGTTGTCCCAAATACCTCAGTAAGGAATTGCTTATGAAAGCAAACCTTGATACATAATATTTTTAAAGAGTGTGGTTTAAGTGTTGCATTGGCATAACTGCTTAACTGAAAACCATTCTCATTGTTCAAAATCTCAGTCTAATTTTGCATTTGATTTTTGTCTTGCTGTAATATCCATTGCTTGTTTCATTTTTTTTGGCCAGAATAAAACACCCTTTCAGTAGTTGCCTCCTGTGAAAAAACTCGTGTGTCATGATTATATCACCTCTTGATATTTTTGCTATATAGCTCAGTTTGTTCATTTAAAATCTCATCTTGGGTGTGTCTACATAACACGGTGAAATGTATTGTAGAGATATTTGAATTATTTGGGACACCAGAAGCTGTATAGGCCATGTTAATGTAGTGCTTAACATACCAGACTTTGATGTGTCTATTGCTTCAAGTACTTTACTTAATGTGGGTATTACTCAGAGCATTATATTGTGTTGTGTAGATGTAACCTATGTAACACTTTTTTCTGGCTCTTGAACAATTTTTGTGGCTGTCTTGTTCAAGGCAATCTTAAGTCTTCTGTGTTCAGTTTGATTCATCTATCTGCAATTGTACAGTTTATAATTGGAGATGAAGCCATGTGAATAACATGGTGGAGAAATAAAGAAATTCTAATAATATAGCAGGAAGTTCCTGACTAGTTAAAATTAGCAGTTTAGTCTCACTTCTGATTAACTTTGAGTCACTGTAATTGGCCAATCTAAATAGAAAAATAGGATTTTACTTTTTTGAGGGACTTTGTTTCTCTTTTGGTGGATCAGCAGAAAGAAGTTTAAAGTATGTAAATTAAGTTACATCTTTGTCTAGATGCTTAATAATGCATTTGTTTATATATTTTTATTTCTAGTCTTGGAAGTACAAACTCTTATCTTTTTGCTCATCCATATTTCCTTATGGCAGTGTTTTCCAACTTTTTTATACCTGGGAGACTTTTTTTCTGGATTGAAATTGGTGGCACACTTCACTTTTATACCTGAAAAGGAGGGGAGGGGGGAGAGAGAGAGAGAGAGTATATGTGTGCATGTTCACATGAGTCTATATGTTTGTGTCTGTGTGTTGCTCTCACCAACCTTAAATGGCACCATCTATATCATGATTAACAACTTTTTTTCCTAAAGGCCTCCCTCCGTTTTTTCCAAATTTACATCTCATTTGGTGATTTTCAGCCAGGTGCCACAAAATTCAGTAAAGTTATGGAGGAGTGTCTTGAGGTTAAAAAGGTTGAGAACCACTGATAAAGGGTATTTATAAATTGCCTTTTTATTCTGGTAACATACCAGAGAGCCACTGCTTCAGAGCAGACTCGATTAATTGAGTTTGTTCAACACAAGATGAGGCAATTTGCACTGTGATGGGTGCAGTTATATAAGTGGCGAAATGCACATCAGAGCACAGAAAATGGCACGGTGCACTTTTGAACAAAAGTATCTCCAAGGTGTTTTAGTTCAAAAGCATGCCATTTTATCAGCACTGACTTACATTTTGTACTGCTGTGAGTCCATTTAGTGTCATTTTTAACAGTGCAGCCCTAGTATGATTTCCCTTGACAGGAAAATGGAATATGTTACATTTTGAAGAAAAAATAAAGCACATGTGCACATGCACACACTTAAACACTGCCCCCACCAGCTCTGATGTGCCCTGTGCTTTCCACTATCTGTCCCATTCCAACACCTAGTCTGTACCTCAGGAAGCAAGACCAGCACCTGGTTTTGAGGCTGGTTCTGCAGGATCTCAAATGCCATCAACCACCCCCTCCATACCTCCTGCTGGCACCAGGAATGAGGGAGGAGTGAAAAGGATGAGCTGGGCTGCAAAGTTGAAGAGTGTGCTGCTGGAAGCATGGTGGGGGCTGGCACAGGGGCTGCCTGGTGGTGGAAAAGAGCAGGGAAAGACACAAGTAGTTGGGGTATTCCTGAGAGGAAAGACACTGCTATTAACACTGGATCTACGAACGAGTCCCGATACCTTGTTTTGGCTGAGCGAAGCCTTTCTAATTGACTGACCACAACCCCTCTATTAAATAAGAGGAGAATTTTATTGATGCATAGTGTCTACATAATATGCTGACTGTGCATTAGTTTGCTGGCCAAAATCCATGTTAATATGATACTGCACCGTAGTAGTAGGCTACTGCTCAGTAAGTGTCACTAAAAACTTATGTACCAACACTACTGCACAGTAGTGTGAGTTACTATGTATTGATTTAGTACTTGATTAATCAAGAACTAAACTTAATGTGCAGTAACTATGACACATTAATGATACACATACATATAGTGATAGCAAATAAAATGAATGCAAGCAAAATGACCACACAGTCTTACTTATTTACTAGTCCTGGGGTTTCAGAAGGAAACGGTATGTTTGGCCAGTACACAAACACCACCTCATGGTTCTTGTTTCAATCTCTTGGTGAGCACATCAGCAGCCCTGGAGGTTGAGAGCCAATGCCCCGATTTTTGCCCCATAGATCCCTCCTTTTGTATTCTTTTACTCCTGATGACTCTTCATTTCTGCGTACTGTTGATTGGTTTCCCATTGGTTATCATGTTGTTCACATTCTGCTCTGTCTACCTAACCCTTTGGTTTTTAAAGCCATCATGTACCCGCATCTTAATTTTATCATTTGCCAGTACCTTAATTTGGGCATTCCTGTTCTCCTAATTTGCTTATTCCCCCAAAACTGGTGATTCCAAGGTTTACCATTGTTATAGCTGGACACTGTGATGTTATTTTTGCACATTCCTATCAGATACATAGTGGTTGTTTTGCTGCTGCAAGTTTTCAATTTCCCAGGATTTATGTGCCTGTCTGTCTGCTAACTTTGGACCCTTGAAAGCTAAAATGCCGAGAACATGAATCTTTGCCACAAAGTTTAGAAACCAATTAATTGTTGCCTTTTCCATCAACCATTGTTCTAATGTAAGCTAATTTCTAAAAGCAAATATCTACAAAACATCTTCTAGCCATCAACTGCTGGAGTAGCTGGGACAGGAGAGTATTCATCTCCTCACACAGGTGAATCTCACAGCACAGTTCATTGATCCTGCTGCACACTAGTGTGCCATGGCACACCCTTTCAGAACTACTGCCTTAAGGAAAATGCTTTTCTTATTGTTTTTCATATATAGGAGGATTCAGAACAAGATGGAACTTATTATGGGCCAAATAGAAATGTATAGCTTGTTAAAATATTTACACTTCTGTTTTTCAGCTGCCCTTCCATTTGAAAATATTTATATGGCATAATGTCAGATGAGTAACATGGTTATGAATTGAGTTCTTTCAGTGATTAAGAGGTACTGGCTATTAAGAGATCCTTTTCTTGCTGAGAGACTTAGATTACAATGTACCAATCACCTGTGTAAGAGAAAAAATAAATCCTCTGATCCCTAATTGATAACAGTCCTCTCATTTGGACATGCTGGAGAACATCACCATTCCTGGACATAAATGCATGATGCTTTCCAGATCTGGCTTTATATATTTACAAGCTGTAATCTGGAAACAGAGATACGGTTGCAGAGCCATTAAAGAATGTCCCGATGGCTTCAAAGATGCAAGTTCATACTTTTTTGTTTCAACTACTTAATGACTTAATATTAAAAAAAGGCACCAAGAGCAATTTACATATAACATTGCAGCATGATGATAAAAAAAGAAAGGAATAAAATGTGTGTTTTTTATGTAAAGGCAAACATTTGCACTTTCTCCCTCCCCTAATTATTTACAATCTTACACAAGGAAGGGATAGGATGATTCATTTGTTGTCTTTTGTGGTATAAATCTCAACCAACTTTCTTAAGATTGGTCCTTTGTTTGATTCATGAGACAGTTAATGAAGCAGATGTTTGTTTCAGATTTAAAGAAAAATTACTATATAAAATCCTAAGCAGTGATTAATATAGTTAAACACTCCTTGCCAGTATCATTTTAAGTTTTTATTACAGTAAATTGGAAAGGTATATAACTCATTTTGAAAGATAGAACTGTGGTAATAATGAAAAGTTAATAAATCATGAGTAGAGTAGTTGTTGAGGAAAGAATGATATTGTCCTGATCAGATTATCTCTGCTTTCTGAACAGATAACTTCCTTAAATCAGATTGTATATTGTGAATAAATTAGTTTTACCTTTCGAATTTTCCTGGAGGACAAAGAAATGTCATGTGTTTTATATATCTCAACCTGTGTATAATTGTAGTTTCATCATGTTCAATTCACTGTAGCCTATAAGTTTCTTTAACAATGTTATTTTTTAATTGAAACTTCAAACATCAGTGTAAAGACTAAAGAAATGATATATGAAGAGATTCTATTTTCTTTTGATGTCTGTCTTCAAGTTTACATAAATCACCTTTTCCATACTGTAATAATTCTAAGCAAATATTGTAACAGTGATCTCCTTTTTTTAAGTCTAAAGATATCTGGGTTTTAAAAATAATTACTTTTTAATATTTTTTAAATTTGAACTGGATCATTGGAATTTTGTAAACTTGAACTTGTTTGGGCCTGATACTGCAAACATTAACTTATGCACTTGCACAGTTTATGGATGCACATTGTTGTCAGGGACAGAGGCCTACCTCCTGTGTTGATCTGTTTTTGTTAAAGAAACCTCAGCTGTATCCAGAGTGGAAGAGCCAGTGACTACATTTTGGTAAAATCCAGTTGTCCAATTCCATCTTTTACAAGGCTGATTTTTGCTAGTATGCAACTTGAATTCTGAATTACTCTTTTAAAATCTTTGAAATGATTCAGATTTTGTCTACAATTACCAACTACAGTGAAAACATGCACAAGGACCATAATTATTTGTCAACAATCTCTCTCTCTCTTACAAAAGACCATCCTGAAATATATTATCTAAAGTTCTATGCAAATTTTGTTTTAAAAACCATCCTTTGCTTAAAATGTTTTTAGGTGCTCCCTAGATTTAATTGTTAATACTGGGTCCAAAATATTTGGAAAAACTTGAAAATTTGAAATTGTAGAGGTAAACCTTTGAAAATGAAATATTCTCCTTTACTGCCATATAAACAATTTATCATGTTGTCCTACTGGCACTCACATTGAAAGTTTGTTGAGGGGAACCACAGAACCACTTGGATCATACAGATAAGAAAATACTGGAGAATGATTGCAGTAAAAAAAATCCTATTCAGGCATGCTATTTTAAATTTTTTTGACCGTTCATTCAGATTGCAATAAATAAAAATGAAATAAAGTAGGTAGCTTCACACGAGAAAGAGATTTGTATTCCTCACCTATTTGACTTCCTCTTGCCTAGATTTCTTCAACAAAATCTTATTCTTAGTTCCACACTGGTATTTGAAAAGGGAACCAGTTCATTTCTTTATTGTCACTCCCTCAATTCTTCCCTAAAGACTAAGCACTAGTGTTCAGAAGAACCTAGGAAAAGTTCTAAACTAATGGTTTTTCATAGAGAAAACTGCTTTTTCCACCTAAAAAGTGATTCCAGGGCATCTGTTTCTTGTGGTACATTGATTTGCTGCCAAGAGAATAAGAAGATTGAAGCTGAATATTTTTCAGGAGCATGATTTATTATCTGACCCAGGCTACACAAAAGACCAAAACTCTTTTCTTTTTTTCTCACTGAGTTTGAGAATAAACATCCCCTAGTACTATGACCAAAATACATTTAAAACAGGTGTTGGATAAAGGCAACAGAGCCTCAGAAAAAACCTAGGCATAGAAAGGGATAATTGTTTCCCATACATATCCATCCAGTTTCAGTTATCAAAATGAAGATTGTTTATTAGTCCATGTCCTGTTAATTTGACATTGAAATAAATTGACATTTATGGTTGTATAGTTTGATGTGTTTAATATTTGTGTAGAGACTCATAGTAAGTGTCCTGCACTGTTTAAATCCCTTTGGTTCATTCCCATGCAAACATACCAAAGGTATTTCTGAACTCCAATTTGTAATTAGTCAACCAGTACAACAAACAAAGCACTTACGTGCCTATCTGTGACTTCTCTGGCTGAAACTTGCTTAGAACTTTCATCAGGACTTAGATCAAAAGAGACTGTAAACAAGAAGTTCATTACAGCTGACCACAGATCTACCCAGTGAATGGTCTCAGTTAGATGTGTAAATTCTACACATTCATAGCATGAAAGTATTTTTTTTCTTTTAACATTAAAAAGTGAATGCTTTTCTCAGTGTGGATTTAGGGATGTGTACAACTCCAAAAGATATACCACAAGCAGCCAAAAGGCAACTCATATAAAATATGCATTGAGTAAGAGGAAAAAATCAATAGAGGTCTTGTAAATTCCATTAAACTTAAGGCAGCAATGACTTAGTGCTGCCAACAGATTAAGTGTTTTGTTTTTGACAATTTAATTTTATTTCATAAATAAATGTTTAGCTGTTCAGCATGACAAATACCAGCACCATGGCTGTCACTAATAACTTTGGTTTAGAAACTGGATAAGTTCTCATCCCACCAAGTGGAATTTGGGCACATTACAATGGAAGATGTGCTAACCTGTTGATGAATTATGAATGGTACTGTGTCCTTACCAAGCTTATTAACATCTCCTTTTAGTTCAAGGATAACCTTAAAGAAGATAAATTCAAAATTGTGGAAAATGGATTTTTTGCAAACTAGGACAGGGAATAGTCTAAAATGCTTTAGGCTAGCTCTATTTTTTTTGAGTAGCATGTACAGAATCCACCTCAACTTCTGCAGAACACAGCAGTTTTCATTTTGTTCCATCCAATTTACTATTTTTAGAGATTTTTGGAAGACCATATTCATGTATTTCCAGATTTAGGCATTATTATGCTACCCTTAGTGCTCATACCACTGTAAGTGAGCCAGTGCAAAATCTCATAAATTAATAGTTGGGGGAGTATTTTTTCCCCCTCTAAGACTGACAGATTGGTCCTTTTAAGGAAAACTGTTAATTTTATTTTAAACAATATAGACAGCTATATAGTTATTGTTTATAATATTAACAATCCAAGTGTAATGTTACCATGGAATACAAAGCAAGTAAAAACAACTCTTCTAAAGCAAGGCAACTTCTAGGAGGGTGACCCATAACATTTAGGTAGGGGGCTACTGTAGAAATAGTTACCTCCTCTTTGTAGTATATATAATATATTAATTTTATAGGGAAAAATATTTCCTAACTTACTTTTCCCTAAATGGGAAAAGATAATATTATGTATTCTTCATTTCACACTTTACTGAGGAATGAACTTTGAAATACTTAAGATTTTCAGTTACCCATATCCTTCCAATTAGTGTCTGCTATTTATTAAAATTGTGCTTAATAGAATCAGCCATGTATTAGAATCAAAATTCCATCATCAGATGGCAAAGACATTGTGCGGTGTGTATTTTCCACTGCTTATTAGCATCTTCCTTTATAGATCAGGTGCTGCGTAGGATAAAGACCCTAATAATAAATTAGTACCCTACAGTGAAGTTCTCATTCTGTACAATTTTTTAAATGGAACTGCATACAGGCTTTTTACTTCTCTTATTTTATTTTGCCAGCGCTTATTAGAATTGCTAGTTATTAGGATCAAAATGTTCTAATATAAGTTTCATAAATAGTAGCCATTGTAATTATAGGGAATTTTAAAAACTTGCCATTTTTGGAATCTGCACACTTACCACCTAGACACTAAAAAAGAAAAGAGGATTGAACAAAAATAAAATCAACAGCAGCATAAAAAAGAATATGCATTTAATTTTTTTGTAAAATTCTTAATTCTTAGCTACATTTCTGATACAAAAACTAGGCCCTTTCCCCTTATACATAATGTTTACATATGTCCCTCTCCAGGGTTCTGTGGTGAGTAAGATAGTAAAGATGGTCTCACTTGATGGTCTGGATATATGAGTTATATTAATTGTAAACTAATCTCTTATGTCAGCTTGTCAGTATTATCTGTGTTACCACCAGCACCTTGAAGAGCTTTGCCAAAATCAGAAGGCCTGTTGCTTGGGATGTTTGCCTCTAGTGAGCCTAAACCTTGCTGTAGAAGGGAAAGAAGAGACTCTATTAAGAACAGGATATAGATATATTTTGGTTATCAGTTTAATAGGTCCAGTCCTTATGACAATGTTTCTAACTATGAAAATATTATTTCTAAATTTACAAACTGTACTAAATTTATGGGCACCATCTACCAGTTTTTATGCCATGTTAGTAACCTTACCCATTTTCATTTATACATGTGCTCTGTGAGGTAGGGAAGGGGGTTGGGGGTCTCTGAGAGCTGGTCTAATTAAAGTGCCCATAGTGTCACATGTATCAATGTCCCCACGCTGAAAAAGGGCAGTGGGCACTCTTTAACTAAAGCTCATTGAATGAACTTTAGCTGAAATTGCCCCCCATTACCATTTTTCAGCATGAGGATGCAGATACATGGGGTGCTGGAGTCTGCTGGAGTATGGTGATTGCCACGGAGCAGCCTTGGTGCACATGTATAGGCACCAGTTGATGTCAGGTTTCAGTAACTTAATACTAAAGCTATTTGTTAAAATCCCAGAATAAGTTAATGAGAAGATGGAATTCTAATTCTTTTTATTGCTATTATTAGCATGGCTGTAGATAACTAAATTATCATTTTGAAGATATATGTGCAAAGCTAATCTTGTTTTACTGGTTTTTGTTATTGAATCTTCACTACTGTCACTGAAGATAATCATTAATTTAATGATTTATACTTTTATGTTGAGGAGTTTTTTTGCTTGCTAATATGTACATGTACTCTGTATTAATTCTGCCATCTGGTTGGGTTTTTCTTCCTTTAGTGCTGAACTTGCACTTGTGAATATTCCCTTGTCAACAATGGCTGTTAGCTTTCAATTTTTGTTGAGGAAGGCAGCAGCTTGTCTTTTCAAAAGTACTGGTTCAGCCTGAAGTGAATGCTATGTTATAGTTTATTTTTTTTAAAAAAGGTCTGCTCAATCAAGCTTTGCTTCATTTTAATCTTCAAAGTAATTTATAAACCAAACCACTCAATCCATCCTCTGCTCTCACCTCAGAAAAAATAAGCCAACCCCCCCCCCACCCCCAAAAGAAAATGCACACACAACATGGACAAATTTTACTGACTTTTTACAAACTGGGTAATATCAATTTTTGCAAAGTTCCTTTGATTTTAGTAGATTTTTCTTTTGAAGTACAGATTTAAGCAGTGTGAATAAGGATAGCAATATTTGGATGTGTATAAGCAGTTATGTATTCAGTTTTTGTTTTTTTTTAAAGGGTAGGAACTAAAAAATAAGGTTAAATGATCTGATATGGTTGTGCACTTTTCTCTCCAATTTAAATAATTTGATAGTTAACTCACTAGTCATATCAGGGTTTATCAATCTCTGATGAGATCCAAACAAGACCAAGATTGAAAAGAACTGGAATAAGTTAAAAATACTAGAAAATCCTGAGGATGCCACATAACTGTTAGTTTAGAAACACACAATGGTAAAAGAACATCTGGTGGAAATGCTTGACCGAATTAATGTTGGCTTCCCAGAGATCAAATAATTGATTAGGACATGATAAAATTCAAGCTATCAAACATATGAGCACTACTGATGGCAGAAAAACATAAGAAAATTGAAATTGCCCACTTTACAAATTTTAATGCTATGGGGAAAAGAGTTAAAGTGAACTTGCTAGTCTTGACAAGATAACCCCAGCTAAATGATTAAATGGTTTCTTCACAGAAATCTATTGACTTTTAAATGTGTTGGCTGTATGGTTTATCATACAAATATGATTTTTATTCATACAGAATATACAATTTCTTGTTGTAACATTACCTTCAAAATATAGTGAAACAGATGGGCCCTTTAATTGAAGCTAGCTGCGTAATGATAAGCCTGATATACACAACTGTTGATTAGAAATGCCAAAGGCCATGGCTAAAAGAGTAATGGCTACATCTCTCTCCCTCCCATCCCCCCCCCAGTATTTAAGCTTCCAAGTTTGCACTGGTTGTTCAGAAAGATTATAGATCATGCTCTTAATGGGCCGTGGAGCTAGTTTTGCTAATAACACAGTGCATTAGTTATTCTTGTATGAAGTCAAATTTGATAAAAATGCATGAGAGGGACCTATGATGTCTCTTTACATTAATAGGCTGTGCACGAATATTCTTTTCTCTTCATAGGAACAATCCACCTTTCATTACATACACCTTAGAGCACATATTGTCACACTTGCAGTACATCATATTGTCATGCCAAACTAGCCATGCCTAACATTAATTCAATTAACTTAATTTGATCATTCACAGTAACAATTTTTTGGGTTTGCTGTTTAGCTTTTGCAAATAATCGCAGTAATTTCTAAGTTGTTGCTGACAGAATTATGATGGGGTAACATACATTAAAATAGTTCCATCCTATAATACCCTCATAAAATCCTGTTCAGTAAAGCAAGGAGTGCCGTCCAACAAATTGCAAGACACTGTGGCAGTAATTATTGGCTGCAAATGTGAGGAAATTCAGTGCGTGTTTGACACTAGAAGCATCAGAGGCACAAGAATGCAATTGGTCCAACTGCAAAGAGTTCAGTTCTGTTAAAGATTGCATTAGGAGAAGTCGTAACAGACTGAAAGCAGCAAATGGAAAGGTGGATAGAACACTTACCTTGAACTCTATTGAAGGGAAAGTGGTGTAACTTTAACTTTGAAGAGCTTGATGTTATTCTAACTGTTGAGGATCTAAGTGAGGCCACAATCAATCAGGGCATTGCCAAGACCCCAGGAAAAGATGGTATTCCTACAGAAATGATTAAGTATGGGAAATCTGTGCTTCTTCCCCACCTATACAAGCTTCTTATTGACTGCTGGACAGCAGGGACAGGGCCACATGACATGTGAAATGGCAAGATAGTCATTCTGTACGAGAATAATGGAGTCTACAGCGACTGTAACCACTATCATAGCATTTCACTACTAAGCGTCTTTGTAAAGATCATTGCTTAGGTGGCACTCAAAAGACTTCAGATCCTTGCTGGCTATTTACCCTAAATCACAGTGTAGTTTCAGAGCTAGTAGGTCCACCATAGATATGATCTTCTCATTTCAACAAATTCAAGAAAAATGTACAGAACAAATGAGACTTTCTGTACATTTTTCACTGATCCGACCAAGACCTTTGACCCTATCAGCAGAAAGGATGTCTTCAAATTATTGGCAAGGATTGACTTTTCACCAGGACATCTCAGCATAATCCACTCTTTCCAGATGGAATGTGGGGAACAGTCAGCTGTGATGGATCAACCTCTGTGGCTTTTGGAATTCAAAGTGGAGCTAAGCAGGGTTCTGTCTTTGCCCTAACCCTCTTCAGAATTTTTGTTTCTGTTCTGATGTACACTCATGGAGCACCACTAAAGGAATGTATCTAACATACATGCTCATGTTGGAAATTATTAAACTCCACATGCCTTGAAATGAAGACTACTGAAGTGCAAGAAGATTTGATTTATAAGCTGCTGTTTGCTAATAACACTGTACTGATAGCCCACACAGAGGATAACCTTCAAAGCCTCATCAGTCATTTCACTCATGTTTGCCAAGAGTTTGGTCTTATAATCAGCATCAAGTCAGTGTCAGTGTTAAAGTTTTGGTCATATGTGGAAAATGGAGGATGGCTTCAAGGATCTTGTGTATGGAGTAATATTTACAGGAAGACCATGCCAGGAACTTTTTCTTCACTGCAGAGATGTTTGCAAAAGAGAGAAGGTGGCATTGAGCCAAACAACTCGGAGAGGATTGCTGAGGATCAAAGCACTTGGAAACAATTAAGCATGAATTGAAGGCTTTTGAAGAAATAAATCTCATGAGCCTCACACCACATGTATTTGTGCAACATCCAACTTTGTGTTCAACACCTTCAAATTCTGTGTTCTACTGAATAGGCCCAAACTCTATATTGAAGAGAGGGAGGAAAGTTAAGACATGTAATATGATCCCTGCAGCATGTTCAGGACTGTTAGATATGAATTTCATACGTTATAAATGTGAAAGGGACTATCATTCAAAAATTTGGTTCTACAGCCACACTCACAGATGTTTAACCAGCTGATGCCTCACTGAGTGCAAATCTATTGGCTAATGAAACAAATGGAATTCCTCTTATTATTAGCTTCATGAAAATTCTGAAAGAAAGCCTTTTTTTGGATTGGGCAAAAAATGCTCCAGAGCTGTATGATCTAAATTGTACTGCATGAAGGACAAACATAGGTTAATCATGTCTATTGTTGTAATTTATCAGCATTAGAAGCATGGCATATGATCAACCTAAACATGTACTCTACGCATTTGAACTTTTGCCATGAGCCAAAGTCTTCTCTAACTTACACCAGTATATGCTACCTGATTTTTTTTCAGTGCATTAGTATTTGAGAGCAGGCACTTTTTCTGTATATGAGGTGTTTTTGTTTCTGGTTGACTATAATAGCTAAGGATGTTATAACTCTGACTTTGCATAACCCAGTTTTGTTTCCTTTATTTCCACTAAAGCCCAGTCTGCCTAAATTCTCCTCATGATTTTAAAGTTTATATATGTATCTTCACATTCTACTTTCCACATTTGTTAAGGTTACTAGTGCAGAAAGACCACCCCATTTGTACCCCCAGAGGTAGCTGCACTTCAGTGGCTGCGATATGATTCTATTCTGAAGCCCTTTAAGATTCTGTCTGGATAAACAGCTCTATATAAATGCAAATATCATACATTCATCCATATTTTGATCTACAGGAAAAGTAATTTGGAGATGACCTTAAGGTAAATATTTTCCTAAACTTCCTTTATTATCATTATTTTGCCCTACTGTGGTCCCATTCTAAGCAGGAACATATTAACTCCCCCCTCCCCCCC
>NW_017728916.1:19860949-19862060 GCF_001723895.1 Crocodylus porosus
CCCCCCAACCCTCACCCTCCATTTTTACCTTAAAGGATGACTGTTTATTATTCAAGAGAGTATGATTCATTGTAACTAAATAGCTTTCCTAGAATTATATTAAGTAAGAAAACCAAGTGCTACCTCATTGGGAAGTTTGTCAAACAAGAGCAGTTGCTGATTTGTTTTTTAACATTTATTTAGTCATTTATTTATTTATTTATCATCATTTTGGTCTGTAATATGTCCATTACATGCCAAATATTTAAGGGAAAAGTACTAGTTTTATACCAACATAGCTCTGCCTCTTAAGCCTTCTCAAAAGTCATTTATGCTGATATATAAGAAGGTTTTAATAACAACAAAAGAGTAAGATTTATGTGTGCTGCTTAGAGCCATAATATTTTCAAACAACAATAGTACTGAAATGACAAGTAATGTACAATTTAGTCATGTCAAATAGTGTGGATGTATTTAAACTTGACAAGCCATAAACTGTGAAGTGGTAGCCTTTTTAGCCAATATAGTACTAATGTATACTGATCTAACATGAAGAGATAATAAATTCGTTCCTGAATTAAGACTCCAAGGATTATACAGAACTTTCAGATTGTTAATGTTAATGTTGTCATGAAAGATATAGTGGATTCTTTTTCACTCTGCTTAAGGTCTTAAAAGGTTGAACTGCTCATTTCTGAAAAGAGGCTGTGAAGAGCAATAGGGAAAAATGGAAAATCTTTCCTTTTACGTTATCTTTTAGAAATGTAATTGTAGTACAATTTGTCATTTTATTAGTATCCTTGAAGTATGGGGAAGGAAAGTAACAGCAGAAGGTACTTTTTGTCATGGTGCATGGTACAAACTTCTCATTGAAATTTAGGTACCTCCAAGTTTCCTTCCTTCCGCTTTGGACGCACTGGACCAGGCTCGTTTGGAATTGTGTGGGGCGATCCCGAGCATAAGACTCCCCGGCTTCCTATCTCTTTTCTTTTCTCATTCCCACCTGTCTAAAGGACCCTAAAGTGTTCGTCAAGGCTGCCAGGGCGGCGGCCAAGCTCATGCAGCGGGATCTGGGCACTAGGCAGATGGCCTATCGTCTGGAGAAGCTCGCCCAGCGGGTGAGAGATGAATG
>NW_017728916.1:19862071-19879071 GCF_001723895.1 Crocodylus porosus
GTTGTTGGTACTTTCGCTTGCAAGCGGCCACCATTGTTGTACCCCTGAACCCCTGAATAAAGTATTTAAAAGTCAAAAGTCCTTCCGCTTTGGACGCACTGGACCAGGCTCGTTTGGAATTGTGTGGGGCGATCCCGAGCATAAGACTCCCCGGCTTCCTGTCTCTTTTCTTTTCTCATTCCCACCTGTCTAAAGGTCTCTAGCCTCTGTTTATCTCGCTTTTTGATTCTTTTCTTGCTTTTTTGTAGCTTTTCCCCCCCCTTTTCTGTCCTCTTTGTCCCATCCCCCTGTACTTCCTGTTTCTTTGTCTTCACAGTCTTCTTTTTTACTGTCTCTTTCTCGCTCTATCTTTTCTTTTCTTTTCTTTTCTGCTTGCTTGTAGCGGGGAATTATCTTCCATTAGCTTGCCTTCTGCGGGGTGCTCTAAATTACCCCTTCCCCCCCTTTTGTTTTTCTCCTTTTTTTTCGCTTTTTCAAACCCCAGCCGCTTTTTTTTCTTCCTCCCCTTCCCCCCTCCCATCTAGAGTTTTGCGGCCGCATTCCTGGACACTTATCTTTTTCAGTTACTATAAACTTTTGTTGCTGTTGCTTTGCTTAGTTGGGAATTAACCCTGTCCTATCAGGAATGGCTGCTCCTACACCCAGCAGCTGGCATGAGGATGCCTCCCAGAACGTCCCCATTACCTATGGGTTGAGGGTGCACACCCCTCCCTTCACTGGGGTTGAGCACTGTGTGGATGCTCTAGCTGGTCTCTTGGGACAGCATACCATCCATTACGCAGGTCGTGTCAACACGGTCCTGATGCTCTGCCTGAGCGATCCCACCCTAATTCACAGGGTGTGCATAGAAGGCCTGGACATTGCGGGTGCACATTATTTTGTCACCCCGCTAGACACCCTAGCGGTGAGGGTGGTGATTTGTAATGTGCCCCTGCACATGACTGATCGAGACCTGGCCAGGGTACTTGAGCCTTATGGGGTGCATATGAGTCCCATTCGCCAGTTGACCATAGGGAGTAAAAACCCCAAACTGAGGCATGTCCTGTCTTTTTTAAGTCAGGTTTTCATGCTCTTTAGGGAGGGCTCACGGTCTCTGCCTCAATCCTTGAGCCTCTTGTCCAACGGATGGAGGTATGTGATTTATTTTTCTTGTGGGGAGACCACGTGTTTTCAGTATGGGAGCTCTTCCCACCTAGCAGCTCAGTGCCCACGGGGGGGATTGGCCAAAATGTCCACAACTACAGTGATGCCGACAGACGGCCCATCCACTTCCGGGATGCAGGCCCCACCCAGTGAGGCCGGGAGACTTTCCCAACCTCCTCCTGCTCCTGTTCCATCTGAGGGGGCTGGAGTCTCTGGCGTTAGAATGCTGTCCAGCAGAGGGGCGGGGCTAGGCCCCAACCCTCCCCCCCACTCATTCCACCTACGGTGCCCACCCCCACCAGTACAGAGACGCCACCAGGTGGAGAGGTGGATGCTTCCACTTCTGCCCTGCCTGCTCTGACCTCCCCGATTGAGGCTGGGGTGGTCAGCGATTGTGGCAGCAAGGCCCCGTTGGATGATGGGGCTCAGGCCTCCTGCCAGTTGCCCTCCACCACGGTTTTGTCTGAGGTGGCTGGCCCTGGGGAAACAGGCCAGAAGCAGTCTGGCCCATCCTCTATGAAGGGTGGGCCATCTGCCACACAGAAGAAAAAGAAGAACAAAGAGTAAAAAGCAAAAGGGACCACTCAGGACTCCCCATCCCTACTGAGACCTTCCTCAGCTGGTGCTGGGGGGGTGGGGCTGCTGGAGAGCCTGGCCCTGCCCCAGCTGTCATGTCAATGACCCTGTTGACCGGGGATGAGGGTAGCTTGGAGGTGGGGGAGGCGAAGGCAGGAGTCATTAACCCCTTGCCTATCTCCCAGTTCTCAGAGATGAGTGGCAGAAAGACATATGCACAATGTCTGTCTTCTGGAGGTCTGACCCAGGGAGGTTGATGGGTTCAGATATTGAGGGTGTAGATGCTGAGCTCCCAACTAGTGTGCAGCCTCAATGCTCATCTGTTGGAAACATGCAGCCCATGTTGGCAGACCCCCCCTGGTCGGTCCTGACTATGGGGAGCTCCTGACCTTTTTAAAATAGATGAAATGACAGAAGAACATAGCAGGGTGCATCACCGAATGGTGCACAGACCCTAAAGTTTTTATCAAGGCCACGAGGTCTGCAGCCAAACTTATGCAGCAAGATGTAGGCACTAGGCAGATGGCTTATTGTCTGGGGAAGCTCGCACATTGGGTGAGAAATGAGTGGGGCTTGGCGGGGTCCCTGGAGTAGAGTACAGCACAATAGGCTTTTTTTTGACCTGTCTCTGCTTTTTGCTCTGCTCTTGGGGGCTTGCTCTTTTATCTACACCTTACCTCACTCTTCCTCTCCCACACCCACAGCCATGGAAGCCACAACCATTGGCACTTTTAACATCAACGGCTGTCGAGATCTGGTGAAACAGGGGGCCATCCTGGAGCTCCTGTGGCTGGCTGTCAGCTTCCTCCAGGAGACACATTCCGACAGGCTCAACCAGTTGGCTTGACACACTGCCTGGCAAGGCCAGTTGTTCTTGCATCATGGCACCAACCTTAGCACTGGGGTCGCGACTCTGTTATTGTCACAACTACAGCATAACACGGTGGTGGCACAGGAGATTGTCCCTGGCCACCTGTTGAGGGTCTGTGTCACCCTAGCACAACACCATCTGCTACTAGTCAACGTCTATGCACCTACTGATGACCAGGAGAGGGTCACTTTCTTCGAGACCTTGGCCACCCTTTTGCTCAATGTTAGTGAGGATGATGAGCTGCTTCTTGTTGGTGAGGACTTTAATTATACCATTGATACCCCACTCGAATGTATGGGGCCTGAGCCTCGCCTGCCCTCAGCCCGCAAGCCGCTGTCCATCTTGGAGATTGCAGGCCTCATTGACGTTTGGTGAGCCCTGCACCCCCATGCGCGCCAGTACACCTGGGCCAGTATGAGTGCTGGGGGTCTTGACCACCAGTCTTGACTGCATGAGTGCCAGTCTTGACCGCATTTATGTCACCAGGCACCACCTGCCACTCCTACGCAGCAGCTGCATCATTCCCTTGGGCCTGTCAGCTCACGGCCTGGCTTACTGTGAATTAAGCCTGTCGGGGAGAACCTGCACATGAGTTCCCTATCAGCCTGCTTCAAGACTCTTACTTCTGGGACTGCTTTGCCAACTTTTGGCAGGGCTGGGAGGCTACAAGACTCAATTACTCCTCCTGAAAGCTATGGTGGGATGTGGGCAAGATACAAATCTGGGTCTTTTTGCCAGCAATACACTCACCTGGCCACAAATGAACTGTGCCACTGTATCAGAGAGGTGGAGGAAGATGTGGTAGAGCTCGAGGCTATCCTGCTGGTTGCCGGCAGTGATGCGGTGCTGGGCGAGAGCCTCCGGTTCCATAGGAAGTGCCTGCATGACTTGGCAGAGAGTGTAGCCCATGGAGTGAGGATCCACACCTGCTGCTAATATTTGGCCAGAACAGATGCCCTGATTCACTTCTTCTTCAACCTGGAGCGATGGTGGGCAGCGAGCAAAGTCTTAGATCACCTTAAGACCTCTGAGGGCCAGGTAATTACTGACACAGCTGAAGTGCATGAGCATGCTGTTGCCTTCTATCGTGACCTTTTTGCGGCTGAACTTTCTGCCCTGAGGCCATGCAGGAACCCCATGCGGGCCTGCCATGTCTTGGTGCCCTGGAGGCGAGTGAGCTTAAGCAGGAGTTGTCTCTGGCAGAGCTGACAGTGGCCGCAGCTAGCCTCACCTCCGGCAAAGCCCCAGTCTTACCAACAAGATCTTGCTGATTAGTTGCCGCCGTGCAGTGCTCACGCTGCTGCCCAAGAAAGACCTTGGCTGCATTAAGAACTGTCAGCTGGTCCCCCTGCTGTGCGTGGATTACAAGATTCTGGCCAAAGCACTGGCCATCCACCTCTGCACTGTCATGCCCTCCATCACTGGGCCTGAGCAGAGCTACTGTGTGCTAGGCAAAACCATCCAAGACAACCTGTTTCTACTGCGTGACCTACTTACAGCCAGTGAACTCTTTGGCCTAGACATTGGCCTAATCTCTCTGGATCAGTAGAAAGCCTTTGACACGGTGGACCATGCCTACCTCTTTCAGACCCTGGAGGCCTTTGGCTTTGGGCCCCTTTTCACAGGGGCCCTCCAGGTCTTGTATCAAGAAACTACCAGCCTGCTGAAGGTGAATGGGGTGCTCTGTGTCCTGTTCTCTGCATGCAGAGGCATCCGTCATGGCTGCCCCCTCTTGGGTATGCTCTATGCCCTGGCCATTGAGCCACTGCTGCAAGCACTGTGGCACTGCCTGAGCAGTGTGGCCTTGCCACCAGCCATGGGCCTGTCCGTTGCCCCTCCACTCCGGCTATCAGCATATGCAGCTGACATGATCATCTTCCTTAACACCCAGAAAGATGTGGAGGCCCTGCCAGCAAGTCTATGAATGCGCCTCTTTTGCCCGTAACAACTGGGCTAAGAGTGATACCCTGTTCCTTGATGCATGGATCACCATGACCCCCCAGATTTGCCAGGGGGCCTCACCTGGTACTGCAAGGGCCTTAAGATCCTGGGCGTGTTCCTAGGGCCATTGACCTTCATGGCGCGCAACTGGGATGGCCTCAAGAAAGGAGTGGAGGCCTGCCTACAAAGGTGGCACTGGCGCCTACCTAGCCTCTCCTACTGTGGACGTGTCCTCATCATGAACAACCTAGCAGCGGTGACCTTGTAGCACTGGTGCACCATGCTCAATCTGCCAGAAGACCTACTCAAGAGACTCCAGTGCCTCCTGGTCAATTTTTTCTGGGATGGGCGCCACTCGCTCCCACGAGGTGTCCTTTACCTACCTGTAGCTGAGGGGGGCCAGAGTTTGGTTGACCTTGCAGGCTGCCTGCCTGCAGGCCCTTCAGTGAGGAGCACCTACCTTGGCAACAACTGGCATGCCGGTTTCTGCAGAGGGTGAGGGCCCTTGGCTTTGACCAAAAGGTCTTCTTGTTGGACCTTACACTTTTCAACTGGGCAGTGCTTCTGGCTGTTTACTGTGGCATGGTACGACTCTGGCAAGCCACTTTCCACCTCCAGTCCCAGGCCCGTCACGTGCAGTTGCTGCAGTTGCTGAGGGAACCCCTGGTGCATAACCCAGCTCCGAGGCACCCCATGCCGAGCCTGGCGTCTGCCAGTCTCACAGCCGTTCTCATTCCAGCATGTGTTCTCCACCTGAGCCATCTCCTTGACCCCGCTTGGTCAGCTTGGCTCTCGCCTGAGGCCTTGACCAGTTGGTTGGGCATGCGCTCTGTCCGCAGCGTGGGCCTTCTCCTGTGTGACATCCGGGCTGCCCTCCAATTGGAGGCAGCAGCCACTATGGATGACCATCTCTGGGTGGGTCAGGTCCCCTGCACTGAGGATGCCCCGAGTGAGGCTTTTCCTGCTTTACCAGTCACCTCAGCCGTGGCCGGCAAGCTGCCCAGTGGCCCTGGCACCTTGCTGATGCTCCCTGTGCCTCCTGACAGTGACATGGGTTGCCCCTTTGCTTTTATGTGTGTACAAGTCTATATGCCTGGGTGGTTCATGTCTGCCATGCCCAAGTGCTGGCGGGCTGCCTCGATACACCATGGTGATGGCACCTGGGGCTGCCAGATTCCCCACCAGCCGACCCAGCGTGGCACACATTGTATAAGCCGCCAACTTGCAAGAAGACTGGTGACCTGCAGTGGCAGTTGCTGCATGGCATCCTAGCCACTGGCACATTTGCATCCCACTTTGACCCAGCTGCCTTGACTGCCTGTCCCTTCTACCCAGGGGGTGTTGAGACCCTCTTTCATGTCTTCCTTGACTGTCCCCGCCTGCAGCTGTTCTTTGTCAACCTCGAGCTGCTGCTGCAAGCGTTGGGCAGGAGCTTCTTGGAGACCACCTACATGTGCTCCTACCCATACCAGGCAGCTGAGAAGGGCCCCATCTGCCTGGCAAACTTCTTACTGGGTCAGGCCATGTTGGCTGTCCTCAAGAGCTGCCAAGACCGGATTTCCAGCACTGGCTCAGATGATGCACTGAGGCTTTTCCATCTCCTGGTGCAGGCATGCCTCTCACTGGAGTTTGAGCGCGTTGTGCTCTGGCAGATGCTACCCACCTTTGAGACATGCTGGGCCCTTGAGGGAGCACTGTGCCATATGGAGGATGGCCGTCTTAAATATGCTCTCTGATGTCATGACCGATCTGGGCAATTGGGCTGGCTCGGTGTCAGACTATGACTTCCACCTTGTGCCTCATCTTGGGCCCTCGCCAGGCTGCTTTTTTCCTTTCTTTTTGTGTGGGAAGTTGAAGGTGTTGTCACATGTATGGTTGGATAGAGCAGGGTAAGAATAGTTTATTCATAGTTATGACCATGTGGCTGGCATTTCAGCCACATAACTAGCATGTAAGGCATGACGTGGAAGGTATCAAAGGTGTCTATCACAGTGTGATGTGATGAATAGTATGACATGGTGTTTTTGGTTTGATAGTTATTTGTTTGTTTTTTGCTTTGTAAGTGGCACTCTTTTTGTATCTCTGTTCCTCTGAATAAAGTAGTTTTAAAAAGTCCTTCCTTCCTTCTTTCCCCTCTAAGCCTTATTCCTTAGTTGCAGAGTACTATCTAAAGGCTAGAAGAGAGTCTTTGATATTTTGAAGCGTCTTTGGTTTAATTGTAGAAATGTTCATCATCTTTTGGATATGAATTCAATTGGCAAAAGAATATAATTAATTATTTCATGCCAGTTTCATAGATTTCATAGACATTAGGACTGGAAGGAACCTCGGAAGATCAGCGAGTCCAGCCCCCTACCTGAAGGGCAGGAAATCAGCCAGGGTCAAAGGACCCCAGCAAGATAAGCATCCAATTTACTCTTGAAGGTGTTCAATGTAGGTGCTTAAACCAACTCCACTGGCAGGCTGTTCCAGACCTTGGGAGCTTGGACAGTAAAGAAATTCTTCCTTATGTCCAGCCTGAAATGGTCTTGCAGTAGATTATAACCGTTTGACCTCGTCATCCGTTGGGGTGCTCTGGTGAACAAACGCTCCCCCAGATCCTGGTGGTCACCTCTGATAAACTTATAGGTGGCCATCAGATCACCCCTGAGCCTGTGATTTTTCAGGCTAAAGAGCCCCATGGCTCTCAGCCTGTAGTTGTAAGGCCTGCTTTCCTGACCTCTGATCATGTGCATGGCTCTTCTCTGGACTCTCTTCAGCTTCTCCACATCCTTTTTGAATTGTGGAGCCCAAAACTGGATGCAATTCTCCAGCTGCGGCCTCACCAAGGCCTAGTACAGGGGGAGAAGGACATCCTGGGATTTGCTTGAGAAGCATCTCTGGATGCAAGCCAGCCTTCTGGTCAGTTTACTAGCTGCAGCATCGCAATTCAGGCTCATGTTTATCTTGTGATCAATGATGAACCCCAAGTCTCTTTCTTCTGTAGTGCTAGCCAATGTAGCACGGCCACGCCTATAAGGATGCTGCAGGTTTTTCTTCCCAAGTTGAAGAACCTTGCATTTTTCGGTGTTAAACACCATCAGGTTCTCATCCGCCCATTTGCTAAGCCTGTCCAGGTCAGCCTGGATCATCCACCTGTCTTCTGGTGTGGATGCTTTCCCCCAATGTTTGGTGTCATCGGTGAACTTGGCCAGTCTGCTTCCGACTCTAATGTCCACATCATTAATGAAGAAGTTGAACAATATGGGCCCAAGGACAGAGCCTTGGGGGACCCCACTGGTCACAGGGCACCATGATGATTGACATCCATCAATTACTACCCTCTGGGTCTGACCAATTATACTGACAACTTTATCTTACCTATCTCCTAGAGTCTAATTCGTAGAAATGGAGCATTGCTTCCAGACAACTGAAAGGGATTAGACTACATATGAAAACTGTAAATGCATGTGCCTGGGGGGCATAATTTTCCACAGGTTACAAGCTTCCTGGTCCTATGCTAACCTCATTCTGGTGAGAAAAGAAGGAAAATACTGTAACATGCTCTAGGTTCCTGAAGATTGGAGCACAGGTTGTAGTGGGAATTGTATGGAGGGCAACACCCAGAAGCTCCACATGCTTGGAGAATTTTGCAGTAGTGCCAAGCACAGGCTGCACCTCATGGATACAAACAGCAGTATTGAGCATATGGTACTTCAAATATAGTTCCAAGTTCTTGCAGTCCAAATGGAGTCCCTTTATCATTGCACAGACATCTGTGCATGAAAAAATAGTAGCAGGTAAGAACCACAGTTAAGAGTATGTAATTTAAAACATAATTCACCCAGCAGAGTAGTCAACATGGAGGTACTCATGTTGCATTTCTAACCAAAGAATCTGACAGCAGCATGAAAGCAATGGAAAGTAGATCTGCCCTTGTACATATGACTTACTGTGGTGTACAATGATGATAAAATGAAGGGAAACCTTTCCCATTAGCTTAATAGGACAAATGGCAGAGTGTGTGTAACACTTTTAATGGAGGGATCCAACACATTAAGGTAGCTGATAAAGGCTTTTGATGAATACTGTGACCCCAGAATCAGGATCCAGAAGGAGGAATAGTTAATTCTGTTATGGAGCTGAAAACATTCAGGTGCAATTTTGGGGAAAATAACCTTAATAGAATTATTTGTAGGAGATCTGATCCTAAGCTAAGTGAGACATTGTTGAGAGAGGCTGATCTAACACTGGACAAGTATGTCCAAATTTCCTGGACAGCTTAATTTATCTTCTGAAAGAACCTAAACAATTGCTGGTGAAAACAATACACAAGGTGAATATAAAGGAAGGGTGGGCAATTATCTGGGTTGAAAGGCAAGTTAGTGAGTTTTGGTGACCTGCCAATGGTCACACCCCTCTCTGACCCCCTCCCCCTGGCTGTGACCAGCATAGAAGACTGAACCTACCCACAGTTTAAGCACACTCCAACAACCTTCTCCCCTGCCCAGAGCCCTCACCCAGAAGGTGCTAGCTGAATTTAGGTAGCTGTGGGCATAGCTGGCAGCTGCCAGGTCCAGGCTTTGGCTGGGACATGCTACAGCTGTGAGTGGGTTCATACTTCCATTTCCATGTGGGTGGCAGCTCTGACCCCCTGGCACCACGTGGCTGCTGGAGCCAGAGCCGTAGCTGCCACCTGCCCATGGCTGGATCCATTCACTTGATGAGTTCCCACCTGTGGTCTAGATCCAATCAGCTGGTGGGCCAGATTCAGTCCATAGACTGTATTTGCCCAGCCTTCATATAAAGGCACCCAGGAGACAGAACAAAGAAAGGCCCAATGAGAATGTAGTTTGCAGGTTCCAAGGAAGCAGCATGAAATACAGAAAGAGAAATGCCTAGTTTATGGGCAAAAATGCCTGGTCTGCAGGAACAGAACCATTTTGTGTTCAAGTGCTTCAACAACCCCAAGAGAAATGAAGTCACAATACACCCAGTAGTGGAAAACAATAACTTTTTTTACAAGAAAGATGAGGTATTTTCCATGACTTTAACAAATTCTAAATAAATACTTTGAACATATATGAATTACAAGAGAAAGCTGCTAAGGAGCTTTTGGCTTACAAACAGTATTTAAAGGCGTGGTTTTTGGTAATTGGAATATAGATATAGATATATGCATTACAAGGGGTCAAGATGGGCAGCAGGGGTTAAATGGATGTATAAAGAGCTTGGAAGATACACACACAGCTTCTCATAAAACTGAAAGCAGACAGACTGTCTAGCACAATAAGGCCAATGGATGGATGCAGCCTGAGAATGAAGGAGGGCATGCCATAACATGAAATCACAGCCTTCAAGGCAGGCAGGTTGTCTAACACAACAGGGGGACACAGCCTGGGAACCAAAGAAGTATGTACCATACTGTCCCATAACACAAGATAGGTGACACCAGCAACAAGGCCTGAGAGACTGGGGGGGAGGGGCTAAGTCCCGGTTTTGTGGGAACAGACCAAATTAGGAGAAGACCCAGAAGGCTACGTGGATGTGTGACCACAGACAGACAATCAACCAGAGCTAGCCATACATGAAGAGTCATCAGGAGTCATTGAGGGGGAAAGAGAATACAAAAGCAGAGATTTGAGATTAACAGTGTCCCACCCTTCCGTCCTTCTTTTCCTCCCTGTCCCTCCCCATCCTGTTCCCTGAGAGGGGTCCCTATCCCCATCCCCATCCCCTGAGAAGGGTCTCTGAGACCACCATGGATCAAGGGCATACCAGCAGCCCGTCTCATGGACCCCACTGGAGGGGGGATATTGGCCTCAGTATCCCACCTCCAGAGAGCTGACAACTCAGAGAAAGAGCCTCAGAGTGAAGCTTGCATCTTGACCAGTTGTATGTTGACTCTGATGAGAGCCCTAGGACAGGTAGATATAGAATCACTTAATTGTTTGTATTGTTGCTTTTCTGTTCTTACTCAGTATCAATAAATTCACCTATTATCAACTGGCAGGTGTTGTGGTCAGTCTGAGGCTTCTGTTCACCCAGAAAAAAGGTATAGGGGCTGGGTTCCTAAAATCCAGTGTCAACATCATCCATCCAATATATTTTCAGATATGTTAGTGGAGTGGCAACGAGTCAGATGCTGGCTTGATTGTGGAGCCAGATGCAATTCAATTCATGCAAAATTACTCAACAGGAATATCAGATTGGAGATATATGAGCAGATACTGGATATGTGCAATAAAACAAGTGTACAGCCAGTGAGTAAATGCAGACTATAACTACAAAATCCACGGAACTGAAAACAATACTCTCTGGAATTGGACAATGAAAAGTGCTGTTCACTGTTAGGCAGCCAAGCAGTGCAAGCCATAGACCTTATTTCAGTGCAACACCAGAATATCTTCTACATGATCCAGGAGGCAAGCACAGCCTGGTTCTTCTCAGATGTTTTTACAGGCATACAAAGTCTCTTATATTGAGGTAGATGAGTACCTAGAGAGAAAGTTTAATTTAAAAATAGATACACAAGGGCAGCCTGTGCAATTGCCAAAATTAGCCCTGATGGAGTCACTCAAAGAGGAACTAATAAGCCTAACAAGAAGGGGCATTATAAAAATCGGTGGTAATTAGTACCAACTGGATCAGCAACCTGGTAGTGGTAAGAAAACCATCTAGCAAATGGAGATTGTATGAATCCAAGACATCTTAACAGGGTATTAAAAAGAAGCCGTTATCCATTGCTCACTGTCAAGGACATACTGGATAAATTATTGAGGGCAAAAGGGTTCATGGTTTAGGAAGTAAAGAATGGGTTCTGGCATATTGAGTTTGACCCTTCAAGCCATCTGATAACCATAGCAGTGACCTTTGCCAGAAAACGCTGAGTACAAATGCCCATCGGCATCAGTTCTGCCCTAGTGGTGTTTCAGCACAAAC
Organism: Crocodylus porosus; assembly: GCF_001723895.1. Lineage (NCBI taxonomy): Eukaryota > Metazoa > Chordata > Crocodylia > Crocodylidae > Crocodylus > Crocodylus porosus. The sequence goes on from NW_017728916.1 coordinate 19,873,524, forward strand.
TGAATCAGGGACTAGAGGGACTTTCAGGAATCAGGACTGTAACAGATAACAATCCTGGTGGAGGGGGCAGAAATATCAAGGAAGAATCAGATCATGATGCTAAGCTCATAAACAGGTTTAGAGAGTAAATAATTAAGTTGAATTTAGATAAGATATAGCTGAGGAAAATTCAGGCCCATATACTGGACAACTTCTGACATCAAAAGGATTCCAGCCTAACCTTGAGAAGCTGAGAGTCACTAAAGAAATGCCCAGACAACAAGATGTGAAAGGAGTCCAGTGATTTATAGGCATAGCTAACAATATTCCCAGATTCTGGGCAAACTATCAGAGGTTTGTGAACCTTTGAGAAAGCTAACACACAAGGAGGCAGCAATGGGACTGGGTGGAAGCTCAGGAATAGGCATTTGAAAGTATAAAAAAACTCATAAATGAGACACCATTCTTGAAGTATTACAACTCAGAAGAGCAATTGCAACTATGATGTCATGCCTTAGAAGGAGGCCTAGGAGAAACTTGAGCTAGTAACCCATAGCATTTGCATGCTGGGCCCTGAAAAATATAGAAAGAAGGTATGCTGAAATAGAAGAGGAACTTGTTATCACAAGCCACTGGAAAGTAGCGGTGTGCAAAGCAGGCCATATTCAACTTGGATTCAGATTTGGCCTGATACGGGAGACAGTGATTTGATTTGTTGATTTAGATCACTGGCTTAATTCAATTCAGATTAATCAAAATCTGAAGATTCGATGCTGACTCAGAGAAACAGTGATTCGGCCATCGACACAGCTTTAAATGTTTTTTCTACGTACCTCAAAGTATCAGGCGCAGCTCATGAATGGTGAAATGGTGGGGCAGATAGAGCATCCCACAGGAGTGTGGGGGGGAGCGGAAGGGGTCTGCATGCTGGACAGCAGACCCAGAAGTGGACTGGAAGTACAGTAAAAGCTATGCTATCCAGCATCTTACAAGCCGGCATGCTCCACTAACCGGCATTCCAGTTTGTAAGATAAAGTGAAACCAGAAGTGCCCACTGCGGCACTTCCAGTCTCCAAGCCCCCACAGCCAGGGGCAAAGCAGCCTGTGCTGCTGGGCCCCCATGGCATGGAGGCATAACAGGGTGCATGGGCAGTGCAGTGGGAGGGGTGGCAATGCCACAGGGGAGGCAGAGGGACACCCCAGATGCGGTGGGAGGGAGAAGCAGCAGCCGGGGCTGATCAATTAACTGGCATTTTTTTTAATCGGCATCCCCCATTCCAGGGGAATGCCAGATAACAGAGCTTTTACTGTACTTCAGTCCACTTCTAGGTCTGCTGCCAAGTGCATGGGGACCTCCCTCTGTGCCCCCCAGCTCAGCGATGAGCCGTGCGGTCTCAGGTTGTAGCCACCACTCTGCCAGATCCCTAAGTGTATGGTCCAGTAGGTAAGGGTGGGCCTTCTTGGTTCCCTTCCAAGCTTGGAATTTTTGATGGTAGGTCTCGGAGAAAATTTCCAACTGGTACAATATAGCTTCCTTTACCTTCTGATAATCTGTGGCCTTGGTTCTGGTGAGTGCATGGTAGGTGGCTTGTGCTGGCCCATTGAGGATGGGGATGATCTGGACCATCCAGCTTCTGGGATCCCACTCTGCAGCCATGGCTGTCCTCTTAAAGGATTCTAAGTAGCCTTCCACATCATCCTATGGAGACATCTGAGGAAGCCTGTCCCCTTCTCCTTCCCTCCCTATTGACATCTGTTGGGCTTCAGTTTCTTGCATAGGTCTTGCTGATGGGAGAACAGTCAAATCTGTGCCTCAGGTTCTTGGGTATATGCCCTGATGATCACCTCCATATGTGCTTGCTGCCCTTGTAGAAGATGTAGAGTAATACTATACACCTGTTGCAAGTCATTTGTGACTTGAGTGTCCATCAATTCCATGGCTCCTCAGGTTCCTAACAGTCATTCCCAGCCAATGCACCAATTTTGTGAGCACAGGGGTTATTTCCAGCTCCATCTCCCCTTGACCTCTCCTGCCACTACTTATATAGAAAAGAAAAGGAAGGGTTTGGTGATGTTGTCTGAGTAAGGCACTGTAAATAACACTCAGGTGGTGAACTCTCACAACATAGCCTTCATTTGTTTGCTGAGGTCTGTATTGTTACAATTTATTTGCTAATTACCTCATTAGCAAGGACATTTCAAGCTGCCAGTAAGGCCTGTCTATGCTGGATTCCCAATTCATACTTTGTAACAACTAGGAAGTGATCGATCTCATAGTGCTGGAGCAATTCCTGAAGAACCTTAGCACTAGTTCCCAATGCTGTGTCCAGCGCAATCAACCCAAGACAGTGGAAGAAGCCCTACAGCTTGCCAAGGATTATGCCACTGCTGAGAGAGATGGAGATGGCCCCAAGATGAAAAAACATGAGGGCTTGGCAATGGGGCCCCATCTGGTGGGACCCAGACAGGGCTGATGGGGTGAGAATGCATGAAGCTCCAGTCAGAAATCATGGACCTGGGAGTCCAGGAAGATAATATGCTACCAGTGTGGAGAGAAAGGTCATATATCCTAATTTTGCCCACAGAGGTCCCAGGTAGAGACACCTACAGATAATACTCATGATGAAAAGTTGGACTGCAGTTTTGGTCAGCTTAAAGGGCCAAGTCACCAAGAAAAGCCAGTAGTTGAGGTTTCAGGTAGGAGACACCATCATCCCAGGCGTGGTCAACACCAATTGCTCAATCATCCCAGGCGTGGTCAACACCAATTGCTCACAATCCATGGTCCAGGCAGATTTATTCCCATCTCACCTGGAGAGTCCTGAGAGCCCTGTGAGCATGGTCTGCATCCACAGGACCTCGTACACCTGTGAGTGCCGGTGAGTCCAGCTCATGGTGTTAGGTCATACAGAAGAGATTGCCGTAGACCTGGCCAAGATGCTTCCATGTCCCATGCTCTTTGGAATGGATTGACCTCATTTGGAGGAGGTGGTCATGTGGATCCTAACCAGAAGAGGCAGTGAGTGGGGAAAAGACCCAGGGGTGACTTGCTTTGGGACCCTAGAGGAGGAAGAAAACCTGGATATCAAAGAAATCATAGGAGATGGCTACTTCCAGGGTGAACAGAAACAAGAACCCCTGTTCCAGAACATCTGGTGGTCTCAAATGGCCAAAGATGAAGGAGGGGTGATGGACCCCTGGAAGGCAAAGCAGAACACTCAATTTCAGGTAAGAGGGGGCATCTTCTATCGGGTAGAAGACCAAGCTGATGGGGAGGAGATACTCCAGATTCTGGTTCCTAGAAAGTACAGGGAAGCCCTATTGCGGGTAGTACACACACACTCCCCATGGGGGGACATTTAGGCCAGGACAAGACTGAAGTGTGCCTGAAAGCAGTGGGACTTCTGGCCTGGCCTCTATAAGATGGTTGAGAAATGTTGTGCTGAGTGCCCAGAGTGCCAGAGGACAGAAGGGGGAAAACAGGCTAAGCTCCCTTGATATCTCTGCCCCTGGCAGGACAACCTTTTGATCAAATTGCCCTAGATGTGACAAGAACATTTCCCCAAAGCCATGCAGGGTATCAGTCTTGTTCATTACTGACTATGCCACCTGTTTCCCTGAAGTTGTCCCTCTCAGGTCAGTGACAGCTACCGTGATAGCTGGGGCACTCCTGAAGTGAATTATGTGGGTGGGAATTCCCCAAGAAATTCTCACCGATCAGGGAAAGAACTTTATGTCCAAGGTTCTGAAGGGGACATACCAAACTCTGAAGATCAGGCAGCTGTGAACCTCCATATATCATCCTCATAAAGTTGGTTTAGTGGAGTGGTTTAACCATACCAGGAAGGGGATGATCCAGGCTTGCATACAAGGATACCTACAAGGTTGGGATGCAATGATACCCTTTCTACTTTTCTCTGTCAGGGAGGCACCCCAGACCTCTACTGGATATGCACCATTTGAGTTAGTCTATGGGCACAGTCCATGAGGATTACTAGACATCATATGCGAGGAATGGGGAAAAGGGGCCGGAGACCCAACACAGCCCTGAGCCATGACCGATTTCTGGGAAAGGCTGAAGAGGGCCCAAGAGATCACTTGAGATAATCTGGGCCACAGTCAGGAGAAACAAAAAAAAAACATTATGACTCTAGGACAGCTGAGAGAGAGCTTCAGGTAGGAGACTGGGTGTTGGTGCTACTTCCTGACAATCCCCACAAGCTCTTATCCAGGTGGCAGGGCCCATTTCAAATAACTAAGTGCACAGGACCAGTGAACTATGAGGTCCTCCAGACAAAGCGCACCCAAAGGAAGCAAAATTACCACATCAATTTGTTTTGTCAGTGGTGCCAACAGGAGAGGTAGCTGATAAGAGAACCAGATGAACTAGGAGAAGGGGAAGATATGGGAATAATACAAGAACCAATGGGTTTCTCAGAGGGACCTGGGATCAGTGATCAATTGAGAAGACAGTGAGAAGACTTGCAGGCCTTGATAAATGAGTTCCAGGATATTTTTAAAGAGATGCCAGGGGAAGCACCAAATTCAACTGCACCAGGGCGCATAGTATGCAACCACTGGAGAAGGCTGCCTTGACATCTCTGGCCTGTGGTCAAGCAGGAAATTGATCAAATAAAGAAACTGGGGTTCATCGAGGAATCTCAAAGCCCATGGAGGAGCCCAATGGTGGTAGTCCCAAAGCCAGATGGTTCAATATGCCTGTGTATTGACTATCACAAGGTGAATGACATTACAAACTTTGATGCCTTCCCTATGCCACAGGTGGAGGACATGCTGGAAAAAGTCAAGCCTGGTACATCTCCACTTTGGACCTGACCAACAGCTATTGGAAGAACTCCATGGAAGCAGCTAACAAAGAGAAGACAGCATTTGGAACCCCATACGGTCTGTTCCAATTCAGGCAAATGCCCTTTGGGCTACATGGAACAGCTGCATCCTTTCAGTGACTAATGGAGCAAGTACTAGCACCTCACCGTGAGTATGCAGCTGCATAAATCAACAACATTATTGTCTTCTCACAGGATTGGGAGATCCACCTCCAACACTTACAAAAAGTCCTGGAGGAACTCAGATAGGCGGGGTTAACAGCCAATCCCCAGAAGCGTGCACTGGGGAAAAACAAGATGCAGTATCTAGGATTTAGGATTTATAGTAGGTGAAGGCAGCATAAAGCCAGTTGCCAACAGCATCCTCTGCCAAGGACACTCAAACAGCTGTGGTCATTCCTTGGTTTTGCCAATTACTACCACAAGTTCATTCAGGGTTTCTCCCCCTCTATTCAGCATTGGTGATGCTACAGCTGGAGTACTAAGTTCAGCTCTGGGCACCACACTTTAAGCAGGATGTAGAAAATCTCAAAAGGGTGCAGAGAAGGGCTACCTGCATGATCACAGGCCTGGGGGACACTTTGGGATCTGGGACTGTTCAGCCTGAGCAAAAGAAGGATGAGAGGTGACTTGATAACCGCCTACAAATATGTCAAAGGAAAACACCAGGACCTAGGTGAACAACAGTTCAGAAAATGTCCTCCCCACAAAAGATGCAAACC
>NW_017728916.1:19879171-19883284 GCF_001723895.1 Crocodylus porosus
TCTACTTTTCTCTGTCAGGGAGGCACCCCAGACCTCTACTGGATATGCACCATTTGAGTTAGTCTATGGGCACAGTCCATGAGGATTACTAGACATCATATGCGAGGAATGGGGAAAAGGGGCCGGAGACCCAACACAGCCCTGAGCCATGACCGATTTCTGGGAAAGGCTGAAGAGGGCCCAAGAGATCACTTGAGATAATCTGGGCCACAGTCAGGAGAAACAAAAAAAAAACATTATGACTCTAGGACAGCTGAGAGAGAGCTTCAGGTAGGAGACTGGGTGTTGGTGCTACTTCCTGACAATCCCCACAAGCTCTTATCCAGGTGGCAGGGCCCATTTCAAATAACTAAGTGCACAGGACCAGTGAACTATGAGGTCCTCCAGACAAAGCGCACCCAAAGGAAGCAAAATTACCACATCAATTTGTTTTGTCAGTGGTGCCAACAGGAGAGGTAGCTGATAAGAGAACCAGATGAACTAGGAGAAGGGGAAGATATGGGAATAATACAAGAACCAATGGGTTTCTCAGAGGGACCTGGGATCAGTGATCAATTGAGAAGACAGTGAGAAGACTTGCAGGCCTTGATAAATGAGTTCCAGGATATTTTTAAAGAGATGCCAGGGGAAGCACCAAATTCAACTGCACCAGGGCGCATAGTATGCAACCACTGGAGAAGGCTGCCTTGACATCTCTGGCCTGTGGTCAAGCAGGAAATTGATCAAATAAAGAAACTGGGGTTCATCGAGGAATCTCAAAGCCCATGGAGGAGCCCAATGGTGGTAGTCCCAAAGCCAGATGGTTCAATATGCCTGTGTATTGACTATCACAAGGTGAATGACATTACAAACTTTGATGCCTTCCCTATGCCACAGGTGGAGGACATGCTGGAAAAAGTCAAGCCTGGTACATCTCCACTTTGGACCTGACCAACAGCTATTGGAAGAACTCCATGGAAGCAGCTAACAAAGAGAAGACAGCATTTGGAACCCCATACGGTCTGTTCCAATTCAGGCAAATGCCCTTTGGGCTACATGGAACAGCTGCATCCTTTCAGTGACTAATGGAGCAAGTACTAGCACCTCACCGTGAGTATGCAGCTGCATAAATCAACAACATTATTGTCTTCTCACAGGATTGGGAGATCCACCTCCAACACTTACAAAAAGTCCTGGAGGAACTCAGATAGGCGGGGTTAACAGCCAATCCCCAGAAGCGTGCACTGGGGAAAAACAAGATGCAGTATCTAGGATTTAGGATTTATAGTAGGTGAAGGCAGCATAAAGCCAGTTGCCAACAGCATCCTCTGCCAAGGACACTCAAACAGCTGTGGTCATTCCTTGGTTTTGCCAATTACTACCACAAGTTCATTCAGGGTTTCTCCCCCTCTATTCAGCATTGGTGATGCTACAGCTGGAGTACTAAGTTCAGCTCTGGGCACCACACTTTAAGCAGGATGTAGAAAATCTCAAAAGGGTGCAGAGAAGGGCTACCTGCATGATCACAGGCCTGGGGGACACTTTGGGATCTGGGACTGTTCAGCCTGAGCAAAAGAAGGATGAGAGGTGACTTGATAACCGCCTACAAATATGTCAAAGGAAAACACCAGGACCTAGGTGAACAACAGTTCAGAAAATGTCCTCCCCACAAAAGATGCAAACCCATGGACACAAGCTAGTTGAGGAAAATTTTTGGCTGGACATAAGGAAAAACTTATTTTCTGTATGGGTAACTGGAAACTGAAACACACTTCCAGCAGAGGTGGTGCAGTTGCCATCTCTGGCGGTCTTTAAGAGGAGCTGGACAAATGCGTCATTGAGTTTGTTTGAACCCAATTACCTCCTGCCCATGGCAGGGGACCAGACTTGATGATCTTATAGCTCCCTTCTGGTCCTTCTTTCAATGATTCTATGATAGCAAGGTTATTTTATGAGGAATTGTTTTATACTTTTAGAAATCTATTAGGAAAAGGTTCTCAAACTTAGTTGACAAAAATAAAGGACTATGAATTTAAATATGTACGCAGATTGTGCTTCCTCCATATTACATACATATACATATAAAAATTGAAACACTTTAAAGATTTCATAGCAAAATGTAAAGAAATCCAGTAGCTGATAGAAATAAACAAAGTAAAAATGCTCACTTTGAATGTCTTTTTTTTTTTTTTGGATGTAGCACAAAATTCAACCTTAACTGTCAAGCTTATTGGTGAAGGATGGTGTTTTTAATCACAAATTAGAATCCAATCTGTTAAGTTTCTTCCAGTTTTACACAAAGATCTTTAATCATTAAAATCTAGTGCACTGCTTTCAGTTAACAGAAGAATGTTTTCAGTACATAATCAGCATTCACTGAATCTAAATATGTAGGGGGAAAAACTCTTTTCTTTCTCAAGGATGTGTCTTAGCAACCATGCCCTCCTTGTTCCTTTGGGTACATAATGAAAAAAGAAATCACACTTTTTTTTTCTAATTAATATAATGAATTTAGTCTAGATTGACGAAGGGGCGGTCATACATCTGTGACTGGGGGAATAAACTAAATATGTCAATTTGGATAAAAAAGCAAACAATTCGTGTTCAGCACAGATTTTTAGATTAATTGTCAGCATAATAATTATGTAAGTGTAATTAATGTTTAGACTCCTAAAGTCACTTGAGTAACAAGGATGCCCATATACAGATCTACAGTGTTGTCAACATTTGTGCAAGTACTGGAATTTTTAGAGTGCTGTTCCATATAATTAAGTCAGCAAGCTTCTGCTTATCAGCTAAATAAAATGATTAATGGTTATGACCCTGCTAAGTTTTTGGCAGTCATCTCTTATGATTGTAACAAGCCTATTTTATGGAATCTAGGGTTTTGATTGCATGTTGTCTTGTCAGCTTTGTCTTCGCTTTAACCTTGCTACCTAAGCATCTTCTTCCTCTCCAATTTACAACTAAAACTGAAAAGGCAGTCTTTAGAATGAAACTTTTACCACTGTATTATATTCTTACTCTAACCTCTTTCTTTAAACTGTGAGGTTTGACATGCCTACTGTTTATTTAAGGTAAAAAGTCAGCAATTGTACAGTTTCCATAGTATTATAGATGTGTGCTATAGACCCAGAATTTGTACATTTAGACTAGAATGTCAGCCTCACAATAGAAAAAATCATCACCTTGTTTGCCCAGATTATTAAAAAATAGTAAAAGTCTGATCTTGTTCCTAATGAAGTCAGGAGCTATGCTGTCACTGGCCCCAAACTGAGCAGAATTGAAAATACAATACAAACTTCATATTTACTTTGTTCTGTGGGTTCTTCCTGCCAACATCATCCAAAATGCCCATATAGCCCATAGTACAAAATGAAAATCAGTATACATTACATAACTTTGTTTACACCATTATGCCTACACCCAACATACTGCTGATACTTCTATTTATAGAATTTACAGAACAAATTGTAGTTCAATATCTGAATCTATTCAGTGTGGTACTTTGCACAGTCATAGGAGTAAATCTGATTATTATGTTGCCAAATTCTAAAAAATAGGACATTGCTAAGCCCCTTCAAAAGTTTTTTCTTTTTCTCTTTCCCTAGATAAAATATTGTCTTGCTCAGTCTATTTATAAAAAACTAAAAATACTTGTCTAGAACATCAGTGCAAGGTGGTTATCATCACCTTGTTTGCACAGTTTATTAAAAAAAGTAGTACAAATCTAAAAAAAACAAAGTTTAAAAAAGCAGTCCTGGACCCTGCCCTGAGGCAAGCAGAGGCTGGGTCCTCCATAGAGGTTCTCTGGCTGCCAGAGCATCTCTATGGTTGGCCGCTCACCCTGGTGCTGAAACACACGGCTGGCCAGGCTGCATGTTTCAGAACCAGGGCTGCAGTGTTGGTGAGTGTTGGTTAGGGAGGATGGAGAAGGGGACAATAGGGGGGGACCCCTGATGCCTCCCCCACTCCCCTGATCCCCCTGACCCCTGACCTGGCTGGCCTTTCCCTCACCAGCCTCCCCAAGGCCCCCTCTTCCTGCCATGGCTGGCCCCAATCTCTGCCAGCCCCCCTGAGGCCCCTGACACCTGCCCTGACTGGCCCCATCCCTGCCTCCACCTCATCATTTAA
>NW_017728916.1:19883384-19885706 GCF_001723895.1 Crocodylus porosus
CTGACTGGCCCCTCCCTCCACCAGCACCTCCGAGACCCCCATCCCCTGCCCTGGCTGGCCCCATCCCTGCCTCCACCTCATCATTTAAAAAAAACAAACAACTCCCGCAGCACTTACCTGCAGTCTGGCTGCCATCTGGCTGATTGGGGCCCCACCTGCACAGTGCGGGGCAGGGGGACAGCCCCAGCAGCCCCAGCCTGGGCCCTGCTGTCCCCCCTCACTGTCCTGTACTGCCTGGGGGGCCCTTCCAGGTGGCCCTGAAGACCCCCCACCCCTGATTCTAGGGTAAGAAGAGGCTTTTTTCCCCTTTTTTCCCTGGGGTTTTCTCTAGGATTTTTTTAAGTGGGAGTAGCTATGGGAACCTGGGGGTCCAAGTTAGGGGGTGAGGCTGGGTGGGGAAGCCATTGGGGGGCTTCAGCAGCTTGTGGGGGATGTGGACATGTAGGAGAGCAATCAGGGGCTGCAGTGGGGCATGTCGGCCTTGCAGGGGGGATGGTAGCCCCTGCAGTGGCCATTTGACCCCTGTTGGGGGCAGTACCCCTTGTGTGGGGGCCAAACCCTTTGTGTGGGGGATGAACCCACTTTTGGGGGCCTGAATCCCTTGTGTGGGGGCTGAATTCCCTGTTGGGGGGCCATACATTTTGTGTGGGGGCTGAATCCCCTATGTAGGAGCCATTTCCCCTGTGAGAGGGCAGCAATATATATATTCATGAAACACGTATTTAGAGTTCACTTTATTATTATAGAAGACATGCTTTAACACTGTAAGATATATCAATAAAACTTTGTTCAACTAATCACTGTCTCTACCTCATTCTCTCTCTCTCTCTCTCTCTCTCTCTCTCTGTTTATAGTGGTCTCTTGTTTTACTTGTGCAGGAATATGGATTTGGGGGTATTTTACACAGTGACTTTGGGAATTCTTTTATCAGGGATTTTTCAGTTTTCCAATAGGGAGCATCAGAATTCCTGTTAGGGAGGCCAGTGGCAAGACCCTGCCTGCTCAGAGCTGGCACCTTGGACCCAGCTGGCTGTGGCTGACCTCCTGGCCAAATGGAGCCAGGAGGACATTCTTTGACAGCTCAAAGGAGGCTACCACACCTGGAACACCTTCCAGGTGATAGCTGCCCTGATGGCTGGGCAGTGGGCACACGTGGCAGTAGTGCCACATAGAGGCCAATCTTTCAACCACAGTCCAGTGGCAGCTGGCCCAGGGGGCAGATGCCTCTACTGGCTGTGCACTCCCCATCCAGGTCTGGCAAGTGAGCAGCAGGTCACAGCCAGGCAGCAATCCCCACTGCCAGACTGCTGCAGTGGGTATAGGGTGCAGGAAACTCTCAGGGCTGTTTCAGCAGTCCAGCTGGCACAAGGGGTAGTGTCCCCAGGTACCAATTGGCTGGGTCCCAGAAGCTCCTGAGAGATAGTAGCCCATAGTTACTTGCCAGGGCAGCTTTTTATACTGCTAGAGCCAGGACAGGGCAGCTTTTTATACTGCTGGGGACAGCACAGCTGCTGGCCCCAGGCCCTAGCTCCTCCTGGCTGAAGATCAGGGAGGAGCCAGGCAAGGTTATTTTGCCCCAAGTGCCACAATTTGCTCCACAACAAAGAGCCCCTTGGGTGCATCCACACATCCAAGCACACATGCTTTCAGCAGCTCAAATACAAGTGGTGCAAAGTTGAGCTGGGGCTTTTTGCCTTAGAGCACGTGTTCAGACATGCACTTTGTTACGGATCAAATTGTCCCACTTGGGGCAAAATACCCTGCCTGCCTCCTCTTGGATCTGCAGCCAGGGGGAGCTAGAGCCCAGAGCCAGCACCTGTACTGTTCCCAGCAATATAAGAATCTGTCCTGGCCTGGCCCCATCAGTACAAAAAGCTGCCCTGGCAAATACCTCATGGATACTTACCCTGGGGAGCTTCTGGGACCTAGCCAATTCATATCTGAGGATACTACCCCTTGTGCCAGCTGGACTGCTGAAGCATCCCTGAGAGTTCCCTGCACCTTTTACTCACTGCAGGAGTCTGGCAGCGGGGATTGCTGCCTGCCTGTGACCTGGTGCGCACCTGCTAGACCTGGATGAGGACCTCACAGCCAGTAGAGGCATCTATATCTCTGGTCCAGCTGCCAGTAGTCTGTGGCTGCAGAGTTGGCCTTTGTGCAGCACTACTGTCATGTGTGCCCCCTGCCCAGACATCTGGGCAGCTATCATAGATTTCATAGACATTACGGCTGGAAGGGACCTCGGGAGATCATCGAGTCCAGCCCCCTGCCTAAAGGGCAGGAAGTCAGCTGGGGTCATAGGATCCCAGCAAGATAAGCATC
>NW_017728916.1:19899106-19904103 GCF_001723895.1 Crocodylus porosus
TTTAAAGCCCGGTGGAGCAGGTCAGCCAGCCTGGCTGAGAAAAGCCTCCTCCCCAGGGGAGAGAGGTGGAGGCAATCTCTTCCCAGCAGCTCAGTGCCTCTCTCTCTCTGCTTTCTTTTTGGCTTCATTCTACTTCCATTAGCAGTTAGAAATCCAGGTTACTACAAAAAATAGACATTTGATGGTTTTAAGAATTTCTGTGGGTTAAATCTTTTTTTGGACCAACTGCAAAACCTTTCCATAGGAGTGGTGTGAACAAGAAAGATACTTCATCATTTTTGCTTTAAAGTTTTTCATAACAGATTATTCTAAATTGGGATTAAAAAGAAATGGTGATACTGAATTTTTCCATTGGGACAGAAATGTCTCTTTTCTGTCAAGGTGTCTTCATTAATGCATTAGATGGGTCTCATAAGTAAAGACACAACTGTACTCTAAAGAGCCTAAAATTTTAAAGTCAACATGAACAAAATGTGATTGTCAAAAACTGATAAAAAAAGATCATGCCCTTTCACAGGATAGCCAAGTGATTTCCCAACAAGTTATAATGTCTGGATTTGTTTTTTGTTTTTCTTTTTTGAGTTAATATATTCAAAATTCATATCTCAAAGGCATCTTATAAGTTAGCTGATATCATAGGACTTTATATAGGAGAAGTAACTTGGTGAACTGTCTTATTTAGAGATGTTAATCCAACAATAAGAACCTGTGCTGTGTACAGAAGCTTTGTGTGATCTATAATCTATCAACATGACTCTATCTGACAGGCAATGTTTGTTAAACATTGAAACCACCAAAGTGAAGCTTGGAGAGAAGTAGAATGCCAAATGAATCCATATGTTCTTATATGTTAACACCTACTGATGTGCATTGTAAATTGTGATTGTAAATGAAACTCTGGATTCTACATATACCTATTTACCTACACAATCTTGCATTCTCTATATCAAAGGCATGTATAATTTCCATGTTCAGTTTTATTGGCATGCCAATCCATAATTATAACATTTAGTTTCAATACAGCACAGCTGTTTTATGACACTGCAGGATTCTGAAAGTTGTTAAATCATTAAATAAATACTCAACAACTACTTTGTTGCTATGGCTTGTAAGAACCATGTAGTTTTCAATGTGAAATACTAATGAAAAAACATTTATATATATTTTTTTCCATGTCAATTAGAGGCAAAAAGAAAGTGCTGCATAGATTGTACTACTTCAATTATAATTCAGTTCAATTAAGAGGATCTACCAAAGTAAAGTTAATTCTAACAATTTTGAACGCATAACCTCTCATGTTACCCATAGCAAAACAGATAGCAGTGTCACAGTCAAGCCCCATAAATATAAAATTTATGACTAAATGTCAACTGTTATGCATAGCTCAGTGAAGCAAATTAAGATAAATGCAGTTCAGTTATGTTAGCTTTATGCTGCAGCTCTGCTGTCAGTATGTTGTCTCTGTTTTGTTATGATAAAAAATTACAGCACTTGTGCAACTTTACCCTCTGTATCTAGAGACATTTTTCATGCACTTTTCAGTGTTTGGCATTCTCCTTTAAAATTCATGAGTAAACATATGTTGTGGAATAGTGGGTGCTGGTTTAGTGTCTTCTGTTTCTTTGTAATAGCACTACATTTATGTCCTCAGTATTGTTTTAGATTGTTGCTAATTCCTAAAAATGTCATACATCACTTTATCACACACCAATGTCTATTATATGGGCAGTTCTGTGAAAAACATCTCAGATAAGAGACTACTACAAATCTTGCTTATATGGTTCTCCCTATATCTGCAGTCTCTCTGACTTTTTATCAGAAAAATATGATTACCTGTGCTAGTAAAACTTGATGATGTAAGGAACCATAAAGCATCACTGTTGATCAGCATCATTGGCAGTTCATAATGCCATGGGAGCTTTGGCCAGGTTAGGAAAGAGAGCTGGCTGAATCATTTACCCAGATATGGCCTCTGTGGTCACAATTAGTGCTAAAGCCACTTGGGCCCAAACTGAAACACTTCCAAATTCTCTAAAAGGCCATGTCCAAAGAAATGTAGACATGTGCTTTGTGGTGCCACTCACTGCACAAATAGGCTTTCTCTGCACTACCTTGCAGCATAGATTTTTTTTTTTTTTTTTTTTTAACCGGGGGAAATCCTGGGGGCAAAAAAACCCACACCAAAAAAAAAAAAATGGGGCAACTTATGTGGCAGCAACCTGCACCATGCAGAACTGAAGCCTGGCCAGCCAGAGACATGCTCCAACTGCCAGCCAGGCCCCCGGTTGCAAGAGGAGCACCATGGCTGCAGGGGCTAGTCCAGTTGCTGGCCTCAGCCTCCCCTACCCCACCTGGGATAGCCTGCCGCATGCCAGAACATACATGGCATTGGCGTTCCCTGGGGATGAGTAGCAGCAGCACAAGGTGTGCCACTGCTACTTGTCCTCGGGGAAACAAATGTCTGCGCTCTTCTAGATGAGGCCATAGAGTTCTAGGGTTCCCACATAGAGCTTTTTGGAGCAGAAGTGAGGGGAATGCAGAATAGGTCTGGTCATACCCCCATATAGGCCATGATTGGCCAATTCATGAAGGTCAGGAAGTCCCAATTTGAATGCCTTGGACCAACTAGGGATATATCATTATTATTGCAGACTAGGGATGGTATTGTTTTATATCCTCTTTTTTTGTCCCACTTAGTGTTTTTAATATTGCATATATAATTTCTGAGGTCTTCAGTGATCATGGTTTGGAACTGGGAAGCAGTTTTCATAAGAAGTAGAATTGGAGCATCACTTGGGCCCCTGACAGATGTCACATGTAAGAGGCGATTAACCAGTTAATCTTAAGTAGTGACCTGGCCACATGTTCAGTCAATTAATGGTGTGAAAAATGTGTTATAACCACAACATTATTATACATAATTTATATAGTAATGTTGTGGTTGGTTCCCCTATCACCTTTAGTTGACTTTGTAGCCAGTGCCCAGCCTCTGGAGCCTTTCAAGACTCCCATATGCTCCCAAGGCTGGGAGGTCCCTCAGCTCATCAGAGCTCCCAGCCAGGGGAGCACAGGTTGGGCTTTGTCTGCACCACCAATATGGCACAAAGGAATCTGATGCAGGATCCCACAACTGTGCCTCCTTGCATGTACATGTAGCATAGTAGGAACCAGGAAGTGTGATTGCTGGGATCCTTCATCAGATCCCATGATGCTTATATTTTAATATCAGTTCAGAACCTTGTGATGACAAACACCTTTCTCTTAGGAAATCTGGCTTTAGAGTTTTTAGCTGAGGTGTAGTTGTTACAGCTTTCACAGATGTTAAATGTAGTTTGGAAAATTAGCAAGTACCGGGTTCATTAGCTCCAGAATCCAATTGTGAAAAATCTCCTGCTACCCATTAACCATTAAACCCACATCTGGGAGTGGAGTGCTTTATTAGTTGTTGAAGGGTACCCCCAAGACCTCTCTTTGCATTTCAGACAATGTGGATTAAGTGTGATGGATGACTATGTAGGTCTTGGAAGGCCCTCTGCATGGAAGCAAATTCCAGCTTCGAATAGAAATTTCCAAGGAGGAGGAAACTGGGGAAAGATATCTGAAAAAAAATTGAATAGATGGAAAAATTCCTGCTGGTTTTCTATGCAGATGAAGCTATCAATAATTGTAATGCAGTGCCTAACTCCCCATCTATTTTTATCTCTGAACAATGTCTAATCAAGAACTCACAATCACACAGCACACAATTATGCAAGGACATTATTAGATTAGCAACAGATTAAGGGTATTATCAATTCATTTTGAAATAATGCACATGATGATGTCTATTTGCCTTTTGGTAATGAATATAATATTAAAACTGGCAAGGACAGTCATCAGTGAAAGGGCTGATAAATATTTTTTGAAGACTAGCACCAGTGACCATATTAGTAGCAAATGCAATGTAATGACCAAGTTGGTCTTGCCATACAACTGTGTTTATCTACAAAGTAAAATAAAATGAAAATAATTTATGAAGTAATCACATTACTTACAATTAATCTCTCTATAGAAGATGATCTGTAAGTGGAAATTAGCAAAGCCAGACCTGATGATAACTGTGGATGCTTGGATTTCATTTAACAAGAGTTAGGAATGAATAGAAATTTCAAATGCAACTCCCAGAGCAGAAACATTTGCTGTTTGGAATGGTTATTTACAATTGGAGTGGGTATAGAGAGTTTATAACCAATTTAAGATGATAAAATACAATGTCAAGCGTATTCTTTAAACATAGACAAACATTAATGTGTTTAAAAACTAGTAGAATAGATCTTCAATCCATAAGATTTTTTCAAGTGAACTTCTAAATAATGTTTACAATAATCTGAGTGTGAATATAGAACTGGTTATATTTCTTTTATATTGTTTGTGTAACTTACTATACATAACATGAAGTACAGTTTCATAGGCTGACCTGTTCATGGAGAAAACATTATAGTGAATATCAAAAGCAAAATGGGTTATACTGAAGAAAATATTTTAAATGGGTATCAGCTGCAAGGGATTTAAATGTAATTTAAATGTAGATTTCATATATGCTGAAGGAGTCTGATTTAACTGAAACCAGAAGAGGGTTAGGACGGACATTGCATACGCTAGTTTGACCCAAGTCAGTTAAGTCCTACATTCAACCAGGTTTATCTCAAACTGGTTTCAGCCATTTTCAAACTAGTTTATGTGCACTGAACATCTATTCTGTTATTGGTTTAAACCAGTTTCTGATAATTTGAATGGCTTTACGAGCACTCATGGTGCTCTGGTGTGGTGCCAGAGGACTGGAAGAGGATTAACATGGTTCCCATCTTCAAAAAAGGGAGGACCCAGGAAACTATAAGCCAGTTAATCTTACCTCGATCCTGGGTAAGTTTTCTGAGAAAATTATCCTGGAGCATGTCCCCAAGGGGCCAGCAGGGGAAGTTACGCTTAGGGACAATCAACACGGGTTCATTAGAGGC
>NW_017728916.1:19904827-19909649 GCF_001723895.1 Crocodylus porosus
CAGGAAGGCCAACCATAACTTGTCATGCATCTACAGATGCATCTCAAGCAGGGCCATGGAGGTGATCCTCCCCCTTTGTGTGACACTGGTCAGGCTGCAGTTGGAATACTGCATTCAGTTCTTGGAACTGCACTTCAGGAGGGCATGGACAACATGGAGGACATCCAGAGGAGGGCCACTCACATGATCAGGGGCAGCAGGGCAGGCCCTGCAAGGAGAGACTACAGGACCTGAACCTGTTCAGCCTTCAAAAGAAAAGGCTGAGAGGGGACCTGGTGACCATCCACAAACTTACCGGGGGGACCAGCAGGGACTGGAGAGACCCTGTTCAACCGAGCACCTCCCAGAGTAACAAGGAATAATGGTCACAAGCTGTTTGAGAGTACATTCACGATGGGCATTAGAAGACACTATTTCACAGTCAGGGCAGCTAGGATCTGGAATCACTTTCCAAGGGAAGTGGTGCTGGCTCCTACCTTGAAGGCTTTAAGAGGAGGCTTGACAATTACCTAGCTGGGGTCATACGAGTCCAGTATTCTCTCCTGCCCAGGGCAGGTGGTTGGACTTACTGATCTACTTAGGTCCCTTCTGACCCTATGTCTATGAATCTATATTCACCAAGGGAGGGCGCCAAGTTGATGTGAGTAAGGAGGGAGTCAGCTGTCAGTTACATCTTCCCAGATTTGAACAGCTTGCCACTTTGTGAGGCCTGGGCCACCAGCATTGGGTTGAGGGGGAGGGGAGAGGAAGGAGGAAGACCTGAGAGGAAATACAGATATCATGGATGAACACATGCACACACGCACACACACGCGCGCGCGCACACAGACAGTTGCTGCGCACAGAGCATCCTGGATGGGAAGGCATAAAAGAGAGCCAGCTAGTGGATGTGAAGGCACATGACATGATGAGCTGCTGCTACATCAGGTCCAGGTGGGTGGCTGTGATGTCCCTGTTATCCAACTGAGGTGGCTCAGCTATTTGGCTCTGCTAAGGAGTCTTCTGCATCCTCGGGAGCCCCCAGGGCATGCTGAGAGGCATAAAGGACACCCTCCCCCCCCCACCCCAACCTGCTGGGCTCCAATGCAGGCCAACTCCAAGCTCTTTCCCTTCCCCTTCTTCCCCCACAAGGGATAACCTGTGTTCTGCTTGCTCCTGACCTAATCTTGGATACTTAGAACAAAGTTTGAAAGTTATAGTGCTTCTGCCTCAGCCTTCTTGAACATGTACTTTGTCAACCATATTTTAGAAGGGGCTAAGCATCCTCTCCCACCTTAACCTAGGACTAAAAATTGCAATAGGTTATTTGTTTTATTTTGATATTTTCTATGTTAATTTTGTTCATGTTTCTATAATATTGTGTTATTCAGTTTAGTTCATTAGTCTGTGCACAGAGAATAAAGGGTTAAATTCCAGGGCTGGCTACATGCAGGAAGAGAGCAGATGGACCTTTATCATCTATGGTCTTGTTGACATATTAACCAAGGTGAGATGTCCAACACCCAAAAAGTATCCAGAGGAAATAAACATGATTGTAACAGGGGTTCAGGCAAGAGGCCTGTTACTGAGATAGCCAGGGGAGTGGGTAATGAGGGAGAGCACCTTACACAGGTGACTAGAATGTCACACATGGGGAAGCTCAGGGTAATCAGCCCAATGCGGCTGGTATAAACCCGGCAGCGAACAACCACACTTTGCCTTTGGGCATGGGAGGACAGTGGATGGATGATGGGAGAAGGAAGAAAGAGAATCCCCAGTCTACAACCCTAGAGGATTCTGGAACTGTAGGTCCCAGGAAGGGATGGTTGGCTGACAGGAAGATGGAGTACACACTGATATTGCAACTGACCCAGTGAGTCTTGAGGAAAAGCAGGGGAACCACCCTGCTGAGGGGGACTCAGAGGAAGAGTGCTCCAGGATGGCATACAAGCTATCTGCCCCCACTAGAACAGTGGCAAACTGAGCCCCATCTACTATTCAGTAGCGAGGGAGCACCAGAGGCAGCTCCTGGTCCAGGACTCGTGGAGGTGCAGAGAACGCACCCGGTAATGAATTAATTAGCAGAGGAGACACAGTAGCTACAAAGTAGCCTACAGTATCTGGGACATGCTCAAGATTTCTCCACTCCTCTTATCAGCTATGTCAGTGTGTGAGGGAGTGGGGCCTAGGAGCAGCCGTGAACTCCTTAGTGCCCCCTACCGTCACTCAAAGTGGACTCAGCACCCTCAGATTCTCGCCCACCATGACTTTGATGGTAAATAGATTTAGATGGGAAACTGCCTTTACCCCTGGTGAATGGTACGTATGTTCCTGCCCCTACTCCATATGGGGTACCTCTGTGCACCCCTGCCTTAAGGGCTATGCGTGCCTCCAAACCTCCCCTTTAGCATGCCCCAAGCCTCACAGCTGTTCCCCGGGACGTTGTGTGGTCCCCTGCCCTCTGGTGCTCTCTCTGGCGCCCCCT
The DNA here is from genome assembly GCF_001723895.1 of Crocodylus porosus. Lineage (NCBI taxonomy): Eukaryota > Metazoa > Chordata > Crocodylia > Crocodylidae > Crocodylus > Crocodylus porosus. The sequence goes on from NW_017728916.1 coordinate 19,907,292, forward strand.
GGGCCCGGCACGCAGCCGCCGCCCTGTTACCGGTGCCCCCTGGGCCCGGCACGCTATTGGGCTACTACTTAGCACACCGCCCCACTCTAGGGCCTATCGCCCACCTCTGGGCTTCCCCGCCCCTCTTGGGGCCTCTGCCGCGCCTCTAGCTCCTCTCGGGGTCTCTGCTGCGCTCTCCATGGCCGTTGCCCCCCTTCTGGGCCTACACCGCACTCTTTGCGCACGGTCTCTGCCCCTTCTGGGGCATCACCCTCTCTGGGGCCTATACCGTGCTCCTCGTGCTTGGGGCTCAGGTGGCCGCAGCCATGCCTGGCCCCTTGACCCTTCTCTGGGTCCTTTGCCCCACTGGACAAAACACTGCCCTTACGGGCTGGGGTCCAAAACCCTACACATCACGCCTCTCCGGCGCAAAGTTGTGCCCCACTGGCACTGTGCCCCTACTGGGCACTGGGAACCCCCAAGCTGCTGGGGTGCCCCCGTGAGGCCTTCTCTCATTCCTACAGCCTCACCCGGTCCTCCGGTTAACCATAACTGAAACCTGAGCCAACTGGCTATAACACAAACACCATAGAGCCTCCCTGCTTGTAAGGCAAACTCCAAGCCCCACTAGGGCTTGAACCATACCTCCTTTCAGGGTTTTCTCATCCCTGGCATCATCGCAGCTGGTCAGTGTGGTAAGGCTGCAACTACCAACTCAGGCTGCTCAGCTCAGCTCAACCACAGAGGTCTTGCTCCTGTGGCTGCCAGAAGGGAACTGCTAGTCAGGCTCTGGCCCGAGCTGTTTATAAAGGCCCGGCCCTGCCCCCTTCTGGCCACCTGACCCACCTGGTCACCCTGGCAACCAGCACCTGAGCTGCCCTGATGATTGCCAGCTCTGTCAATCTCAATCCCAGTCATGGGGCACCTACGTGACCCCGTGACACAGTGTTTCCTCACTAAAGAGTAATTAGTGAGGTGGGGTAACTCTGTAACCTCCGGCTGAGAAATAAAACCTGTACTGTGTGAGCACATCACCTGGGTGGTATGTGGTGTTTTTTTGCTCCAAAACTAGCACTGAATGTCTCTTCTTTTTTATCCAAGACATGGGAGTCACGTTCAGAGGGAAACTGAGCTTGACCCACCCCCCATCCTCTATCAATGATGATAGGAGAGCAGGCTGGAAAAAAGGGAGTTCCTGGTGAGAGGAAAGAAGTAGAGCACTTTATGTAGCTGGTGAGACTGGAAAGGGAACAGCTGAATATCTTTGCAGGTAACCAAGGCTGTGCAGGCTAAATTGGGGGGAAGAGAGACTGCTTAACTCCACACTGGAGAGACAGGGAACATTTGGCTGGCTGGCCTTTACTCCAATAAAGTCCTTTAACAAGACTGTCTGCTGTGCTGTTTGGAAATGTGGGATGTATCCGGTCATCCCAACAGAAAATGAACTGGATACTAGTTCCTTGTGTAAGGGCCACAGAGAATCAGGGGGAGGTGAGAGACCAAAAGAACGGAGTTTGAGCAGTAAGGAGCCCAGGGTCTAACACTAGACCCTGTGTATTCCTTTGGGACATGATGGATCTGTGGGGCATGAGTCATAGAAAAGGGTGATTTACCACTGTGAGAGAGTGTGGTTAGAAAATTAAGATCATACAGTAAATGGACAAATAAGTTGATGGCATTTGAACTTTCATAATGATCTGGCTGGAAGCCCTGAACCACAAGGCACTAGGGCAAGCAGGAAAACATTGCTTTTATGCTTTCCCACTTCTGCATGTGGAGAGACAAGAATAGCAACCTGGTGGTGTAACATTATATAGGTATTGCACATGGTTGGCAAATGCAGATGGGTTTTACATCTGTTGTTGTTTACTAGTGTGAATATAACTGTGTCTTTCATGAATTTTCATATATTTAGCTATGGAAAAATACAAATAGGACTTCCTAGAGTTTCTAGTTTTGAAAGTGTAGATTAAAAATATATACTTTAAAAAAAAACAAACTATTGAAGACCATTGATGTGGTCATTGCTTAGGTGGGGTTTTTTTTTTTGGTTTTGTTAGTTAGTTTTCTGAGCCAACACTCTCATACCCTTATGTATGTAGAGAAAGACAGACCATTGAATACAAATAATGTAAATAACTAACCCCTCCATATTTGTAATTTTTATAATTGGTATACAAGCAGAATCAGATTTTGCAATGATGTCTCTCTCTCCCTCCCCATTCCATCTTCTCCTCCTCCCTTTTTAAGATGCAAGAAATGTTCAATGGGGGGGAGAAAGAGGAGGAATAACTCTGCATGAAGCAATCTCAAAAATACATTATGTGTGTTAAATGGCAATTCGCTTTCAGTCCAGCAGGAATCAATGTTATTATTATA
>NW_017728916.1:19909896-19939243 GCF_001723895.1 Crocodylus porosus
TGACCCCAGCTGACTTCCTGCCCTTTGGGCAGGGAGCTGGACTCGATGATCTCCCAAGGTCCCTTCCAGCCCTAATGTCTATGAAATCTATGAAATCTATGCTGTGTCTATTATTTTTCTCCTTTGTTATAGCTGAGAGGCTTAGCATTTATGCTGTAGTTTAAAATCAACAGTTCAGGTTGCGACTATAAGGGGAGGTTTATGGAGGTCCCATTAGTGCATGACGGGCATGTGATAGCCTTGAGCCATGCCAGGGGCAGGCTGAAGACCTAACCTGTTACAAGCCTGGAGTAGGCAGAGAGAGAGAGTGTTAGGTGGCAGCCGCAGAGGGGTCTGAGGCCTGGCATACAAGGGCCAGGGTCCTGGTGTAAATGTGAGCTAGAGCCTCAAAGCCAGGCCCAATGCAGTGGGCCTAGGTTAGATGGCCTAACTACAGTACAGAAGCACAGGCCAAGGAAGCCAAAGTCCCAACAGACAGTAACATCTATGAGGTTTCTGAACCAGAATTGAAAAGGATGCTGATAACACAGAGTTAAAAGAAACTAGTGCGAGCATGCAAGTGGAAAGCCCCTAAAGCCAGCACACATGTCCAAACATGCCCCACATGTGGTCAGTATGTAATTTGAGTGAGATATTTGAATTGGCAAAGCACTCATGCCCAGTCATGCACTAGGCAGACAATCATTATGTAATCTGACTAGAACTTTCCAAAAAGAGAACCGTATGATTGGCTACCTGGAAAGTATTTAAGCCAGCCCGTTTCCGCCCAAGGCGGAGACCAGCTCTCGCAGAAACCTGGTTCGCATGAGCCCAGAGCTACCTAACAGGCTGGCCACTTGTGATCATCTCTCCGCCACCGCTATCTCCCAGTGTACCCCACCCTCGCATGCTCGACTTCATTCCGACCAACAGCTCATTCGTCTGTCTCCTAGCTATCGATTGGTTTGTTTTACAGCTGTCGTTGTAACTAAGCTTGACCTGTGCTACATTACTTTTACCTGGTGGCGTAAGTAAAAGAAAAATAAAATTTTTTTGCAACCATATGAATATTAACCACCTGACTCCTCCCCGCTAGCCCCCACCTGCTCGATCGTGTCAGCCCAGACCGTGACCAGTCAACTTGGTCGCCACATGAGGCATGTGCAATCAGCTGTGAAATTAGCCTTTAAGGCAGGAGCACCCCACCACAGGGTGTTCTTTGGATTGAGGACCAGAGCTGGGAAGCCCTGGGGCAAACTGCCCTTTGAGAACCCAAAGAAATATCAAGATGTGGCAGATGAATGAAGAAGAGACTGTTCCCAAAAGTGAATTGGAATAAAGGGGACTCTGGGGTGTCACCTGGAGTTTTTGACTGTCCTGGGGATGGTGCTTTGTTATAACAATAAAGAACATCCTCTGCTGGCAGGTCCAATTCTGATGTGACCAAACCTGAACTATAAATATCCCGTGGAGATTTTTCCTTTGTCTTTCTGCTAGTGATTTTTAGGTAAGGTGTTTAGAGTTTGGATTCAGTACAATCAAGTTATAAAAAAGTTTCTATTATTAAATAAAGTTTTTCACACAGAATAAAATTTTGATAGATTTATTTGAAGGTTATGATTAGGATTAGGTCTTACTAAAAATGTCCATAGAGAGGAACAGTTATGAGTCTTGATCCAATTTTTCAATGCCCTGATTTTTTATTTTTTTTTAGGATCAGGTCTTTTTGGAGTCAAGTGGCTTGGGAATACAGCCCAAACATGTGGTATCTAAGGCTAAATAATGGCACAAAACCAATAGTCAACATTTATCATAAGGTAAAGTTGAAAATAACTGATTAGAGAGCGGTTTAAGAGGTACCTGTGAACAGTGGTGCAGGTAGTGGCCCCTATTATGCTAATATCAAGTCTTCTCTAAGTCAGGTGGCTTGAAAATGATGCCCAAAGTGAGTAGAAAAGTCTATCATCTAAGTCAGATATTACAACAGTAAAGTTTCATAGATGCTGCTGCATCATAATGAATATGTATCCTGATAGTCTGATTGTATACTGAATAGAATTTCTTAATTAATACAGTATAAAATTGTATGTATAGCTCCTTATATGTTTTTTTCACTTGTCTTTATTTCCAATATGTTCAATATCATAGAAAGGTAGGGCTCCAGCGGTCATTAGCCCAGCTCCCTGTCAAAGGTAGGATCTTCACTGTTCAAACTATTCTGTACACAATTGTTTTGGTGTCTCATATCTTTGGGCTGTGAAGGAGTAAGGTATTTTGTATCTGAAGTCTCTAACCCCTTAATTTGTAATAACAAGGCATAACTTTTTGGGAGGGTGATGAGGAAGTTATGCAGTCAAACTTTAGAAGGCTTCAGTATCTTTAGTTACTGCATATCTGGATAATACATACATCAGTAAAAAGTCAGTATCATAAATCACCTCATCCTATAAAAAATGAATTTCTGAAGTCAAATGGTAACTAGAGACAATCAAAATGAATGAGATATTGGATCCTTTACTCAAGAAAAACATGCCTCTTAGAATTCTTCCCTGAGTGTTCATTGGAGTGAGAAATAAATACTATGGTACATGTAATCTCTGCTCAATCTCAGTGGGGTTCAGCAGTAAGAGCACTTAACTTCCACTTCAGCATTTTGAAAGATGAGGCAGGACATAAGTGCTGGATGGTACTTTTGTAACATAACAACCAGTTTTTCGTGTGTGTGTGTGTGTGTGTATGCATTTCCTTCCCTTCCCCAAATATTTCTGACTTTTTCTCTCCCTCTTTATTCCCTATAGATAAGAAAGACATAGAGTAAGCTAAGACTAAGCTTTAGCATTTTTTTTTGGTAGCAAGTTTTTGTTTTTCTCTCCTTTATGGATATCCAGTTTTATATTGTATAATTATTATGTTTATATTAATGTAACTACTGTATTACTGATTTTTACCCTTTTTTAGGCCTCCATGTGTAAGTCAGCATAAGTCATGTCAAGCCGCCATCTTGTAATGTCAAGTGTCCATCTTGTGTCCCTTGCCCAGGCATACCCTATTGTAATTCTGTTGTAACTGTGTGACTCATGACCCTCCTCCCATGTAAACTGGTTTCATGAGTGAGTGGGTGATTGACAGACAATGGCAGTAGGTCTAAAAATAGCTCCCTCAGAATGACCGAACCATCAACTCAGTGATCCAACCATCACCCTGCATTGATCCTCTCTGGCTCAGGTTTTGGAAGACAAAGACTACTGCAGAAACCAGCCAAACCACCATTACACACACCTGAAACTGCATGTCCTAGCCTGGAGTGCACATACTCAGTATACCAGGGGCTGACCCTTCCCTGGGTATGTCCGTGCCTCTAGGGTCAAAGAAGGTCTGTCCTATAAATGCAGGCAGTGAAGACAGACCCAGTGGGAATGCCATTTCCACCTGGTCTTCAGCCTAGCATAGGTAGATATTACCCATACCTTTCATCCTCCATCTTGAACCCTATATCTCTCTCCTCTTGGACTTCAGCCCTTCTACCAAGCATCTTTGACCCATGCTTCCATTGAATGTATGCATGTGTGAGTGGGCGTAAAGGAACCAATACAGTCCAGAGCCAGTATATTGTATCTGTTCCTGTCCAATAAACCCACCTGTTATTTGGAACCCCAAGTTAGGTTGTGTGTTACCGCGTCTCGGCTCTGTCCTGATCTTAATTCCAGTCCCTCTTGGCTCTAACTCCCTCCCCACCCCCACAGCCCTCTGGCCTGCCTCCAACTTTCCCCACAGCCTGCCAGCCCAGCCCCAGGTCTCCCAGCCCAGCCCTGGGTCCCCTGACCCAGCCCCAGTCTTCCTGGTACTTCCCTGCAGTCTCCTGACCCGGCCCCATTCTTCACTGATTCCCCCTACAGCCCTCTAGCCTGGTCTCAGGTCTCCCAACCCAGCTCCCATCCTCTCAGCACACCCTCACAGCCCCAGTTCTCCCAGCACTGCCCCCCAGTTCCCCCAGCACCTTGCAGCTCCTTCTGGTTCCCCTGCATTCTTCACCAGCAGCTGGAGCCCTTCTCCAGCTCCTGGCACCCACCACCTCTCCTTGCAGCTTCTCCAGCTGCCCTGGAGTCCTTCTTTTCCCCGCCAGCTTCTGAAGTTTCTCTCCTCTCCCTGAAGCCCCTCTCCAGCACCCATGGCTCCCCAACCCAGATCCCAGCTTCCTGCTGGCCCTTCTGGCTCCCCCAGTGCCAGTTTCCCTCTCCCCACTTACCTTTCAACTCCCCCACAGCTCTGGCTCTGGCCCCAGCCCCTGTGCCAGCTTCTCCCTGGCATTGCTCCTCTTTTCTGCCAGTTTTGGGCATTGTCCTCTAATCAATTATCATCAATTAACCTAAAGTAACCCCAAGACTCAGTTCCTCAGATCAGCTTCTCTCTAGTCTATTGGTTCTAATACCAATCCCAGCAACTTTCACTCCCTACACTTTCACTCTCTCACCTTAATCTGCCCCTAGGTATCCCAGTTACCCCAAGCACACACATACAAACCATACCACCCAAGTTAGGAACTCACCTGTGTGTATGTGTAGGTGGGTGGTATGCGTGTGAACTGGTGAATATATATATATATATATGTGCGTGATATACAAATAAGTGATCCATGTATGTGTATTGGGTGTGCAGGTATTGGTAACTGATTTTGTCTAATTTTTGGTGTGTGTAGTGTGTATGTGCTCAAATTGGTGAGAGGTGTGCATGTGCCTAGGCTGGAAATTCTGGATGTGTATGTGCCTGAGTTGATAGTGTGTGTGTATGCACCTGGTGGGGGTATATGCACCTAGTGGGTATGTGTGTATGCACCTAATTGACTTTCATGTGTGTATATGTACAATTGTGTCACACCCTCCCATCTAGCAGTGCAATTTTGAGAACCTGAGAGTTGGCCTGGCCCCACAGGACAACACTTTCACTCATTATAGTGCAGTTACTGGCAGGTAAAGACATAGACTCTAAGCTCACATACAAGGGGTGTGTCTATATAAGATGCTAAATGCACAGTAGACCAATTCTCCTGTGTATTAGTGTCACTTAAAGGGCATGAGCCATCACTACCATACAGTAGTAAAAGTTACTACACATTTAGTTAATACATTACAGGTACTAAATTTAATGTGCAGTAACCACAGCACACTTACACACATGTAGACATGCCCAAGGAGCCACACAATACTAACAGATTATGTAAAGAAGAGAGAAAAAAAAGAGTGAGCAATCAAGCAATAAGAATGAAAATTTACTGTAGATGTGGCTAGATTGGGGTTTATTCCTTGGACACAGTTAATATTTACATCGGTCTCTTGTTTTCATTGCAATTCCCAAATTCTGCTAATACACCTGGATAACTTATGATGAGCAAAAATATTACTATGAAGTTTCCTAAAGTTTGAAATTCTTGCATCTCTCAATCCATAATTCTGCACCTACTTACTGAGTTCTGCATAGATGCATTCATTTTTTCTAGAAGTAAACAGCCTTAATAAAACAGATTTGTTCTTTTTCTATTTTAACCACATCTACTGCTACCTGAGAAAAAGCAAGTGTTTTGTATGGTACCTTGCATCTGTTCCACTTTTCTCAAATGGGTCTTTCATGTAGACCACTGCCAAAGCTGTTGTGGAAAACATGGTATTCAACAAAAGGTATTCTCTGTAACGAGATTACCCACTAAGGAAAATGTACTCTAGTCAGGATTGTAGTGCACAGTTAAGGTAAATTGGCATAAGCATAAATGAAATCTCTCCATAGTTCTTGAAAAATAAATACATCTGCCTTCTTTATTAGGGACATGATGATGGAGGAGATGTGCAGTCTTAACAATGTTTAATATTTCATGGATCATTGTAACTCATTCTACTTAATTTAGAAAAATGAAAAGTATATTTCTACAGAGATGTCTTCTTTCTTTCACAATTTAAAACTTTTTTTCCCTTGAAACACTCTCTCACAAGGGGGATATATTATTTATGACTGCTCAGGAAAATATTTTAAATATCTTGCTTTCAAATACTTCATTTTGAAACACATTTATTGATAATTATTCCAAGTCTACAAGGGCATACCATTATCAGATTGGTACCTAAAGCAATTTATTCAGTTCTTATTTTTAATCTGGTCAGGAATATGCCTATGAAAGGGCCTCCTTCATACTCAATAGCTATGCTTTCGTATAGCAGAAAGAGATGCCTTCATATATTCAAGAGTTGTTTATGCTGCATATTTATCATATAGAGTGGTGACATGTAGGGGGTGCACAAGGATGCATGTAGACCCCCTGAGAGCACCGGTACACCCTCTGAGCAGCTACACTCACCATTTACATGATGGGTGGGGGGGAGCAGGAGGGAGGTGCCTCCCCTGCAAGCGCTGACCAGGAAGTGCAGCTTCATTGCACTCTGGAATCAGCTGCAGCCACTCCTGGAAATGGCTGCAACGACTGACCACAGCAATAGGCCATCTCGCGATTGGCCATGGGAGGATCACCCAGTCAGCAAGATCGGCCACAGGGTGACCCCCTCCCCCAGTCCCTGACTGGTCACTGTGGGGGGGGGGGGTATGTGCCCCCCCCCAAGGCATCATCAGTCACCCATGATCAGTTAAGCATTAGAGACTGTGTGTGTGTCTGTGTGTGCATGTGCACATGAGAACTATTTTTATTTTTCTATTCTATAATAAAGCTATAACTCTATAATTGAGCACATTTAGAAATGTCAGAGTGTCTTACCTTTACACATGTACTTGATTGCCCAAAGCTATTGCAGTGAAGATGCTTTTATGTGTTGACATTTTTATTTTATTTTAAATCCTTCCCTTTAAATATGAATACATGTCTTATGCATAGATTGTCTCTGTTTGCTGGGGTGGTTGGAACCTGCAAAGCATACAGATTCTAGTTTGCAAAATGTTTAGGAATACTAAAGAAATATAAAGAACAAGTAAGCCAGGTAATTCTCCTTGTGAGGTTGTGAGATTGAAAGTAGAACTTTAAGCTATCTAGTCAAGAAACCTTAGGGTGACTTATTAGTTATATTAAGTACTGTGGGTTATCGTGGCCAGTTAGTTGCCTCAGACTGTGCAAATTTGTTTAAAATATTGCAACAGACTACAATCACACATAGTCAGAACATAGAATCAGACTTTGATATGAATATTTTGAGCCATATTTTAAATTAACTCTAGGGGCTCTGTCATTACTCAGAACCCATGGAAAAGCAAGTAATTTTAATAGAAGGAAAAAAATGTATTTAGTACCCAAAGATACGAGGAGATTTTTTGTTGTTGTTGTTATTTTATCATGAGCTTTGTTTTTCTAAGATTTTATTATTATTATTTTATACTTACTTTACTATAGTAGAATGGCTGGTGGACAGGCCTATCCTGCACTGAGGGCCTTGTTACATGGTAATTTTGGGCATATCCTGGAACTCTGAACCTCTGGATTGTCCGCATATTGACACCTGAAACTGATTTTAGGGAGACAAGTTTCTTTGGGTAAATGTGATATCTTTTATTTGACCAAATAAATAGTTGAAAAAATTGTTCTATGCAAGCTTTTGGTCACAAACACCATTTTTTCAGGCATAGAGAGAGTTTGCTGTTTTGTGTTCCCCTGGATGAAATAGAAGCCAATATGCAAAATGCAGGTCTGTGAAAATGCAAATGTGTGGCAGTGAGGATCAGAGCCTATGTTCACAGACCTGCATTTTGTATATTGGCTTCTATCCTATCCAGAAGAACACAAAACAACAGCACACACTTCTTTTGCCTGAAGATATTTGTGCCCAAAAGCTTGCAAAAAACATTTTTTCCAACTATTTAGTTGTTCTAATAAAATATATCACATTTATCTAAAGAACCTTGTCTGCCTACGTCCTTAGACCAACACAGCTACAACCAACACCCCCAAAACTAGCTTAAAATACTCATTATGTGTCTGGCTCAAAGATACATCACTCCATGCATGGCAGGACGCATGATTCTGGGAGACAGCATCAGATCCTATCAACTTATTGCCAGTGTAGGAGGAGCCCTGGATCACAATCCTGGGCTACCCCTGCACTGGCTCCTACTGCACAGATGGGAGGCTTGTCAGCAAATGAGACTCAGCCTTCTATGATTGCTTTAGATGATGAGATGATTGGTTCTGTGGATATGAGGAGAGCAGCGGACATGATAAAGTCTGACTTTAGCAAGGCTTTTATATGCTTCCATAACACGCTTACAAGTGAGCTAAGGAAGTATGGGTTGGATGAATGGATTGTAAAGTGGATTGAAAACTGGCTGGATCATCTGGCTCAAAGGGTAGAATCAATGGCTCAATGTCTAGTTGGCAGCCAGCCTTAAGTGGAATGTCCCAGGGGCTGGTCCTGGGACCAATTTTGTTCAGTATCTTGATCAATGATTTAGAAAATGAGATGGAGTGCACCCTCAGCAAGTTTGTGGATCAACTGGGGTGAGAAGTAGATACACTGGAGGATAGGACTAGGATTCAAAGAGATCTATACAACTTGGAGTATTGAACCAAAAGAAATCTTATGGGGTTCAATAAGGACAATTGCAAAGTCTTGCACTTAGGATGGAACAATCCCATGCACCAGTACAGACTGAGGACTGCCTGGTTAAACAGCAGCTTTGCCAAAAAGGACATGGGGGTTACAGTGGACAATAAGTTGGATATGAGCCAACAGTGTGCTCTTGTTGTGAAGAAGTTTAATAGCATACTGGGCTGCATTTGTAGGCACATTGCCAGCAGATTAAGGGAAGTGATTTTTCCCCTCCATTCAGCACTGGTGAGGCCACATCTGGAATATTGTGACCAGTTTTGGGTCCCCCCGCTCCACTACAGAAAAGATGCAGACAAATTGGACAGAATCCAGGGGAGGGCAGAAAAATGACAAGAGGCCTGGGGCACATGATTTCTGAGGAGAGGCTGAGGAAACTGGGTTTATTTAATCTGGAGATGAGAAAACTGAGGTGGGAATTTAATACATGAAGGTTGGTTCTGAAGAGGATGGAGCTGGACTGTACTTAGTGGTGGCAGATAACAGAACGAGGAACAATGGTCCCAAGCTGCAGCAAGGGAAATTTAGGTGGATATTAGGAAAAACTTTTTCACTAGAAGTTTTTCACTAGAAGGGTAGTAAAGCACTGGAATAGGTTACCCAGAGAGCTTGTGGATCTCCATTCCTGGAGGCTTTTAAGACCTGGCTAGACAAAGACTGGGCTGGCCTGATAATTGGGGATGGCCCTGCTTTGAGAAGGGGGTTATATTAGATAACCTCCTGAGGTCCCTTCTAACCTTAATATTCTATGATTCTCTGATTCTGATCTGCAGCAGCACATGAGGCACTACCCTAGACAGGAGTCTTGTCAGTTGACAGGGCTCCCAGCCTCAGGGGCATAGCTGTGTCAGATTAAAACTGGATAGAAACCAGGTATAAAATTAATACATTTTTCTCAGCCCTAACTTTATAGCTGGTTGGCCCTTTTTATGGCATGATAGTTAATTTAGATGTATAGACATTCTAAATTAACCCAGTCATTTTGTGATGCATGTAATGTATAGAGGTGGCCTCACCTGTAACAGTAGCCCAACGGTTGTGTAACCCATCATTCTGAGAATAGAATCAGGTTTGTATTAATTCAGTAAAGTCCCCATGCTTTCCCCCAATCAAAATAATAGTCAAAGGAGAGACATCTCATTTAATTAAAAGAGGGACAGATCACTTGAGACTTCAATATGCAGGCAGAAATCTCTTCTCTTTATGCTCTAGGGAAGATTTCACAAGAGAAACATTTTTTGCAAGACTATATACATAGGGTAATTTTGCATGGGAATGCTTGTTTCTCCAGCAGACACACAGTCTGTTAGTTTGGCCTTCAACATTTTTTTCTGTAGAGTCCTATAATTATTCAGCCTATGGTCTACATGAAATGAAGCAAAGGAAGAGAGCATATAACTATAACTACTCCCAGTTAGCCTTTTTTTTTTTCCTGGAGGCTCCCTCCCAGATTTGAGTCTCATTTAACTTTGGTCATGTTTTGAGTAGTTTTATGTAATATGTACTTTAATTATATATTACATCTGTGAAGCTACAATTAATTTAGAGTAGTATCCAGCATAGTGCTAGAAAGGATGCAGACTGGTTTAAAAACAAAAAAGTTGTCACAGCTGAGAATCAGGCATGAATACGGCATTTTCTTGCATGCATACAGCATACACCTTTTTACTAAAAAGCAGCTGCTGGAAATTGCACTGCACATTATATGTCACACATATATCAAAAGCAGTTTCTGCCTTACTGGGTAAAAGTGAAAGTGGAGCAGAGCACTGAGCAGGCTCAGCTCCATAGCTGATACTATTCAGTTACTTATTACAAGGAAAGATCTTTTTTTTATTATTTCCTTTATTCTGCCTTTCAAAAACATGGTTTATATTTTATTCTGGGGTGTGCTGTATGCACAAAAAGTGAGCTTTTCTCAACATTAATGGAATATACCATGCATCCAAAAGTAGAAACTAACACCTGCTTCCCCCTACTCCACCACTATTCAACTACAGTACACTACTTTTTGGTGCAAGTAACATTTATTTTCTAAAGTTCAGAAGTGCTAATGCATTGAAAATAGAAGAAAATGCAAGGAAATTAAAAGACTTTTGGACAATATGATCCACAAATAGAGTAACTCTGAAGAATTAACTTTCATAGGTGATGCTGATTACAGATATGAGATGCCTCCTGATGCTTCTATTAAGGATAATTTTACTATTAACAGCATTGTACAATACATCCACACTTCACCAGAAGTTCCAGCAGATAATAAAACACCTTTTTATAAAGCCCATAAAATGATTCATTACAACAAATGAAATTTAAATTATTTGATATAAAAATGGAAAGCAAGACTACAATCTTGGAATGCTGATACCATAAAAAGTTAAGCAAAAGATGATTTAACATGCTGTTTAAATAGTTATTCTAAGACAATTTCAATTATTTATTTCTTCCATTTGTGTTGTCAGTGTCATTGCAAGTACAGTTTTTCAGATTCATTGCTTCTAATGAACATGATGTCAGGTCATGGTGTTAGGGTGATAATTAGATGAAAGAGGCATGAGTTGGGTGCTAATATTGCCACACAAGTTAAAGCTTTCCATCATTAACTGTAGTTCATGCTTCTCCATCTTTTATAAACTGTTCCTGTTTTCAAGTAGGGAGCATAACAACAATAGACATAATACTTTAAAATCAATGGATACAGATGAGACTCATTTATTTTCGTGAGAGTAACTTCTGCTCTGGATCAACTTCTGACATTTTTACTTTTGAAACCTTGACCTGCCCCCCTATTAGAATGGATAATTCTTTGGAGATCAGAATATTGCAGCATTTCAGTGAAAGTGTTTTGCAATATTATATCATTCCAGGTAAAGAGCAACATGTTTACTTACCTGAATTCATCTTAAGTTTGAAATTAAGATTGGAAAAGAGACAAAAAAATATGGTTCTAAAACATAAAAGAGATGCAAATAGATTAGAGATAGGGGTACAGCAAATAAACAAGAATAATATGTTAAAATGCCACTTAACTGTTACACTGCCTCAGTGCTGTTTAAAGAAACTTTCAACAGGGAAGCATTTTGAAATAACTAAATATAACTAATTAAAAAGTTTTCCTGGCTATTGTGCTGGTACATTTCAAAGTGGTTGTCTATCACAAAGGAGACTTACCAAGCCAGACTGCAGCTTTTGATAAAATGAACAGTAGCTCAAGATTACTGTTTTTACAGTTCCATTCTGAGTCACTTCTAGAATGTTCCATTGTTATAAAATTGAATTAGGTCTCCATGATAAAGCAAATAGGAGCATAGAGCTATTTGGCATCATGCCACTGGCTGTGGCAAATACTTGAATGCATCAGAGGAAGGAAAAAAAATCCATAAAATACCGATCGGAGTCAAATGTGCTGCCCTGAACATAAGATGAAGTGCCTTCCTGACCCCTTTCAGTGTGAAGTTATACCCTGTAGCATGAGAGTAAATTTAATCTTCACTCAAGTTGTATTACTTCAAATATCACTATTGATCAGTAACTTGCACTATTTTCTTCCATGCCCATCTGCTGTAGTGTATGAAGAACAATTTCCTTTGTATTTGTATGTGTGCTTTATGCTTACCAACTACAAATCTTGGTGACTGAACATGCATGTTTTCTTGTTATGAGAGATTTCTGGGGGATGGTTGCTTTTAAAAAAATAGTCCCTTAGTTAAAAAGAAGGGATTAGAGCAATTTTCCTTCCAGGGCAGCTATATCAAATCTAGATCTAACTCATGCATTGAGTTGATATTTGTTAATCATAAAGATAATCTAAACAAATATTTTTTGTTTTAGAAAGATGAATTTAATGGCAGATATTCTGGAAATGAAAAGAGTCCTAGGCTCCATCCACACTGTATACAGTATATAAGCAGTAATATAATGAGTAGGGCACCAGATTTGGGTGCTGACTTAGTGGGTTTGTAGGGGAGTATGCACAAAAATATCAGCTGCCGTTGCTCCTAATCTAGTATCAGCAACCGAGCCACTGATGTTGACCCTCAAGCCAATGCCACCCAAGGCGCAGAACTTCCTGGCTGTACCTTTGTATATATGGATTTTACTCTGCCTTTTTCTTCCAAGTCAAAGTAGTTTCATATTTTTCTGTATCCCTCATATCCTTTGTGATGATGATGCTAATGAATACTTTCCTTTCTGGAACAAAATAAAACTATTCCATTAATTGCAGTTTGAAAAAAGAGTTTGTTTGCCAGGGTCCTGGCCTTCATCATGGTTGTTGGTTAGGAGAAAATAATTTTATTCATTAGTTATATATAGATGTTCAATGGTCCCTTGTGGAACATTCTGTCTGTATTGTACATATCCCTAGGATATGGACTTGTTACAGGCAAGGAGAGAAATGCTTTCTGAAGCCCCTTGTTAAAATTTCAGTATTTATTGACAGAATGTGGGATGACAACTGCAAGTCCTCAGGCTAACCTGCATAATTTTGAATCACTGTATCGAGTCCCCTCTATCTTCCTTTTCAGGTAAATACTTACCTGCTGTGATCCTTTTTATAAGTTGGAGATTCAAAACATGGTTTCAATTTCTTTAATATATTTGACTTTTATTAAACAAAGGTAAGGTTTCTAAGAATAAAAGGGATAAAAACATCACTCCTTAGCTGGCTGAATCTGATGGGTAAAAAAAGACCCCTCGGTCTCTTTGTTCAGCTCAAAATCCTAATACCCCAGTTTGCATATTTGCAAAATTCTAATACCCCAGTTGTATATTTTCCACATCACATATTTAATGGAAACCCTGTGGTATATCAAAGGATATGGCAAACTGGGGTATTAGGATTTTGGGCTGAACAAAGAGACCAAGTGGTCTTTTTTTAACCCATCAGATTCAGCTGGCTAAGGAGTGATGTTTTTATCCCTATTACTACCCTATATCTATATCTATATCTATATCTATTTATCCCTATTATTACCCTACATATATATATTATTACCCTATATATATATATAGTTATCCCTATTATTATCATATATATATATTAATGCCTAATATATATATAAATCCACTTTTTGCAACCAGCAGTAGAAGGCTTAGCTATTGATCTGTGGCCTTCATTCAGAAATCTTACCCATATGTATTATAAAACATGACACATTACATAATGTTGAAAAAATATATATGTCTAATTTCAATATTGAGCCAAATACATATTGGAATCAGCTCCACTTAAATATATCAAATTCCCCAAAGTAACATATTTTGAAATGAGTAGTTGTTACCAAGCATCCAGAGTTACAAGTGGATTAGTACATGGATAACAACATCACTTGGTGACTGAACCAGAATAGAAAGTATACTGGAGGGAGAGTGAAGGAAGACAGGTGGATAAATTTCCCTTTAAAATGGAACAACTGTTTCCATCAAAGGTGCATACAAGTTTCAAACTAAAATATTGCATACATCAGTGGTTTTCTGTCTTTTTAGATTTGAAGCACCCCTCAGAAAATGCTAGATATTAGTTTTGACTTTTTTGACTGCAGAAAAAATAAATAGAGCAATTGTTCTGTTGCAAAGAACTCAGAAATACCACAACAGGTCCAGATGTTTTTGACAGTGTTACTGCCTTTCTGAATTCTCTGGGTTTATTTGTGAAGCATGTTTGCACACTTAATTATGCTAACATTACGTGGCACCCTGAAGGATCTTTGAAAAGATCTCAAGGCACCCTAAGGTGCCACAGCTCCCTGGTTGACAGTCACTGGCATAGATTTGCCTAGAATGGTTACCACCCAGCCTTATACTGTGAACATATATTAAAATATTCACTTCTCTCTGAAGGCTGTATGCCACTGTGCCTTTTCTAGTTCTCTTCCATGAGTTTGATGAATGCCAGAAAATAAACCTACCGAAAAATCTCACTGGGAGTGCTTGGCTTTAGCTGGTCTTGCTTTAAATCAGATAGTCAAGACATGCACTAGTCACAAAAAACAAAGGTCAAAACTGAAGTTATTTCCAAATAGCCAAGTCCAAATCCTCACACTTAAAATTCTTTCCATATTTAATGTTGTTCTTGTAGTGTAATCTATTTTTGTTATTTGTTAGTTTCTTTCTGCCTCAAACACCACAGGTTTTTCAGGCTTCTCTAGCTCATTAGTAGAAAGAAACAGAACATAAAGTGTGCCATTGCCTCTGGACAGTCACCTTTATTCCATTTGGTGGCTTAAAGGACTTCACTTTTTTTATATAAAAGTATAAAATGTAAGTATTAGACGAAAGATTCCATGTTTGCAAAGCTAAAATAAATGTCACAATAAACCTTAATATTGAGATGCATGAGCATATACATTGCTTGATTGCTTGATGATTGATTTGAGTTGGTTTGTATACTGCTCTTCACAACTGTCAGACTGGTCAAAACATAAAAGCAATATTGTCTGTGTATCTTCTGACAAGTGGTCTGGAGAGAGCAGAAGGGTTAAATGCTATCTTGGAGATTTAGATTATCAACCATTTCCCCCCCTTGAGATTCATGTACTGTAATAAGAGATCCAGTTTATGAAAGCAAAAGGGAGAGAGGTAATGATTTTTGAATACATTGCCATTTTCTGTCCTTAGGCAGAAGTAGCACATATGGGAGATGAGATGCCTTGGAGTTATGAATTCACCATTTTTTATTTTAACATTAATTGTTAACCATCCCTATTTTTTCCTTTAGGATTAATAACTATTTTTAATTATCAGTTTACACGTTTTTCTGTCTTACATGTCTAGAAAATAGTTGAGACATCTAAGTCTTTAAAAATCTTTAAAATTATACATACTAAATATTTTGAAGACCATTTTGAACAAGGAGTATAATGAATTTGCTAAGAAAATGTAAATTCAGTTTAAATAGCCTAAAATGTATATTTATGAGACCTGAATTATAATAATTTAATTAATTATTGTCAATAGAGTTTCTAATATATCTAGAACAATTCAATTAATGTTTTCACAGGACCATTAAGAAAGTAGGACTGGAAGGGACCTCATGAGGTCATTTAGTTTACCCCCGGCCCAAGGCAGGAGAATTATCTTAATTAAACTATCCCAGCCAAAAGTCAAACTAAACTGCTCTTGAAAATTTTTAAGGAACAAGATTCCCATTTTTCAAGGTAAAAACACCACATTCCTTACTCCAATGTTTGACCACCTTTAGGGTTCCTCCTAATCTCCAACCAAAATTTCCCCTGATAAAACTGGAGGCCATTGCTCCTAGTCCTGTCCCCTATGGCTACAGATAAAAGTCTATCTCCATCTGCTCTGTAATCACCCTTCAGGTATTTTAAGACTATTCTCAAATCACCACTCAGTTTTTTCCTCTCCAGACTAAATAGCTCTAGTTCTTTCGTGCTTTCCTCATAAGCCTTGCCTCTCAGGCTACTGATCATTTCTGTTGTTCTGTTCTGGGTTTACCTCATTCTTGAAGTATTGGGCCCAAACTGGACACAGTACTCCAAGTGCGGCCTCACCAATGTTGACTGGAATGGAACACTTCTATTGATGCAACCCAGTATGCTATTGTTTTATTTTGCAATGTCAGCCTATGTTCAGCTTATAGACCACTGTTACCTGAGTCCTTTCCTGCAGTACTGCCAATCATTCCATAGTCTGTATTTGTGTAAGCAATTATTCCATGCCATGTGCAGGACTTTGTATGGTCTTTGTTGAGTCTCATCTGATTGATTGTGAAATATTTCTCCACACTAGACAGGTCATTCTGGATGCTAACCATACCTTCTAGAGTATCTTCAACTCCATTCAACTTGGCATTGTCTACAAATGTGCTATGCTTGCTAAGAGCCCAAAATTATTAATGAAGATATTAAACAATATTCAGGCCAGACCTCTGGGGAACCCCACTTGATAACCTCTCCCAACCCGACATTGAGCCATCCGTGACTACTCGTTCAGCACAATGATCTAACCAGTTATGTATCTACCTTACAATACTTTACTCTGTCTTTCAGTAGCTTCTTAATGAGAATATTGTGGGAAACCGTGTTAACAACCATGCTAAACTCAAGGTCTATGCTCTCCCTCCATCCACAGAAACTGTCTCCCTATTATAGAAGGAAATCATATTGGTTTGGCATGACTTACTCTTGGTGAATCCATAATGGCTGTTCTTGATTACCTTGTTTTTTGGGTACTTCACAGTAGATTCCTTGAAGACCTGTACCATGGTCTTTCCAAGTATGAAGGTTGGGCTGATTGGTCTGTAATGCCGTGGATCCTCCTTCTTCCCTTTCTTAAAGATGGGCACCATATTTTTCCCTTTCCAATCTTCCAGGACCTCACTTAACAAGTTTACAAAGAAGATAGGTAATAGCTTTGGAATTACATCAGCTATTTCCTTTAGCACCCTAAGGTCCCTCCCTTCTGGCTCTGCCAATTTAAAAGCATCTAGTTTCTTTAAATAATCCATAACCCAATTTTCGAGGTAGTTTGTCTCTAAGCCTCTCTTTCCTGCCAATTGCACTTATTTGGTACGGGCCCCTATTTGTGAAAGCTGAAGTAAAAAAAAAAATCATTAAATACTTTAGCCTTCTCTGCATCATTCATAAATATATTGCCATCTGCATTTCATAAGGGACCTTTGGTCTCTCTGGTTTTCTTCTTTTGACATACTTGTGAAATCCTTTTTTATTGCCTTTTATGCCCATTATTAGCAGCATGTCAAATTGTACCTTGGCCTTCCTCATTTTCTCATTGCATGCCTGTAGGATGCTTTTATGCTATTCTCTAGTACTATGGCCAACTGTCCAGTTTTTATAGGATTCCTTTTTGAGTTTCACCTTCTTACTAACTAAGGCGGCCTCCTGCTACCTTTCCAATTCTTCTGTTGCAGGATAGCTTGCTCCTGCACTCTTAAGATAACTTCCTTAAAGTCAGACAGATCTCCTGGACTCCTTTTCTCCTCAGACTTGCCCCCAGGAGATCCTGCCCATCAGTTCCCTGAGTTTGTTAATGTTTAATATAGTAATAATTAATCTTGGAAATTAATATTCAGCATAGTATAGAATTTGAAATTGATTTGCCTTTTGCCAACATGAATACAGGCTCTTGCTTTAACTAAAAATCGTTACAATTCAGAACAAGAGGACAGTTTTGAGGGCTTCTGTTATGAAGTTATTGTGTTGGTGTTTTGGGAATGAAACACAGAGTTAGCAATGCTCAATTTGTTGTAAATCAAACATTTCATAGAAGCATAGGATCATAGAAAATTAGGATTGGAATGGACATCAGGAGGTCATCTAGTCCAACTCCCTGCTCAAGGCAGGACCATCCCCAACAATATCATCTCAGATGACTTTTTCTACCTGGGTCTTAAAAACCTCCAACAATCTCTTCCAGTTTCTTACCCCACTCCTAGTAAGAGAGTTTTTCCTAATATCAAACCTAAACTTCCCTTTCTTCAACTTGAGACCATTGTTCCTTGTTCTGTTACCTGCTACCACTGAGAACAGTCTATTCAGCTAACTGTAACCTTCAGGTCCTTTTCTGTAAAGCTGCTGCTTAGCCAGTCAGTCCTCAGCCTGTACAAGTGCATGGGATTGTTTCATCCTAAGTGCAGGACTTTTCAGTTGTCCTTATTGAACCTCATGAGATTTCTTTTGTTCCAATCCTCCAGTTTGTCTAGATCTCTCTGAATCCTATCACTATGCTCTAGTGTTTCTACTACTCCCTCTTATGGGGGGGAGGGAGGAGCAGATGAAGATCAAAATGTATTGTTTCAGAAGGAAAGAATTAAAAATGGACTCATGGCCTGTGCACCAGACATATGAATTAGAAATAATTAAGTGTAAACATTGCTTCAGAAGAAGATAGAGAATCCCTTATTTCTCCTCAAAACATTACATTAGCTTGAACATGTACATCTCCCAATCCCACAGATATTTGGAAAATAATAGTTGTTGGCAGGTCTTTGTCCTGTCTGTGTTCTTACTTCTCTATATTCCTAGGCCCCTATGTACGGCCCTTATCACCATTTTCACCTTTGTACAGCTGGACAAATAATGCACATTTTTTGATTGGCTCTCAAGTCTGAAAAAAATGAAAAAGTATTTCAGCTTGAACTGTAAAGCATTTTGTAAATTTTTCAGACAACTGAATGTAAAATAATAAAATGTTTTGGATGTCTATCATTTAAAATACTGATATTTATTTTCAAGTTGCAACTATTTTGTTCCTTTCTCCTAAATAACTATTTTTATCTATTATTACTTTAACTGTTATCTTTACCAGACATCATGGTAACATTCAGAATTATCCACCAGAACTGGGCCTAAACTAATTTAACTGGGTCATTGTTAATTTAATGGTGAAAGTACACTTAAGACCTTTCAATCTATATGACTACTTTTACTATTTACATGACAGACTCTTTCACTCAGGGCCCCTCTACACATGCAAGTAAAGATGCAATGGGATATAATGCATAGGTTACTGGTGCCTCCTGGGTCAGGAGACGGGGCTGATTCTGCCAACTGGAAGGGCAGCCCTGCAACTGATCATGCTGACTGGGGGGGTCCGCCCATGGCTGATCTCGCTGACCGGGAAGCATGAGTGTGGCACCTGGAAGTGCCAGTGGCACTTCTCCTGGTGCCCCCTGCTCCCCAGCCAGCACTCACAGGGGAAGTGGGCACTGGCGCTTCTGCCTGCCCTACTACCTCTCACTCCCATTCACCTCGCTATATGTCACCACTCATCTAATGTGTAGCCTCACATCATGCCTCCTGCTGTGACACATGTTTATTTTGCACATGTAGCTGGTCTCAAGGGAGTTGTGTAATTACCCAATTAATTGCACAATACCTGTAACAGGGCCGGGGGTGGGGGGAGGGGTGTCACACAAGCTAATGAAGCTCTGTGCTGGTTCACGGCTGTCTGTTTATATATTGGAATTTAGGTTGTGAAGATGGGTGAGGGGAGAGATAATCCAATATGTACAATTATGTAACATTTCACAACTTATATGCTCTATATACATATATTTTTACATTTGTGTATAGCACACTTTGTGTGATTGAACTGATAACTGCTTATGGAGTTGGTATAAGATAGCAATGAAAGAAGCAGTGAGGATTAAAAAAAAAGTAAGGAAAGGTAAAATTGTGAACACTAGGACAAAAAGCTTGACATTATGTAATTGAAGAGAAGAGCCAGTGAAGTGATTCAACAGGAGGTGAAACCAGTATGGCAGGCATTTCATAAGAGAAAATAAAAGAAAATAGGTTAAAAACTTTAAAATGTATGACATACTAAAATAAATGTCACAAGTAATAGACAGTATCTGAGCACTTCCCACAGCACTGGGCAATTTCTTATCTGATGCTGAGAGGGTCAGGATTATGAAAATGTCCAACTGAAGTTATCTAGCTAAGCCCCTGTTGAGTTTACAAGGGTGAAAAAGTTCATCTTTTCAGAAATGACTGCAGGATCAATGCCTTGTTTTCTAGAACCACATGCTAAGATTACCCACAATACAGCTCCAGCGTGTGTTTGATTTCAGTTTCAAAAATAAAGTATAAAATATACCACATGAGAAAACATTTGAAAAGTTGTTAAAGGGAGTTTGGAGGTATCTTCTTTTATTTTTTAACAGTTTCCATGTACTGTCATTAAATCTATCCTTCATAGAAGATATTTTTTCCCCCATCTTTCAGGAGTGTTTTAGCAGTATCCAGAAAAAAGAAAATGGCATCAGAGTGGAGGTAGGTATATTACTTCAACCATATTTTTATTTTGATGATAGAATTTTAACCAAAAAGAAGCACCCCCTTCTGTTTCTGCACAGCATTATTTATCCATCTTTGTTCCTTATGCAAACCACTGATAGTCTTCAGATATAGTAGAAAGCTTGAGGATAATATTTAAAACAATATTTAAAATATTAAATGCTTAATATTTTAACAGGATTTTAGCCATCAGCATAGTGGTCCAGCTATTTTGGACATGCCTGCTTACACCATGCTCTTCATTAACACTGTAGGAGACAGATATGCATCTGTAATTTTAACAGCTCAATAATATTTAAAAATATACTGACTTCTGTGTACCTTATTATTGAAGTCATTATATCAGCTGTCTTGGCCAGGAGTCTGAGCAGGCGGAAGCCAAGATAGAGCCTGGCACAGGTCTGGGACCCAGTGGGCTGCATGTTTATAACTTAGTAGTTATAGGCACTGTTAAGGCAACATGCTGGCACAGGTCAGGGACCCATGGGGCTAAAACAGAGGACTGAGGCCAAGATACAGTCTCACAGAGGTCTAGAACCTAGCAGGCTGCCAAGGCCAATGATCAGGGGTTATAAGTCAAAGACAATAGCCTGGTACAGGTCAAGGCTGCTTGGGACTGAAAAGAGAGGGGCTGAGGCCTAAAGAGCTTTGAATGAGTCTGAACCCCAGCAGGCTGCATGGGCCAAAGCTGAGTAAACATAGACTGAAAAAAAATCCTGGCATGGGTCTTTGTCCCAGGGCACTGAACCCATTATGGAGCTATAGGGCTCAGTTGATGACAGTAATATCTGCAAGGCATGGGTGTGTTAATGGAGGTGGCCAGAGCCCACCGTGATAGCTATGAAGGCAATTAAGAACTGCAGAGTTATGACTGGAACCAATCAAACTGTGTGAGATAACCATGTCTGGAGAGGTCAGATCCTCATAAGTGGACCATACGTGGATGAGGTCAGAGCCCCAGAGAGAGGTAAATAGGATCAGGAGTGCATATAAAGGCAGGACCCACGGCCTCACGTAGAGTACGGTGGGGAGGAGGGAGACATGATGTGGAGTAGCCTTCCAACATAATATAACATTGACATCAAGTTGTGACTGGTGAGACATCAAAGGTGCATACCAATGAACTTGAATGAGGCAAAATTAGGTGGCCACCGAGGGCATCACAGCCTTCCTCATGGCCAGTCCTTATTATACACCTGCACAGAGTAAAAAAGCAGGGACCTCACCTTTTGTCACATAACACACTGACATGGATATAAACCATGTAGATAATATTTTTAATCCTTAGTGGGATGGTCATGTGAGGAAAGCAAACAGGAAGCAGGAATGTTGTCTCAATATGTCTGTTTAATATTTTTCAACCATTAGAAATAACTGAAAGTCTTATCTTGTCCACTTTGTTCTCTTTCATGATTCTTTATTGTTGTGCTGCATATTGATCTCTTCTGTTAATGCTGGTTTATATGCTGTGATTTATTTATTTAGTCATTTTATACATTGAGAGGCTGAATCTGTCCTTTGTGGTGTTTATGTAGTGTAAAATACTAGCTTTCCACTGGCAAATGTATTAACTCATTGTTACAGCTAAAATACACAGTCCAAATATTGTAACACAATGAAGATGAAATTTGGCATTCTCAGCTTTTGTTAATCTACAGTCTAGTGCTTTAGTATATGAAAACAGACATTTCTTTCTTTACTGTTTAATCACCTATCTGGAGAAATTACAGCTAGAAGAAATTAAAGCTAGAAGAAGTTAGGGGCTTTTAATAGTCTCTGAAAAGGCAGCAAGTTCAAGATGGTCTCTACATTAAATATATTTTCATTAAATGGAGTATACCAAAATGAGAAAAATATGAAGACTTTGTTTTTAAAAAGGGACAAGGGTCTACAGAAATCAGTCTAGTAATAAAGCTTACATTGCAATATTTTGAAAACAGAGGGGAGCAGAGGAAGGGCTGAGGGAACTGGACGAAAACAAAAGGAAGAAGAAAAGGAAACTGTGATATTGCCAGGGAACAAAAGAATAACGTAGTGACTAAAGGAAGTTGCAGTATTAACTAGAAATAGATTTTCAGAGGGTAAAAAAATAATGGAGTGAAAGAATAAAGCCAAAGCAGTTTGAGGAGGATGGGTGGGGTCTTGTAGTTGTTGGGGTTTTTTTTAAGATTTCATTCACAACAAGAGGTTATGTTTCACATAATCTTTAAAAGTATAAAATTAAGTATATAGGGACTTATCTTGAGGAGACTAAATCCTTTTGCATTACAAGGTTTATACAGCGGTGTCACAACCTTGTTCTGAACATCCAAAGATTACATTATAATATACAGCATCCAATCATATAGGCGAATGTGGGTAATAAAATTTAGGGCTCATAAACTGTCTCAGACTATGTACCTGTACTGCATTTTAATATGGTCTCTCTACTTTCTGTATCATTAAATCTGACATACCAAATTTTATTCCCTTTAGTCGTGTTGTTAGGATGACTGCCCACTAAATATAAACCTTAAGTGAAGATGACTTCACCTTGGTACTGCATTTTCTTTGCTTCAATTAACTTTAGTACTTACCCTGCTTCAATTAACTTTGCAGCATCTGTTGAGAAGGTCCTCTTATTAATGTGAGATATTTTTATAGGTCTGAAAACATATATTTGGAGAGTACACAATGGTACAGAAATGCATGAAAAAAAATCCATCTTCTGACAGCTGCCAACAGTTAAAGGGCCAAGTAAATGATGATGATGATAATTTTAATAGTCATATTGTATAACTTTGTATTTTAAATACTTCCTTACAAACAACTTATATTGCTCAGCTTTCCAAAGGTCATTTCTACATAGTCCTTTCCTTGATGTTGTGTGTTGTTCCTTTGCATTGTATTGATCTATATTTTACTGTAAATGCAAAGCAAGGACCATGACTTGCATGTATTTGCAGTGCTGTGTAAATAATATTATTTTTCATTGTAAGCAAGAAGCAAGGTACTTTTCCTTGTAGATATTTTATATGTGGAATCAGATGGGTATTTCAACTATGCCTTGAACTGTTAAAAGTTGGCTTTACTTCTGTGATCAGGAGATAGCAATAAGATACTTGAATTGAAGCATGAATTGTATGAGCAAAACTACACTGAATAGGGAGATGTGTCTATCTGTAAGTGAATGAAGCAGAAAAAGATTGCACAAACTGAACGGTAATGTCAGCTGAACAGATGCATGTTTTATAAAAATAAAGGCCAAAAAAAAAAAGTCTTGAGAATTAGGAGACCTAATTGTCATGATAGGGATGTAATTAATGAATGGTAATGATCTGAAACTGTAGGAGGAAACAAGTCCACAGCAACTCATTTTAATTCATCTTCTGTTCTAACAATTCTTGGTCCCAAAAGCGTTAATTTCCTTTGGGCAAAAATGTACAGCCTGATCCCGCCCAAAGGTTCAACAGTCAATTATCACTAGTAATCACACTCGACACAGATAGAAGGGGTCAAACACAACTATATTGTTCAACAATTAGTATAACAACAATATATCAATCAATACAATTAAATACAATTGTACATCAAAAATAAGAATACTAATATGCTACTAACCTCACTATACACAAAGATTCCTCAAAGGGAACTAGAGAGCAATCGGCTCTCTCCCACTCACTGCTGCTCTCTCACTCTACAAGGATATTGGTCCCCTGGACCCTCAACTTGCACCCTACCACAAACACAAGCAATACACTTACACACACCCTGGATGTGGTGACTCCTCCTTGGGCTGGCATCCCCTGGACTGCTACACCACAGTATACTCCCCAGTCATTTGCTATGAGGTCCTAACCAACCTGGTTCTCACTTGTGCTTACCTGCTCAATCACACACTGATCACTTGCCCTGCTGAGGACATGCACTCACACAAAGTTATTACTCATGCAGCCAGATGACAAAAACCAGGATGACCTCAGTCCTGTCTCCTTTATACCCTTAATGACAACAGCTGTCACTCATTCTCACAACCAATCACAGTGTTGTGCACACCTTACATTCACCTCTGCACTCTGCAACCTCATTCTGCACACAGCACTCAATCCAACAAAGAAAGTTTATGTCAGGTGAACTTTCCCACCTAAAACTATATACGCTATGCATGCTCAAACGTAAAAAAGTAAGTCACTGAGCCTTTGGGGTCATAAGTTCAACACCCAGTGAAAGAGTTCTGCACTCTTCGTTCAACAAGACTTGTCTATTATGAATCAGGGTTGAGTTAACATTTGTTACATTTCTAATTTCATTCCTGAGCGACTGCTTGTCAATGTGTTCCATGTGCTTTCATCTTCTCCAGTAAGTTCAATCAGAATCTAAACCAAGATTTTTGGATATTCAACTTAAAAAACTTCAAAAGGTGGTTTTCAGAAAATGCTTTTGTCACTAAGAATGAATCCTCAATATTAAAGTACACAACCATTGGCTACCTTTCTATTGTTCTGAATTGTGCATTTTACTTGGTGATCAGCCATTTGAGATATGTCTGTGATTTATTAGTTGGTTAGAATCAACACATATTAGTATATTTTCAATTAATATTTTAGCAGATTTTCAGTAAAGAAAAAATATTGTGATTGTTTAGATCAGGGGTGCTCAACCTCTGGCCTGAGAGACAAATGTAGTCTGCTGAGCACAGCATCTGACCTGCAAGGCTTCCAATGGAATGAGATATTTGGTGTCAGGTCAGTTGTGGCTGTTAATATCCCCCCCCCCCCAAATTCCCAAACCTCAAGCCCTGCACAACCAATCAGAGCCAGGCTAAAATCCCATCCCTCGGTGGAGCCAATCCATGCCCCTTTCCTCCCACAGGGCTGGATCCCATCCCTCTGTGGAGCTGGGCCATGCCCCCTTATCCCCACTCCCTTTAGGACTGGGTCATGCCTTCTTCCCCATGCAGGGCTAGGTAATGCACCCTTCCTCTATGTCTGGATTAGGGTTGGGCCATGCCTCCTCCTCCCCCCACAATGGGGCTGGGTTAGAGCTGGGACATGCCCCCTTCTCCTCCATGGGGTCAGGCTTGAGTTGGGTCATACCCATTCTTCCTGCAGGACCAGGTTGGGTCCAGGCCGTGCCCCCTCCCTGCACCGTGAGGCTTGGCTACACCTTCTTCTCCCCTGCAGGGTTGCCCCCCTTCCCTTTCAGTATGAGTTTGCCTGTATCTGCTTTGTGCCTTTGACAATCTCTTCCTTATAGTTATATATAAGGTTTATTCTTTTAACTAACAAAGTGTATCTGGTGACCAGTTCCCTTAGTATCACAGCAGTTACCTCACCGTAACAAGGCTTTATCAATAAAAAACCCCCCCTACCAACATAAGTTACCAATTATACCAGTATCATTGTTTCTGTACCAGAATTTTTAATGGAGTAGCTATGTCAGCTAAAGGCACACATCTAATAAAACAGTCCAGTAAAACTTTTAAGTGCAAGCTGTCTAGAATTCTTAGTCTTCATTCTCTAAATCCAAGGTAAGATTTCCAAAAATGCCCAAGGTGGTTAGTAAAATAGGACTTGTTCTCCTAGCTCTTTTCCCTGGTCCTTAACATTAATGTGACTTGTATTCCTCCCTAGGTGCTTTAGAAAACCTAGTTATTAGACAAGAAAATGACCATGTGCAAATTCCTATAGTCACTTTAACAAATAGAAAATTTGTTGTCGATTTGACAAATCAGAATTTGAACTAATTGTAGGACTTTACTACTTTTAGAATTAGTACATAGTCTTCCTTTAGCTGGGTGTCATTCAACCAGCAGAAATTATTATAAAAAAGGATATAACACTTCTCAACTGACATTTATAATGCTTCCAGATTATTTTACAAAAAATACTCATTACTTCCACATTAGTCTGTAGTGGTTTAAGCAGTAGTCTACTGTCATAAAAAAACAATGTCACCAAGGTTTCTTTCCCAGAATCCTGCATTCTGTTGTGACTTTATTTAAAGCAATCTTAGAAGTGTTAGGTATTTTACTTCATGAATCTCAGATAGAAGTAACAGAGTATAAGGTCTTCATTAGTTCTTCTGTTTTTTCAATCTCAGTTTCTCTCCTTTCACATTACCCAATGCTATCCAGCAGTTCTCCTTGCACCATTTCTGAAATGGCCCCCTCAACATGCTTTGCTTTATTTCAGTCCTTCCTTTCACTCTTGAAACTTAATTCTTTGGGGGCATTCCAAAATGTATCTGTTTATATATGCCCCATTCCTTTAATGAACTTTCCCTGTACTAAAGCTCAGCTGAGTTAGTGCTGTGCTTGAAGATAGAAATAAGGCATTGTCTTGCAACTCTTCTGTTGCACATGCTATAATACATTCTAGTTTCTTTTCACTTCTGCCTTTGTGGTCATAGCAATTCTACTAGTCAGTAGGAAATTTGAGAGGTACTTGCATACCTGCATTTAATAATTTACCTAAACGTTTTTTCAGATAAGTTGTTTGGGTGCCATGATATTTCCTTTATACATGTGTGGAATGATGGTATTCAATTGCTGCCTTGGCACCTGCTATGAAGGTATACCTAGTTTTAGGAATGAATCTAATACATGTAATTAGGAAGAAACAAATCTCAAGAAGTAAACATTCCTGCCATCTTGAAAGTCTCTGTGAAAGTGTTTGCTTTTATATAGCAGGTTTCTGCTAAAGCCTTCAAGCTGCATTGATGGCATATCCTATTATATAGTCATTTGTCAACTTTCTGGATTTGTGTTACCTTTTAAACTTAGCAGCAAATAAAGCAATATCTCTACACAGAGATTTTCATAAAACAGACTTATTTTCTGCAAAGATAAGGATTAAAAAGATCTAAAAAGGACAAGCCTACCGACTACCAAATCTGCAGGGCAAGTCTGTTGGAATAGTTCTATATATTCATGTTTAACCTAACTCAAGTCAGATTTCATCTGTGTTTTACTTTGCAGACTGTGGTCATAATCTTTCTTTGATAAATGTTGAGTCAGCCACCATTATTCCATAGGGTAGCTGATAGAAATTTGAGCTGAAGTTTCTTGACAGTGCTAACTAGTTTGCAGTTAATGAACATGTTCTGGCAACTGTTCTTTGTCACAGACCCTTGTAAATATGACATTTTGAAAAAAGAGCATTTCTAATCTCCTTTGAATATGAAGGTAGCTTAGTACTGTTGGAAACACCAACAACACAGCAACAAAACTAGTGTATTTACAAATTGTTCACCTCTTCTGTTTTTAGTAGTTTGTATCTTTGTAGGTATTTCAGTGTCAAGGTATTATACATGTCAAGCTCATGAATAATCAGGACTACATGCTGGTTAATGTAACCTTTTGCCATTAAGGAAGCATTTAACTTTCCTAATGTTAAAGGTATAAAGCAATTAAATTATTTTGCTTAATTGTCTTCCATCTTATAAACTATATTATATTGTATCTGAGTACATAAAGGCATAATTTCCTTGTTCTTAGGAACTTATTTTTCTTAAAACTTATAGGTGGATGGAAATTTGGTAATACATCATTTTAAAGAATCAAATTCATTATATCATGTAGTGTTTCTCATTTCTTCCTGTCTGTGAAATATGGTTTTTTAAAAGAAAACAAAAGGAAAACATGTAAAATTATTATTTAATGTATATAAAATAAAAACTGGTTTCAGTGGGTATGGAAGGTAAAAATAATCAAAAAGTTATAATAATAAAAGAATTAGGAGTGGGATTTCTTACTGTGCCGCATTAGAAGTGTAAAATTACTTTTGTTGTACTGCTGGGTCGCCTTTGTGCACTGATGATGTAATGGTTGAATAGAATCTCTTTGTTAAAACCCCCAAGAAAGAGAGCTGGATATTTCTTGTCATAGGGTCTTTTTTATGCATGTGGATTATGCAAGATTTGGCAAGGAGTCTGGAGATGGAGTGGGGTCAGAAATGAACCTACTGTACAAGTTAGAGAAGTTGGTTAAACTCTTGCTGACATTGTCCTACTTACCCTCCCGAAATATATCATTTAAATATTGGAAACACTTGGTATAGATAATATTTAACTAGATTAAGTACCAAAGCTTCAGTCTAGTAAGCAGATGGAAAAAGTAGACATATATGTATATATTGACAGAGGAGGGCAGGGTTTAGGGGTTCTTCCAACATCAGAACTGAAGCATTATCAAAGGCTAGTGGTATGCTTATAAGAGTGTTTACTTTGCACACACTTGCTTTACTGACTCAGCACTATTTCTCTTTAATGAGAACATATTGGAAAAGTCTTTTGTTGCCCCCTCTCCCTCTCCCTGCATCTTCCCCTCTTTTGAGGAATAGTCTAGCTATCAAAAATAGAGAATTGGGTATCAGGTGTTCCCAGTCTTATTTCTGACACGGGCTGCTCCAGTAGCATGCAGACCCCCATCCTCAGCCACGCAGGCTACATTTGCAGGGCACTCCTCCCCACCCGCAGGCCTTTCCCCCTTGTACAGCAGTGGGAGAGGTGACTGCCCAGGCCCATGCCCTATATACTTAACTGCTTGCAGACCCCATGTAGATTGTGAGCAAAATCCTGGCCCTTTGTGGGCCACATGTGGACTGCAGGTAGTCAGCTGGGCAGCCCTAATCTAGTCCAACCCCCTGAACAGAAAAATAATGTCCTGTTCCTCAGCCATACATACTTTCTGAAAATCACAACTTCCCTAGGCACATTTCCAGACCCATTTCATTGTCACTTCCTGTAACTTCATTCGTGTCAAAGATTATGTGACATCACTTCCTGATGTGATACCACTTCCTGTGAGGTCTTTGAATATGGCTCGCTGGCCCACTGGGTGATAAAAAGTTTGTGATCCAGCCCCACATTCAAAAAGGTTGGACACTCCAGTTGCGGCCTTGGCTCCACCACAATCCACTGGCTGGGAAACTGGCTCCGTGGTCAGACCCAGAGGGTTGTAACTGATGGCAGTCACTCATCGTGGTGCCCTGTGACCAGTGGGGTCCCTCAAGG
>NW_017728916.1:19939787-19958571 GCF_001723895.1 Crocodylus porosus
TGCCAGCGATGGTGGTTCAAGCGCCTACATTGAACACCTTCAAAAGTAAACTGGATGCTTATCTTGCTGGGATCCTATGACTCCAGCTGACTTCCTGCCCTTTGGGCAGGGGGCTGGACTCGATGATCTCCCAAGGTCTCTTCCAGCCCTAATGTCTATGAAATCTATGAAATCATATTGTCACTGAAAGGAAATGATCCATCATTTCATTCTGTGTTTGTACAGCTGGAAGCACAGTGGAGTCCTTATATCACTGAGGTTTCTGGGTTCTCTGATAACAATAATACATTATTTGAAATGTTCTAACACAAAGACCTAGATTGTTTTGACAACTTAGTAAGGTAACAAAGTGTTGTGTCTTACTGTGTTTTCCTTGTACTCTCCCTTTAAGGCCAAAGCCCCCATGTTCAGCACTGCAGGGTTCAGTCACTTTGTGGCAATTTTTGCAGCACTGGGACTCCATGTTCTCTGCCATGAGGAGCCAGAGGCATTCTTGGTTCCTCTCTCTCCACAGGACTGGACGGTGTCAAATCAGAGGCAGAGCAGGTATAAGATCTGTATATGCATGCTGATGCAACTGTTAAGATCCACCCTGGATATGATTCCAGAGTGTTATAATAATAAATGATTGTTAGTTCAACACAGCAAGGTGCAGAGTGTTGTTGCTGAACCCACAACATATCACAAAGATAGAAGTGAAAGCACTTTTTTGCATATTCTTGTTGTGATAAATTCATGCTCAGACCAAAATTCCCCCTGTTAAATAGTACTTTCTGATTTCTCTGACAGAAAGGAAGATGAATTCAGGGTGTCTGAATACAGTTGTTTTCCGTTTGCAAAAATGGGACAGCAAAAAATCAGGGTATCTTCTGTGCCATTCATTCATTTTCAAAAATGTACAGGTTTTGTTAACATGACATATCTGGTAACAAACAACACTCAGGCAACCCCCTTGAGCAGAAGTTTCAGGCTGAGCACTTGTACCCTTTCCCAAATAAAGACACTTGTTTTTGTCTTTCTGAGGTTTGCATATATATACAGCTATAGTATCTATTAGAGGCAGGTCCTGTCAGACCAACCTGGTGGCCTTCTATGACCAGGTCACCAAATACTTAGATGCAAGGGTAGCAGTGGACGTAGTCTTTTGGGACTTTAGGAAGGCCTTCGACACTGTCTCTCATCCCATTCTCATTAAAAAACTGGGTAACTGTGGTGTCAGCACCTACACAGTCAAATGGGTCACTAATTGGCTGGAGGGCCACACCCAGAGAGTGGTGGAGTATGGGTCATTTTCGATCTGGAGGGATGTGGGCAGTGGGGTTCCGCAGGGCTCAGTCCTCTGGCCCGTGCTGTTCAACTTCTTCATCAATGACTTGGATGAGGTGCAAAAAAAGCACCCTGTTCAAATTCACAGATGACACTAAGGTGTGGGAAAAAGTGGGAACAGTAGAAGGGAGGAATAGGCTGCAATCAGACCTAGACAGGTTACAGGGGTGGGCGGATACAAACAGGATGGGATTCAACACTGACAAGTGCAAGGTGCTGCACCTGGGGAGGAAGAACTAGCAGCATACCTACAGGTTGGGGAAGTCCTTTTTCATCAGTTCAGAGGCAGAAAAGGATCTTGGAGTCATCATTGATGCCAAGATGAACATGGGCCAGCAGTGTGGGGATGCAGTCAGGAAGGCCAACCATACCTTGTCATGCATCCAGAGATGCATCTCAAGTAGGTCCAAGGAGGTGATCCTCCCCCTCTATGTGACACTGGTCAGGCCACAGTTGGAGTACTGCATTCAGTTCTGGGCACCACACTTCAAGAGGGATGTGGACAACATGGAGAGGGTCTAGAGGAGGGCCACTCACATATTCAGGGGCAGCAGGGCAGGCCCTACGAGGAGAGGCTCAGGGACCTGAACCTGTTCAGTCTCCACAAGAGAAGGCTGAGGGGGGATCTAGTGACCTGGTACAAACTAGTCAGAGGGGAACAGCAGGCATTGGAGGAGTTCCTGTTCCCCTAAGCACTACCAGGAGTGACTGGAAATAATTGTTACAAGCTGGCAGCAAGTAAATTCAGACTAGACATCAGGAGGAGCTACACTGTCAGGACGGCTAGGATCTGGAACCAAGTTTCAAGCGAAGTGCTGCTGGCTCCTACCTTGGGGATCTTTAAGACAAGGCTTGACAAACACCTTGCTGGGGTCATTTGACCCCAGTACTCTTTCCTGCCATGACAGGGGGTCAGAGTTGATGATCTGCTCAGGTCCCTTCCGACCCTACCAACTATGAAACTGTAAACTATGAAACTATATAAGCAGGTAAGTGTATAACTAATGTGTTTCTTAACTGCCATAACTTGAAAAAAAAGCAGTATTTGAAATCATCTGAAATGCTGCAGCTGTGTGACAGGAGAGATCTGTGGGAGCTCTTTGAACTAAATAATCATTTTTTCTCACTGCTTTATCCTGCTGTTCAAGATGTTCACTATTGATATTTGTGTCCATCTTATTAAGGATTAGGTGACATTGAGATGACTGCACAATATAAATATATTACAGATGCACTCTTTGTGAATTGATTAACTCCTTCTGCAAGTATAATTTTGCCTTACTTCCTTTTCAATTGGCTTGATTTGTAATGTTTTCTTTCCTGGGTGTTTATATTTTAATAAGATGCATGTTAATATGCTAATAGCTTTGAAAAGGATTGTTATTCATGTCTTGGGCTACATGGGTTTCAGCAGTATAAGGTGAAATGATTATGAGTAGAGGATTTACCAAAGCTTGATACAATACGCATAAGAAAGGGAGGGAGGATGGGAGACAGTAATGGTATTCATACATTAGTATTCAGTAAGCTCATGTCAAATGTACTTTATGAAGACTTCATCACCACATGGCATTAGTTCTTCAGGTATTGTCAAATGGAGGGAAGGTTCTCCATCAAGACTGAAAGGTTTGATAAGCAACATGGAACCAATACATTTCAAATAAAACTGTAAACTGAAACCTTAAAACAAAATTAAGCTGGAAATAAAGATTATTTAGGCATTTTTGTATACAGATGTTGCTGAAAGACACTGTTTCTAAAGTGCTGATTTATTCCTCACTCCTATGCAGAATAACAACTTGGCCATTCAGCAAATTTAATGAAGTTGGCAATATGTAAAACAGCAGTAGCCTGAGATATTTTCTCCTCTTTACCAAAGCCTCCTTCTTCAGAGTCTTTTTCAGTGACCTTAGACTTTTCAGAATTCACAACACTCTGTATTATTTCTGCATCACTAAAAACATGTTCACCTCCTTTTGAGCTTCGACCCACTCTTCTATCTCACTTTCTATAAGTTCGTTGACTGGGAAGAAGCATCATTCACCACTTCAAGAATTTGAGCTATTGTGTATTTTCTATGTCTCACATTATAACCTTTGAAGTTTTCTTTATCAGAAAACCCTTCTGCAAACAGAACACTATGCCACAATTTCTCCAAATTCTTCTTAATGTTTTACTGTTTACAGAATTCCAGGCACTTGCTGAATTTAAAATGACATCTTTTATGTTATAAAGAGATTGAAAGTTCTTGATAGTGCCTTCATGATTGATTAACTTTCTCAGAAAATCTCTTCTGTAATAACACTTCATGTTCTGGATAATGCCCTGGTCCATTGGTTGAATCAGTGAGGTAACATTGACAGGCAGGAAGATGGTAAAAATATTACCTGACACTAACTCACATTCAGGAGGGTGAGCTTGACAATTGTCTAATAACAGAATAGCTTTACTATCTTGAGGTTTTCCAATTTTTCTAAAATGTTCTTTCACTGAGGGTACAAAAACATGATGAAATCAGTCATAAAAAAATCTTTGTCCATCTATGCATTACTTTTGGCTTTGTAAACAACAGGCAAATGTGTAATACCCTTAAAAGCTCTAGGACAATTACATTTTCTAACCACTAAAAGCTTCACTTTATGTGTACCTTCTGCATTAGCACACATAAGCACAGTTATTCAGTCTTTATTCTGTTTGAAACCAGCAGTACTAGATTCATCTGCACCAGCAAAGGTAGAATTCAGCAAACGTTACCAAAATAGGCCAGTTTCATCTGTGTTGTAGATTTGGTTAGGGGATAGATCACGCTGAGCAGCTAGTTTGTTAAAAAATTCACAATAATTTTCAGCAGCTTTGTGGTCAGTTGCTTTTATTGCACAGGCACATCTAGCCTTCTAATGCCGTGACAAAGTTTAAAACACAAAAGTCATCCAGCCAAAAATGTGCAGGGATCAGTCAAATCCATTTGCTTTTAGAAATCTTTCACTTTTTTTAATGAGCATTGGGTCAGAGATAGGGACACCCTCTGATCATTTTAATGAAAACCATTCATATAAAACACTATCAAGCTGCTTCTAATTTAGGCTTATATAGTGTATGGCATTTTTCAACAGCTTTGGTTGTCTCAGAACTAGAGAAGAATTTGAGCAATTGTTCCTTTTGAGCCTTGATATTGTATATCATTGACAATCCAACATTCAACTCTTTCATCAGAACATTACAGTTCTCACCTTTTTCTAGACATCTGCAAATGTCTATTTTCTGCATTAATATCAACACAGCTTTTTCACTTTTCACCTTTGCTTTTTGATGCAATAAAAAGCATATTGAATGCCATAATAGTCAGCCACCCCAAACACCAGGGCAGCCTGGCTGCAGGCTGCTGCAGCAGCGGTGAAGTGTGCACACCCCCATATACCCTCATGGGTACCCTCAGAGTGGCACAGGAGGCAGTAAACTGGCATAGTGCTGTGTGCATCCTGCTGCTGAAAGCAGCCCAGCAGGCAGCAAAGTGGTGCGATGCCATGTGTGAACTGCTGCTGAAAGTGGCACAGCAGCAGAGGAACAGTGCGGTGCCACGCTGTGTTTATCCTGCCACTGAAAGGGGCACAGCAGATAGCAAAGCAGTGTGGTATGGTACTGTTTGTGTCTCGCCACTGAAATTCCAGTTAATAAAGTATTCTGGGAAGTTAAATGCTGGATAATAGAGATTTTACTAGAATTATTTTGACAACTTTCATCCTGAGGGATTTGGAGTAAGCGCCAAATCTACTTTCCATTGCATGGCTGTTTCTAAATGACCAGCTTTTTATTTTCAGTTGCAGGTGGCCACTTTTGTCAGTCAATGAGAAACCCAATCATGTTTCCTGATATTATACAAGATAGTATACAATCTCACTGTTGTATGTCTGACTTAGTCCAACTGTTATGTTTAGTTTCTGATTGTAGCCTGAAAAATTCATATCAGTAGATATTGAAAGTATTTCTTAAAAATTATATTTAAAAGGGGATGTATTAAGTGTCCAGCTCCTTTAGAAAAAAGAAGGAATTAGATTGAAAATCTTTCTGTAAAACTTCTTGCATCCTGTAAAGGTGGGATTTTATTGCTAGAAAAGGCACTTTGTCATTGCAACCTAATTAACATGTAGGAATTTACATGTGCTAACATCCTAATGAAGGCAAGATGCTGCTGTTTTTACCCCTGTGTAGCTAGCTCACATTAGTAATAGGATGAGGGTAGCAAAATTAGTATAACTGAAGCCTGGTAAAAGATCCCCATCCCTGGTCTTCATTAGGATGGTATGTCTGTGTAGGAACACTGTGGACATATACTTTTTTGGTAGTAAAAGGTATTGATTAACACTGGATTTGCTTAAATAAGTAACATTGAATAAAGATTTATATAGCTACAGGCAAGGATGGCTATAGGTTTTACATGGAACATGGGAATTTCCCAGTGCATAAAGGAATGAGGGGACTGCTCAACAAAGGTCTCCTTTCTTCCTTTACAAATTTCTTTATCATCTTCAGACAAAGACTTAGAGATGTAAGGACATGCAGTTCCATCCTCATGTGTTTGTTGTGAAGAACTATAACCCAAGCATCTTCATTAGTGTAGAGAAGAGCATACAAACTGCCATTTACTTGTCCATACCACAGGCTCCTGTGTCACACAGTGACAGAAAATGGATGCTGAAAGGGAGAGTGAAGTAGGTATGACCAGGGTTTTTTCCCCACTGTTTCTCTCTCACTTGCAGCCTACATCATTTAAGGTCTAGGAAGTTCTAATTCAGAGGTCAGATCCATAATTCCTAAGCTGAGTAGCTATCAATGCCCCTTTCTTCCAAGAATTTGACCAATCCCTTTTTGCATCTGGCTAAACTGTCAGCTTCTACAACATCTGGTGGCAATGAGTTCCAAACTTAAATTACACATGGTGTGAAAAAGAACTTCCTTCCTTTTACATGTTCCATGTAAAACCTATAGTTATCCTTGCCTGTAGCTATATAAATCTTTATTCAGTATTACTTATTTAAGCAAATCCAATGTTACTGACTCAAGCAAGGAAATTGGGGGCCCAGCTCAGAGATGGAATTTGGGGGAGCTGAGCTCAGAGATCATCTCTTAGCCTAAGACACTTCTACACATAAGTTTTGCTTAACTGTTAATTCACTGAGAAGACTAGTAGAATTGGTAGGTTCAGTGCTCATAACAAACTATTAGAGCATAGGAGGGTGACAAGTAGCCTAAGAGATAATTGTAAAGAATAATCAATATTTATGTTCTTTTTTCCCCACCCACTTGTATTGCAGTTTAATAGGGAACGTTGAAAAGGAAAATAGAGAAACAAAAGTAAAGAGGGCCATGAAGTTAAGAAAAGTAGAAAATAGATTCTAATCAACTGCCTATTTTAAATAGATTTTTGAACAATCTCTAAGGAAAATAGATGTAGGAGTTATTGCAGAAATTTGTACTTTTAACACCGTGCAATAATCAAGTAAACTAAAACCTATGGGAAACCTCCAACTTTTCATGTCAGTTGCATACAAGATATACAAGAAAATTTGTGTTGGAGTATTCTGCCCTTGATCTTGTGCTTCTTATGTGAATCAATTCTATTATAAGAGGCCGGTGGTATACAAATTATTCCAATCAGTTATTATCACACAGATTTACAGATGCTTTACTCAGAATAAGCGTTTACTCAGATACTTTATTCAGCGTGATATATGTACACCAACATTTATGCCAGCTTGTATAATTCAACCTCAGGTTTTTTACAAAATACTACGTGAAATCGATAATAGAAAACTAAACAAAAACAGTAGATAGAGCACTGCAGCGGCCTTCAAATGAAGAGTAAACGCCTGAATATTTTTGTAAGAATGTGCATGTGTGTTTTTATTTATGCATACTATTAATTAAATAATTTTACATATTGCTTTAGACAGCAAAGCAAGTTAAATGGCTAGAGTAACACAAACATTTCCAAAAAGGTTATTGCAACATAGGAGAGACTTAAAACATTTTGTGACAAGATATTTATATTTAAGTTCAACTGCCTTGCAAGTTATTAATTCTTTATATTAATTCATTGCTCTTAATGTGGTGGAATAGGTTTATTCCTTAGTGAACATTTGAGCATCTTTTTATTGTCATTGCTCTAAAACCTTAAGTTTTTAGTTATTCAAGGATGAGCCACATCTGGATGGTAGGACTTCTTAATGTAGCTGCTAAAACTTCTGTTTTGGCACCAGAGGTGATGGTATTAATGCTGCTGCTGCACAATGCCTGTCATCAGAACCAGCAGCCTCAGCACTGATTGATTCTGTTGAACCCTTGTTACCAAGTGCCACCAATTTTAATGACCACCTCTAAATTCAATGGCAGCATAAACAAATATTTGCTCTCCCAGGAGAAACTCTCTTGGGAGTGCTTTAACCTTGTTGTCCCCAAGTTATTTTTCTCCTGCAGGTAAGAATTTCACTCTAAGAGAAAAAGCTTGAACATCTGTACACTTGGGGCTTGTTTCAGGAGAAATTGAATGTCTGTATGAAGACAACAGCTGTGTTCTCATGGGATTTGAGCAATGTCAGAGGTCTTAACTCCTTTATTGCTGACAGCTGTGGCCAAAAGACCCATGGGCTGTATAACCCAACTCTCCAGGTCTAAAACTAGTTCATGGTCATAAATTTGATGCCTCTCACTAGTAGATTTCATTTTTTTCCTGACTGTTTTGACAGAAAAAGCTGAAGTTCTTAAATCTCTATGAATTTAGGATGCTGCCATTCCATGTGTATAAATGTTTACATTTTCAACATGTACATATATCAGAAGGGTCACCAAGGACTATTCACTATACAAAGTAAGTTTTGGAAAAAAATCTTGAATCCAAATCTTGAATCTTTGGAAATATGACAGGGGAGTGGATTCTGTCCAACTCTTCATATCAAGATTCAATAGTTCTTCTCTGAATCTTTCATTTCAATCTACCATCAGAGCAGAGATTGAGTCTCTGTGTTTAACAGTTCCTGCAAGGTAAACATGTTTGTTTTTCATTTCATACGTAGTAACTGTTTTCCATTCACCTAAGGTGTAAGTGTATAGAGGTTCTGTTTGTTTATGTAACTTTTAATTGGGCCAATATTTTATAGTAGAATTCACTGTTGCCACTACCAATGAAATAAACTAATTGTTAGTGCTCACTACTGTTTCTCAATCTCACATTAGGTTACTACTCTTTGATTTTCAAATAATAATGAATTTCTTTGGATTGATCGGAGGAGGGAAAACTATTCCATTTGAAAATGTAACTCTTATTTACTAATTAGAGAGGTTTTTTCCTTCAGTGATAATTAGCATTCACAGAAACACTCTTGAAGGGACTGTTAAGAAGTTATATAGCAGAAGAAATTAGT
Source organism: Crocodylus porosus (assembly GCF_001723895.1). Classification (NCBI taxonomy): domain Eukaryota; kingdom Metazoa; phylum Chordata; order Crocodylia; family Crocodylidae; genus Crocodylus; species Crocodylus porosus. The sequence goes on from NW_017728916.1 coordinate 19,948,532, forward strand.
AATACAGCCCATGTCTTTCAGTTTTCCCTCAAGTATTCAGAAAGATCAGCTATGTAATTAGTGAGCTGTTCTCCCAAGTAGCTATTGTCCAAGCCAAAGAAAGTTGCTCTCAAATGTGTGCATTAGTAGCTTCAACTTCAGGTACTTTTCACCAAAATTGTTGGAGTCCTCTGGCATCTCTTTTTTCAATATTATTAAAGATTGTTGCATTTAGAATTTTTTCTTTCATATGATCACTGGAACTAATGAAGAAAAAATGCAGAACATGGAAAAAAGTCTCTATCTAATTAAATTACATTATTTTTCTTTGTTGTTCATTATAACTTGCTTTCATAGGTTCATAGTTGGTAGGGTCGGAAGGGACCTGAGCAGATCATAAAGTTAGACCCCCTGCCATGGCAGGAAAAAATACTGGGGTCAAACGACCCCAGCAAGGTATTTATCTAGCCTCCTCTTAAAGACCCCCCAGGGTAGGAGCCAGCACAACTTCACTTACAGAATCATAGAAGTAGGGTCAGAAGGGACCTTGTAGATCTTCAAGCCCGACCCCCTGCCTGCGTGCGAGAAAAAGACTGCACTCAAATGAGTCCAGCCAGGTAGTCATCAAACCTCTTCTTAAAGATCCCCAGGGTAGGAGCCAGCAGCACTTCCCTAGGAAGTTGGTTCCAGATCCTAGATGCCCTGACAGATAAGTAGCACCTCCTGATGTCCGGTCTGAATCTACCCTCTACCAGCTTGTGACTGTTATTTCGAGTCACTCCTGGTAGTGCTAGGGGAAACAGGGACTCCACCACTGCCTGCTGGTCCCCTCTGACTAGTTTGTAACAGGCCACTAGATCCCCCCTCAGCCTTCTCTTGTGAAGGCTGAACAGATTCAGGTCCCTGAGCCTCTCCTCATAGGGCCTGCCCTACTGCCCCCTGATCATGTGAGTGGCTCTCCTCTGGACCTTCTCCATGTTGTCCACATCCCTCTTGAAGTGTGGTGCCCAGAACTGAATGCAGTACTCCAACTGCGGCCTGACCAGTGTCACATAGAGGGAAAGGATCACCTCCTTGGACCTGCTCGAGATGCATGTGTGGATGCATGACAAGGTGTGGTTCACCTTCCTGACCATGCAGCTGGCTTTCCTTCCCCACACTGCCAGTCAATATTCATTTTGGCATCAATAATGACTCCAATATCCTTTTTTGCCTTTGCACTGACGAGAAGGGAGTTCACCAGCCTGTAGGTATGCTGCTGGTTCTTCCTCCCCAGGTGCACCACCTTGCACTTGTCAGTGTTGAATCCCGTCCTGTTTGTATCCGCCCACCCCTGTAACCTGTCTAGGTCTGATTGCAGCCTATTCCTCCCTTCTACTGTTCCCACTTTCCCCCACATCTTAGTGTTATCTGTGAATTTGAACAGGGTGCTTTTTTCCACCTTGTCCAAGTCAGTGATGATGTTGAACAGTATGGGTCCAAGGACCAAGCCCTGGGGGACCCTACTGCCTGCATCCCTCCAAGTCAAAAATGACCCATCCACCACCACTCTCTGCGTGCAGCCCTCCAGCCAATTAGCGACCCATTTGACTGTGTAGGTGTCGATTGCACAGTCCCCTAGTTTTTTTAATGAGAATGGGATGAGAGACAGTGTCGAAGCCCTTCCTAAATTCCAGAAAGACCATGTCCACTGCTACCCTTGCACCTAAGGATTTTGTGATGTGGTCATAGAAGGCCACCGGGTTGGTCTAACAGGACCTGCCTCTAATGAACCCATGTTGGTTGCCCCTAAGCATAACCTCCCCTGCTGGCCCTGCTAACCTCCCCTGCTGGCCCCTTTTTTCCCTTATGCTATATCTCATTATTTTGTACCTAATGAAAGAGCCATCTGTACAGGAAGGAAGGAAGAAGCTGTTTCTTGAAGGGAGGACCAGGAAGAAAATTGAGGTGATGGTGCTCAGCCTTCCTCCCATGATCTCTGTGTCAACTTATTTTCATGGTCTTGTGTGGTGTATGACTCTCAATCACCTAAAAGTTGGATAGCCCTGTTTTATACATTAGGAAGATATCTGCAACTTGCTGTTAATCAAGAAAATATACATCCAGGAACTGTTTCTTATATTAATATAATAATAAAAATTGAGAACTTCCTTTGGGTTATAAAGTGGACATCTGTTACTTCATTTTGTTTTGATAGCTGCTGAGGACAGCTGATATTTCAGCATTTATTTATTTTTCTTCCTGACTAAAAGAGTAAACAGGTATTTCAACCAAAAGAGTTTTTTAGATAGATCCTGGAACTTGACATTTACATCAAAATCAGTGATACACATTTTACAAGAAGTCACATTTTTGTTAAAGAATAGCTACCCAGATTTTTTAATATGAAGCACTAATTCACCTGGGTTTGGAAGTCTCTCTCATTTCTGAAACATAACTCTAAGCCATCACAATTTTTCCAGCTCTTATTGGAATATTTAACTTGTACTTTAGAATTGTGCTTCATTTTTTTGTTTGACAAAGGCAAAAATTCCCTAAGTAGAGTGGGAATGTTTTACATTCCTAGTGAGAGACGTTATGCACAACCAAATTCCCACAGGGACATGCTTCCATCAAAATCAAGGACAGAATGTAGTTTTTTTGTATTAATGTATATTTTTTTAACATTTATCAAGATATTCCTGAGTGTATTAAGAGAATGAGATATTAAGTGTTTATGTGTGTGTGTGTGTTGCAGCATTAAGATTACCTATTGCTAAGGGAAAGCAGAAGAAGGGGGAAAGAAAACAAAAAATAATAATATAATTAAAAAAATGCCCTCAACTTCTGTGAGATCTAGATTTGCTCATTTCTGTAATACATTTCATGAAAGTTAGCAGCTGTCTGTCTTTGAAATGATATACATATTCCTCTTGTTCAGCTCTGAGGTCACTTACATGTACACACCTTCTCTGGTGTTGCAGGAAAAGCAGGCTCCATCAAACTATCTGAGGGTCTCTTTCTTTTCTTGGGGATAGACTATGGAAATATTTATTAAAAGATTTCTTTCATTTTTAAAAAACAAAAAGCTTTAATTACAAAGTACCTTAGCATGCAGTTCAGTCATAAAAATATGATTTAATTTAATACACTGTGACTCTTTAGGTCTGTCACATTAAAATATGTGGCTTACTCTTCCAACACAATGGCATGAGTGGGAGCCTCTCCAAGCTGCCTTTGAACAGAGGGGCAAGCAATTTTTTAAGTGACAGGTCTAATTTAGAAACAGTTTCAGAATTCTAAATGAAATCATTATTTTTATGACTAAGACTAATACAAAGGCACTCTTCAGTATCCACCCTTTCTCAATAAAGTATCTGATGCAGAACCTGCTTTTAGCAAAAGAAGCAGCCTCCCAAAGAAAATCTGTGGCTATCTTTAGGATTGGAATAGAGTTTTAGTGAAAGGATAAAAAAAATTCTCATCAATAATGCTTTATATTTAGGTTTAAGTATTGGTTATATAAAATATAAACAAGGTTCTCTTTTATATTGTCTTCTGCTGATATAATTCAGAGCTGAGGCTTTCCAGCAAAGGTGCACCTTAGAGAATATTAAAGTTGCTTAGGCACTTGTGGATGCCCTTTTGCTTTAAAACTCTGAACATAAGTTTGAGTTGAAACCCTGAAACACTGTGTGTAAATGGACACCATAGATTGTAAAATCAGGAAGCTTTTTAAATTCAGCTCATTGTATACACCACCAATCCAAAAGTGGATAGTCTACAGAGTATAACTGTCCTTGTATTATAAGGCACAATGATTTTATTTTGCCTCCTCCAGGGGTCAAATCAAGGCCATTGTTTTTAGAAATAAGTGATAGAAGAGTAGGGCTGTATGAAACAGCACCATTTCATTTCAACTTCTGTTTCACCATTTCAAAGGGACAGTGTTTTGTTTCATCATTTCATTTACTTTTGAATCACTGTTCTGTTTCATTTCATCAAAACTGTATCACTACTTCTATGTGCGTCAACGTTTTGCCCGTAGGCTACAATGGGGAATCATGAAAATGCATATACTTTTGTTATTTCTTGCCTGATTCAGATGGAAATTGTAGGGATGGTAGCCCCTTCTGGGGCCATGAATCCTGCCACGTTTCAAGGGAGATAGGTGCAGGGGTTTTGGGAACATGTACCTCAAGGTGCTGACATGCAAAACTTGTGTCACTTGCCAGCAGCGGTAACCTCCTGTAATCCTACACACAGATCTGGGGACCCGCACCTCCAGGAGGGCTGCAGGGTTGTTGCATACTCCTCCTGGTGGTGCAGGCTCCTGGATATCCACTCAGGATGACAGGAGGCTGCTGCTGCCACCTGGGACAGCACTGGGTACAGCCTGCACCCATCATCAGGAAGACTGGTGCTGCCACTGGCCCCACACAGCAGCAGCAGCCTCCTGTCATCCCACATGCAGATCTGGGGGCCCAACCCCCCAGGAGCAGTCCAGAAGTTCTGGGAGGGCAGGTTGAGCTCCATGGGGCTGGTGGAGCTGCTTGGAGTGTAGCCCGATGGCAGGAGTCAGGAGAGAGTGAGGGCTGCACTCTGACCGGCTCCCCCAGCCCCAAAGAACTCATCCCAGTGGCAGGAGAAAGGGTGGAGCCAGGGCTGTGCTCCAAATGACAAAAGGGAGTGAAAAGGGGGGAATGGACCCTGGCCCTGGGTCTCCCCAGCATGGAGGGTAGCACCTCCAGGGAGGGCTTCCCCCCTCCACCACAGCCCTGCTGCTATTGTCCCAGCCCCACCCTCTTGCTAGGCCCCCAACTCAGCCATGGAGGTTAAGCAGAGGGGAAATGGACCCCTTCCTAGCTCCAACTCCCCCCAGCCTGGGGTCTGCAGAGCAGGTGGGGGCTTTCTCCCATCCCCTGCAGATGAGCTCCACTGAACTGTGAATACCACATCCCCAGCCCCCCCAGCCCTTCCACCTGTAGGGCGGTAGGCAGGAGGTGATTGGATCCCTCACCCCATCCCAGGCTGGGGGGTGCCAGAACTGGAGGGGAGGAGTCCAGTCTCCCTCACCATACAGCTGAAATCTTGGGTGTTGGTAGGGCAGGTGAGGTCAGGGCTGGGACAGTTGCTGCCTAAGAGAGCCTGGCTGCTGTGGGGTTGCAAATCCCTGCCTTGGGAAATTCCCCCACAATCTGGTATGCAGATCCCAGGAGGCAGGGAGCTGGGGGGGAGGTATGTTCTCTCACATACCACCCAACAGTTGAGGGGTGGGGTGAGGGGACAGGGCTTGGGAGATTCCAGCCCAATGGAGCTGGGAGGCATGTAAAAGCAATCCCTGCCTTCTGGTCATGGCCAGTGCAGGCATCTTCCTGCCTTGTCCAACCAAAAAGTGAATGTAAGTTCTGTTCATTAAAGGTCTAGTCTATGCAGCTTAGAGAAACCTGCATAAATTGGATCACTTCTGCCTTGGGCTTTTTGATGATCTGTATTTAGCCTAAATGATTATTAGGAAAGACAATAAGAAGCCCTTCTGCTACAGCAGGATGACAGGAACTCCACAACATTACTTTACCAGTAGTTAATAGTGATTTCCATATAATAAGAATGACAAACTGGTTTCAGATCCATTTTTCTTCTACATTACTGCAAGTAGTCCTACCGGGTAATTTTGCTATTATCCCAGTGTCCCTGAGTTTTTGAGGTAACTATGCTACAATAGACAACAGTGGTAGCTTGGGAATGATAGCATACCTTACTCATTTGATCTTACTATTTCTTATGCCCCTTCACTTTTTTCATATGACAATATGCATATATTTTTTTTAATACTACATTGCACTATCTGCTACTGACATTTCTTGGTAAAGCAGATAGTTTAAGCCAGGCTATGTATATGTCTCTAGCAGAGAATTTTAAACTTTAATAATAATAGAAGGGTTATTTCAGGGGTTCCCAAACTGTGGTAGGCATACCCCTTGGGGTGTGCAAAACATCTCTGGGGGGTACATGGGAGAAGTTACGTAATAGCAAATTTAATTTTCATTATAATAATAATTGACATTTAAAGGTATAACAAGGGTGGGATCTTCCCCATGTTCTAGGCAGCCTGCCTAGCTCTCATCTGCCATGCCTTGATAGAAAATAAATTAATAAGTTGGAAAACATTCAGGAGGCTGCCTAAATTGGGACCCTGTTGGCTGGGTCTAAATTCCTGGCTCCAGCCTGCCCCTATACTGTGTCCATCTCCACCAGTTGATCTTACTGTTATAGATCATTTAACAGAGCACCATAGTCCATTGCTCCTTCTGCTCACATCATCAGTAAGTTACTCTAGGATGAGTTATAAGATTTCTCAGCTCCTTGTATCACTACCTAGATCTAAATCTACTAAAGGAAACAAAGGGATACTGGATGGCGGGCAGGAGGGGTGAGGGTGAATGAGAGCATACCTTACTCATTTGATTTTACTATTTCTTATGCCCTGTCACTTTTTCATATGACAAGATGCATTATTTTTAAAACAGTTCCTTACTTGAATTATGTGCGGTGTAAAAGAGAACCTTTTGTTTCAAACTTACTACCTACTAATTTCATTTTGTGACCCTTAGTTCTTGTATTGTGCGAGATAATAAATCCCTATTTAAATAATAAATAAGTCCAAATATATTATGTCAGCTGGATCACCCTGATTAACCTGCTTCTTGACACCCTCAAAGAACTCTAACAGGTTGGTGGGGAATGCTTTTCTTTGCTTTGACCAAGCCATGTTGATTCCAGCCCAGCAAGTCATGATTGTCCATGTGTTGAATAATTCTTTTTATTATTGTTTATACCAGTTTTCCAGGAAAAGAAGGTAGACTCAGTGGCATTTAGTTTCCCTTGTCTCTTCTAGAATGCTTTTTAAATATTGGAATCACATTGACAGCCCTCAAGTCCTCTGGTAAGGAGGAATTTTTTAGTTGTAGGTTGCATACTACAGTTAGGAGCTCAGCATTTTCCGATTTGAGATCTTTCATGACCCTGCAGTGTATTCTACAGGTCCTGGTGATTTGCTGCTGTTTAGTTTATCACTTTTTTGGAACCCTTTTTTTCTTTGATCTTTTTCTCAGGATTTAATTTTCATGCTTTGGTAAGAGGGGAAAATAATTGAGTTCTTAGTCAAACTTAACACTAAATTGTAAGCCGCTGATTGCATTAGTAGAAGTACAACAAGGCTGCAGATAGGTTAATCAAAACTTATATTTGGATAAATACTATTTCCTAGAACTTATTATATATTTACTATTTTCATAGAATTTACTACTTCATTTAAATTTATTATCTCTCTATGCTGAAAGGGAGAGGGAACAGGCCATGACATACCGCCAGTATCTATTACTTCTTGTGCAACTGATATATGCAAGAAGTACATTGTATGTTAATATAAGATGTGGTATGTTATTTATTGTTTATATACAATAAAACATTGATATCTACTATCATTCATATCTACTTTGTATGTTAATATAAGATGTGTTATATAATATAATATAACATCTTATATTAACATACAATGTGCTTCATGTGTGTGTGTGTCTGTGTGTGTGTCTGTGTGTGTATCTGAAATAAGAACTACTAATTCATTAGACAATACTAAAGATAGAATGTCCATTTAGAGATGAATAAAATATGTTTTCCCTGACCCAAAAGCTTACAGTATTAAATGAGACAGCAGATGTACACAACAGCCAGACAATGTAACTGAAGATAGGTTCTACTAATTAAGTTGGGAAGCTGTTAAATAAATCATCAGTATAAATATGAATAAGAAAGCAAAGCTTAATCTCAGTTAAATTTTCCAACCTTTCTAAAACTCAATTAACTATAGTAATGACGAATATTCCAATATTACAGCATGGAAAACAATAATGGAATATCTTCCCTATATTTAGGGAGAAGAGCTTTAAATTGGGTTTACTGGGGGATGGAGGCCAAAGCCCAGAGGTAACTAAAGAGCCTGAGGACATGGATAAAAACTTACTAAGGGGAAACACTAACAGAAATTTAACAATGTTCTCAGGGGGAAGATAGGACAGTCCGTGACATAGCTGTATTGTTTATATATTAATGTGAGAAATATGGGGGACAGAGAAGGAGAACGGGTCCTAGTACGAGCACAGAATTATAGTGTAAATGGGAATAAAATCATGAATGGGTATAACTTGTTGAGGAAGGGTAGGTAGGAGAAAAAGGAGAGGGTGTTGCCCTGTATAAAGGTAGTGTACATGTGTTCAGACGTGCAGTATGAAGTGGAATTTAAGCTAAAAGGCTCTGTTTTAACCGTCAGAGGGGAGAGCAGAATGGAAATATCTTGGTGGGTATCTACTATGGACCTCAAAACCAGGAGGAAGACATGAATGAGGACTTGACATCAAGTCTAAACCCACTTTGCTGAAACATCAAGCCATTGGTCTGTATCCTACCCTCTGCAGCAAGAAAGGAAAGGTGTTTTCCCTCTTCTATATGGCAGCCCTTCAAGTTTTTAAAGACTTTTAACATGTCTCCTTTTAAGTGCCTTTTTTTGAAAGCTGAACATGCCTAGCTCCTTCAGCCTCTCCTTGTATGACTTATCTTCCAAGCCCATTATCATTTGGTGCAGCATGGAATCACTAGGAGGAAGTCATGCTTGTACAACCTGATTTTTTTCATCCTCTGTGAATGAGGAGATAGTAGATATCAATGTTAGGGGATGTAACAGGCAATCCGGACTGGGATAATTACCTAGTGGACTACCCTTTCCTAGGAACTGACAGTCCTAACTCAGCTAATGACTCTAGCTGGCCACTGTCTAGGCCTTATTGTTGGCTACTGGGAAAATAGCCTTCCCATTTACTACCAACTTTGTAACCAGAATCCAGGCCAGCCAAAACTTCCTGTTGAAGATCTGCCCTGGCAGGCCTCTGTGATCTAGTATTCTTTTGCCAGACCCTGCTAGGTCTGTTTCTGGACTGACTTTTGGATTTTCTCTTGTATTAAGTAATTGGGCCCCTGAATCATCAAGCAACACTGTGTGTATGTTAAGGGGCACCCTCACTGGCACTGGGGCCTCTACATGACACATTACAGTGCACTAATGAGGCTGCCTTCTCTCCTACAGCCTCAGCTCAGTCCACTTCAAATGACAACAGGTTATAATTTAGTAAGCAGAACAGTAGCACCAGCAGCATCTCAGGCAGCCAGACTGTCAGAGAGCCTTTCATTACTCTCCTGCAGAAGCTTCTTCTCTAGCAGCTGCCAAAGAAGTCTCCCTGCCAGCCCCAGCCTTGGGGCTTAGATATGCCCCGCATCCTTCCAGTCAGGTGCTAGGGGTGTTGGTCTAAGGACATGGCACTGGCAGACAAGGTCCTTTCCTTTGAGTCAGTCTAATTTGTTATGTTTTAGCAGACCAACTGAATAGTTAGTTTCAGAAATATATCTTAGCAAGCTTTGGGGTTGAGAAATTGTGTGTCAGCCTGAGGAAGCACCTGCAGTTGGTCTGTGTGTAGGCTGTTCCTGGATGGAAGGAATAGTAAAGAAACCAGAGGCTTGCATGCAATACAGGCAAGAAAGTCATTTGGTGAAAATGGAAATGGAAGCATCAGGGGGTGAGGGACAGGCTGGGGAGGGGGGGCTGGGAAGGGGGATGTAGCAGCACAGGCAGAAGTGGAGAAGTACCTGGGACGTCAGATGCCCAGCAGGTTGTAGTGTATCATAAATCCAATGTCTATGAATCCATAAGTTTCTGTACCTAGGAGGCTGATGAAGTTAAGTTCATAGGCCCAGCTCTGAAAAGTGGTTTGTAAGGTATAAACATATAAATGTATCCACATTCCTATATAAATTCTCTAAGGTGCGTAGTCATCTATACCACAAAGTATAAATGTATCCACATTCCTATATACATTTTGTAAGGTTTGTATTGTATGCTGCAAAGTATACATGTATCTCCCTTCCTATATAAAATAAATTATACAGTGTAATGTTCAATATAATTATAACATTGACAAGAATAAGTCAACGAATATAATAATAATCAATAATGTATATAATAATATAAT
>NW_017728916.1:19958671-19993790 GCF_001723895.1 Crocodylus porosus
AACGAATATAATAATAATCAATAATGTATATAATAATATAATAATAATAATAATAGGCTAAGCTAGCAAGTAGGAAATCATTCAGATCAATGTTAGTAGTAGTCTTGATTGTCTAACCTTCTTGAGCTGTGGGACAATAGTTCAGTAACTGTCAGAACTCAAGGCACAGAGCAGGCCACTTCAAACAATGCTGCCTTTTATCCTGTTTTCCCATCCCTTCCCCAGAGAATTGGGACTGGAAGGGACCTCAGGGAAGAATCACAGTCACTGGCCAGCTACACAGTTAATATGAAAGCAGTCCTTCCCTGCTTTTCCCCCTTCTTCCCCCTCCCTCTCCTTAATTTCTGTTTCCCTGCAGACAAGCCCAGTTTGAGCTTGGAAACTTGAAACATTTGGAAACTTTTGAACTGTTTCAACTGATCTCATTTTGTTTCAAGGCTGTTTTGATGCCCTACGTTTCATTTTGATTTTGCTGTTTCAAGTTGAAACAAGTTGAAACAGAATTGAAGTGAAACAGATGGTGAAATTTTGCACAGCCCTATAAGCCACACCACCTAGAACTGATCCATTACAATGATATATCTTGACTTTAGCAAGGCTCCTAATAATCTCCCACAATGCTCTCTTCAACAAGCTAAGGAAATACAGTCTAGAAAAAAGGTACTGTAAGGTAGATACATGACTATTTGGATCATTGTTTTGAATCAGAAGTCCTCAGTAGCTCAAAGTCTATCTGGGAAGAGGTATCAAGTAGGGATCTTCATTAGTGATTTGGACAATGGCATTCAGTGCATGCTTAGGAAATTTGCAGATAATGCCAAGTTGGGTGGAGTTGCAGATAGGGTAGACCTAGGATCCAGGATGACTTGGATAGAGTGGAGAAATAGTCCACAATTAATCACATGGACAAGAGCAAAATCCTGCACTTGACACAGAATAAATGATGACATATATACTGACTGAGGAATGATTGGCTAGGCTGCAGGGAAAGACCTGGTGAGGATTTTAGTGGATCATAATCTGAATATGAGCCAACAGTGTCTTCTTGTTCAAAACAAGCCAACAGTATACTAAGTCATCTCACCAGGAACTTACAAATCAAGGGAAGTAATTCTTATGCCCTGTTCAGCACTGGAGGTGCCTTACCTGTAGTACTTTTTTCAGTTTGGGGACCCACACTTCAAAAAAGGATGTGGACAGTTTGGAGAGGGTCCAACACAAAACAACAGAAATGATTAGGGGCCTGGGATGAAGGTGACTCATGCAGAAAGGCTGGAAGGACTAGCACTAGTTAATCTGGAGAAGATAAGGCTGAGGTGGGATTCGATAACAGTCTTCAAATACCTGAGGGGTCGTTACAGAGCAGATGAAGATGAGTTGTTGTTTTTTTCCTGTGGTCATAGGGAACAGGGCTAGGAGCAATAGTCTCAAACTGCAGCAGTGGAAATTTAGGTGAAGACAAGGAGGAACTTTGTAACTATGAGGGTGGTCAAACATTGGAACAGGCTACTTACAGAAATTATTGCATCTCTTCCTTGAAAGTTTTTAACAGTAGGTTACACAGACACTTGGCTGGGATTGTTTAGTTAGGGATGCTCCTGTCTTGAGCAGGGGTCTGGACTAGATGATCTTCTGAGGTTTCTTCCCACCCTGCTTTCCTTATGACCCCATAATAAACCTATCTAACATGCTTCAGTTAAAAGTTTTCCTCTCCTTCCTCTCTTTACCATGTCCTTCTTTCTGCACATATACTCTCTCTCCCATTTTTAAGTATAAATTTTACTCTATGTATCAAAAGTCCATGTGATATTCCAGAGTTTTCTTAAAAACTTACTTTTCACCTTAATTCTCACTACTGGATGCCACTTTGTCCATATCTACTTGCATTAGGGCTTTGGTCCTTTTACAACATACTAGCTATATAAATTTCTCATTAGCTTACTTATTTTAACATTGGTCTCTTGCTTCTCTTTCTTCACTGGACTGTTACCTCTTTGTCTGTCATGTAGTCCTCCAGGGAGCACTTGCTTAGGTAGCAGCCAGGCAGACTACATCTGGATGTAATCCCAATCAGGCACTGATGCCTGCATTGGGAAACAGGGACCAGATGGCATATATAAGGGCTAGATCCCTGAACTTCAGGGCAGCAGTCTGCTGCCAAAAGCTGGAGGGTCAACGCTGGTGCAGCTGCTGCTCAGCACCACTCAGAGGTAAGGGCTGGGGCTATGGGGAATAAGGAGACCCCATGGTCCTGGGCATGACCTGAAACTGCACCTCATGGTGGAGCAACCTGTGGTGGGGTTGCTCCCTAGAAATGCCAGGCCAGTTACTTCCCTGGTTAAAGGCAGGGAGGGACAGCTGGAAACCCCATTCCCCACATTCCTGGTGGGTGAGATCTGTACAGGGGGAGCCCAGGCTCACTGTGAGCACTGAGGGAGAGCCCAGGCCAGGTGAAGGGACCTGTGACAGCCCCAGTCTCACAGGAGAGCCTGAGACATATTGGGGAGCCAGGTGTTAGGCTCTGTAGAGAGATGGAGCTTGAAGCCCTAGTCTGTACTGTGAGGGGATTGGAGCCCATAGCAAGAGGGCCTGGAGCCCAGTGATGGAGAGAGTGGTGGGTGCTCAGGGATGGGGCTTGGAGTCTGAGGAAGGGGCAGGCTTGTAGCCCAGGGATGGGGCTTGGAGCCTGAGGGCCAGTCTTAGAGCTGAGAGAGGCTTGTGGCCTGTGGACGAGGCTTGGAGCCCGAGGACAGAGACTTGAGCCTAGGGAAGGGGCTGGTAAGCCCAGAGATAGAGCTGGTAAGCCAAAGGATGGGGCTGGGAGCCCAGTTGATAAGATTATGATTATGGGGCCGGGTGTTAAAGCATTAAGATTTGATGTGGCCAAGTGTTAGGCTAGGAAACATCTGCAAGGCATGGGACACATCAAGTTGAGGTCAGAGCATGCACAAAGGCCTTTGTCATCAGGGCAGGTAAAGGGCAGCCTCCCGCCTTATTAACATCATACAATTAGAGCATCAAGGCATTGCAGACAAGATGGGCAGGTGGCTAGCCCAGAAACAGGTGGGCGGGCTTATATTGAGATCGGCCCCAAAACGCCCACTTGTTACAGCAAGCAGCTCAGTTTGTACACAATATTACTGCACTTAAACCAGAAATATTATAAGAAAAAAACATATTCTTTGCCTGTAGTTTTTTTAACTTTCAACAGCACAATCATTTCTTTTCATTTGATCTCAGAATAGTCATGTCAAGTTCTAATAAATCCTTAATATACCAAGTTCCATCAAAATAAATAAATATGAGTTTATATTTGCAAATGAAAATTATACAGTGATATGTTTAGTGACATGTATAGAAGATGTATGGTAATGCAAGGACTTCATAAAGTGATTTTTTTTCTCTCTCTTTCTCTCACATATACACTCTCTTACACACTTACACGCATAGTTTTTACTGCAGTTTTATCTCTCAAAAATATCTCCCCATTCCTTGTAGAGTCTTGCTATTTAGAGAGGTAGAGGCATATGAGCTAGTTAGAAAACACTTTGATTGATGCTCAGACTAATTCACGATAGATGTTTTGGCTTTCCATTATGACTTTAACTAACAGAAAAGTAAATCTAAAATAATCCTTGTCTCTTCCTGGATAAAATGTTGATCATCAAATCTAGGCACACAGTACAGAATTAAAAATGTGGGGGGGACTTATATGCAGAGAAAGGAAAGGTAAAACATATTAATCAAAGGATGACAAGAAAACAGATGCCTCAACAAAAATATATCATAATGTTGTGGTGTATAGAAAAGAATGTGTACAGTGAGCCTTGAGGAAGTTTCATCAGTAGAGATGTTAACGTCAAAATGCATTGTAAAACATGAAATTACAACTATTAAATTAAACAGAAAAATTCCATTACTTTAGTGTTTATGACCACTGGTGCATATCCAGTAAAAAGGGCTTCTAAAGCCATGAGAGTGGAATGCCCTATGGCTCTTAATACTTCAGTTGTCCTTCAATGTGCATATATATTTAATGGAAAAGTGGTTATCAGCTAATGAATGGGATTCATCGAAAATGGTTTTTAACATGAACAATCCAAAGTACATTTCAGTTTATGATAGGGAGGTTTGGAATGTCTGTGCCCAGTCCTGGAGCTCCTACTGGCCTTTTAAGGACTCCTCTATTTACAAATGTGAATAGAGTTCATAGTATTGTAGGAAAGTGGGGCCAGAAGAAAAATCATAAGGTCATCTTGTCCAGCCCCCTGTTCAAGGCAGGATTTCTTAGGTTTAACCTAGTCCTGAAAATTTCCACACACAAATTTTCTAGATAGCTTTTTCCAATGTTTAACTAGCCAGTTAGTGATAAGTAAGACATGCAACTTCTATGTAACATCTGTGTGCACTTCCAGCATATTTGTGTCACAAATCCAGTTTTATGGTTGGAGATAATTCATGGAGGTCTTAGACAAAAATGCATTAGGGGTAATTTAATTAATATGAACATCTACACTTTTACACATGCTCCAACAATTTCCAAGTAGCACGCATCAGAGTATACGTGATTAATCATGTCTGTTCAATGAGTTTACTCAGATTAATCGAGTCTGCTGGAGTATTCTAATCAGCATTCTCCAGTGTCTTGTGTATTCAGTGTCCTCGCATATAAAAATGGCAAGGGGGGTACTTTAACTAAAGCTCATCAAACAAGCTTTAGTCAGAATGCCCCTGCCACCATTTCAAAATGTGGGACACTGAATAGAAGAGATGCTGCAGGCTTTTTAATTAAAGCAGCTCCTAAGAGCACCCCTCGTCCTCCCACTCCCACCCTGGAGTCTATAGGTGTCTCTAGTCTCAGAGTGGCTGCAAGATCTCCATATAAACATTTTATTTGCTTGCAGAGATAAAAGAAAGTAGTCTTGGCCACTTAAATTGCCTCATCTCTCCATATGTTGAGTGCTGTCTGGTATTCCTTCTGGAGAAAGTCTAAATAAGTGATCTCAGTGGCTTGCATCAGGTTTTTATCTCACTAGTCTGTGGAAGTATTTGCAAAAGAGAGCTATAGGCTGAGACAGTTTGGAGAGCTACCTATCCTTGAGCTGTGAATGCAGGAACCTTAATACAAATGAATTCCAGCAAGAAGGTGAGCAGGAATGGCAAGTGGCACTGTTTCCTGTCTACACATGGTAAGGCTTGGAGAAAACTTCAGGGACATGTATACACGGTGCCCATGTCTCTTTTCTCCACTTCTGTACATTTCTGCACAGGAAAGGCAAAGTAGTAAATTTTGTATTTCACAAATTTTCTTTAGCATAAACATTAATGATGTAGCTTTGTAAAAGGTTAAAATTGGGAGATATTTTCCCCCCTCATTGGTTCCCTGAATACCTCATTACTTAATCGAATTATGTTTATCTCCATAACTTTAAATCTATACCTAAAGTGTGTCTTCTTTATTATTGTATTTACACAAATCCAAGATGATGTTTTTTCCCCCCATTCAACACTGTGTCATCTCCCTCTCCCTGGCCGCTTGCCCCTCCCCTCCCATTTCTACCACTTGGGGCTGGAGCTAGAGATGAAGGTTAGAAGCAGGGTGATTGGAGTGGGAGGACAGATGGCAGGGGAGGAAGGGTCTGGGGGACAGACAGCAGAGACAAGAAACAGGTGTGGAAGGGTGGGGGGCTAGCAGAAGGAGCAAAGGCACAGACTCAACAGGAGGCAGGCAGAGAGGGCAAGGGGACTGGGGATCTGGTTCTTCACCCCCTGCCTCTGCTTTCCTAGTCAACTTGGTGGTGGGGGTGACTTTTAAACAACCTTCCAATAATTAGATTCTCTATATATACAAAATCTAATTATTGGAAAGTTGTCTTAAATTCAAATTTGTCTTGGATTTGCATGAATATCACACTTAATTTCAGATAGTAACACAGTATTCATGGAAAGTAGGTTATGGATCCAGATTGCTATAAAAAGGTCCAAAATTCATCCTTTGCCCCCTCAGTTTAATGTTTCAGAGCATTTGTTTGTATTGCATACATAGCATTTTTCTCTGAGCATCTGAAAGATAAGAGAAATGTTAATGAAATGAGACTTAGAGTTTTTATAGTGCCTGGACAAAGTACAGAACCCAGCTGTTCTCCCCTCCAATACTACATGCTGATCATCAAACAATGATTTTTGCCTTTTGGCTAGATTTTCTAAATTAAGTATTTAACCCAGCTTAAGGTCTATGGGATCTAGGATAATCATTTCTTTCTTTCTTTCTTTCTTTCTTTTAAAGACATATAATCATTTTTTCCAGTGGTATTTGTATAAATTAAATATTTCATATTTAATTTTTTTCCTGTGGGGAAATTTTGTGGATCCTGAAGATTTGTGCACCTGTGTATACTGTTTGTATCTTCTTTCCTGTATATTATGAAGCAAGCAGCTTTACAAATGTGTATGGATAAGTTTAATCCCCCATCTTTTAGGACAGAATATTACTGAACCTGTAAGGAAAAAAAAAAGTTATAGGATCCCATAGAGTTTTCATTTTGTTCTCAAATATTTAAGAAACTGGTGGTTCTTAGCTAAAAAATCATTTTGTTAATATGGAATGTCTTGTAGGAACCTTAATCATTTTTTGGTTAAGTTACACTATTCATTTAGCTACACTTTCCCCAGGCATACCTATAAGAAAAAGTACACCTCTCCCATTATCTATCCCTTATATTTTAGATGCTGTAAAATAGTCGCTGACAGCAAATTGATATTTCAAGTTCAGAGATATTCAACCAAACCTTAAAAGGATCAGTTGTATTTTGAGTTAATTACCCATTAGTTTTTGAATACCATGGTAAGCTTTTTAATTTACCTGCTTGAGAGTTGTAGTTACTTATTTGAAGTGAAGGGTTCCTACTCTTTGATTGTCTCTTTACTAATAAATATGATAGGTGAATGTTATTTCCAGTGAACCACGTTTTGCTTTTAGCAAAAAAAAGCCAGGCTCAAAAAGCTGAGTTGCTGTATGTAGAACAACAGAAAATTGTGGGAGTGTGTTGGGAAGGTTGACCATGTCTGTGTGACCCAAGAAAATGTGGAACAGTGTTGACATGCCATTAATAGGAGGAATTTTGAAGTATTGTCCCAGTCTGATCTGGGCATACACTGTTCAGTTTTACATTTGAAATCTTACTGCCTAGGTTGGTAATGAGATAAAATAAACTCCTGGGTTAGAAAACTTGTTGATAGTGTAATCATTCTTACTTTTTCCAGACAGAGCAACTTTTATTTGTGTTTTTAGTACAGCTGTCTATGTGGAAATGGAAGAAGACAAGGCTGTTAAATTTGGCATGTCAAAAATCATTCAGTCTCCTCGAATTGAATTGACTCCTAAGATTGGGGGTTGCAGACTCCACATAGGAGTGACTGTAGATTATTTAATACATACTCTTTTATATTCTAGATGGCTGTCTTTTCCCAATAATTTTATTCAGAAATTGTTATGGTATATGTAATAGGTAACTTATTTGATTAGTAATCCTTTGACTTTTGCAAATTGTTCTAAATTAGGTTGCCTGGAGCAATCTTGAAGGTCAGTGGCTTTTTCATTAGGTGCAGAGAACCCTAGCTTTTCTAAGGTCCTTGAGTTCTCCATGCTCTGGACCACTGGTTCCACTTTTAGTGGTTTCCATTTATTTTTACATGTGGTCAAAGTTGATGTGAATAGCTGTAAGTTATCAACTTTTGAAAAAATTCTGAAGTCTGAGTGCTCATTCTTTGAGTCTTGTATATTACCTGCATGATTGCTGAGCTATTCAGACTATCTCCTTCGTGTCATTAGCTTTAGGTAGGTCAAGAACACAGGTTCCACCTCAACTAGACTGGAAAGTCTGTAGAAAATGATTTTCTGTCATTCTTTTACTGTATTAGCATTTATATCCATTAATGAGTTCTTGTAATGTTGTTGAACAAAGCTAAATGCTTTTTTCTTATTCAAAAAACTATGAGCCCTCAACAGAGATCTTTGGAATGCAGCTGTCACCATTTATAATCTCAAAACCTTTAATGTAAAATTATTGACTTGATAAGAACAGCACATCAGCAGAACTATACAGTTATAGCACTGTATGTACATAACCTATAACTACAGAGAATAACATTTTTGGTTTCTACTACCTACTTACAAGTAAGGTAAAACTAGAAATCCTGAGTGACAGTTGCTAAAATAAATCTTAAAATTGTCATAATAATATATTGAACTTCTTTAGCATCCTTCACTGGACCATGTAATCATGCCTCCCGCAACTGCTAAAGATTATTGTCTGAAAGATGCAGAGAGGAAAACTTAGGCAGTTAAACATTAAGTGTTCTCCCCAACAAAACTCAATGAGTCAATGTCACAACTGAAAATAAAGTCCTGGTTTCCTAATTACTACAACATTATGGTTTCTAATTGCAGGTGGAGATAAGCATTTACTTGTCTCTGTGGGTAAGTAGTCTAGGTTGCTGTGTTAAAGTTAAACCCTTTCTGGAAATCCATTTTCCCTTGAAAATTATATCAAATTATTCATCCTCCCACAACACATAGTGGCCATGTCCCAATGAGCAGGGACATGTGGTTTCTATGGGGGGAAAAAAGGAGTGGCACAAATTCATTCCACTGCTTTTTTTGCCCTGGTACACATGCACATGGGATTAATCTGGGGAAGAATACTCTGGGTGGGATGGGGAGGTTGGGGCCAGCACCTGGCTGGCTCCACCAACCTTATTTGGAGTCCCGGGGGCCTCCCAAGGTTCCAGCAGTGGCAATCTGGGCATACAGAGCCTGGCCAGCACCTGGAGCATGGCTCTGACTGGCCAGGATCTGGTTTTGGGTGACACATAATGCCACCATATGTGGCATTTTTCTGGCATGTATTTTTTTTTTTTTTTTGGCACTGGGATCTCCTAGTATCAAAAAACCTGATGTGCTGCACATTAGCAGTGCAGCGAATGCCTGCATGTGTGGTGCATGTGGTTTGTGGTGCCACAAACTGCATATGTGCACTCATCTGGACACTCCCAGTGGCTGGATCCAGGCATGCAGGCATGTGTAGTTTGTGGAACTGTAAACCTCTTTGCAGTGCCGCAAACCACACAAGTTGCACATTAATCAGTGTACAACACTGTTAATATGGAGTACCAGGCCAAAATTTACTACCAGGATTTCCTGGTAGCAAAACAGATATCCCAGAAGAGAATCAGTGCAACCCATGCCAAGGTAGTGAACACCGAGACAAATGCAGAGACTGTGATGCCCCCTGTGCCCTAGCCAGCTGCTCCCTGGTTGGCTGGGGTACAGGATGGTCCAAGGCAATGGAGCAGGCAGCCTTGGGCTGGATGTTCTCTGTCTCTGTGTGCCTCAACACAGGTGCTTCACTGTGGAGCCCCCATGCTGAGCCATGTCTGGTCCACGTAGCTTCCACGCTGAAACACCCTGTGCCTCAGCCAGCCATAAAGCAGCTGGCTGGGGCACAGTGTGCTTCATCACAGGGGATGGTAAGTAGGGCTGTGCAAAGCTTTGGCTCATGATTCAGATTCAGAGATGATTCAGATGATTTGGACGATGAATCTATGAATCTGGATCGAATTGCTAGAAGCTTTAGCGTTTCTGAATTGAAACGATTCAGAGATTTGGTCATAGACTATAATGGGGAAATCAACGAAATATCTGTACCTTTGTTTTTTGGCTGATTTTGGATTAAACTTTCAGAGGTGGTAGATGATGCTGAGGACATGACATCTGCCAAGTTTCAAGGATATATATGCAGGGTTTTCTGGGAAACTGCACTTCAAGCTGCTGACAAGCAGAACTCATGTTACGTGTATGTTAAGCCACAGCAGGGTGAAAACTGCAAAGATGGTAGATCTTGCTGAGGCCACAAAGTGTGACAAATTTCAAGGAAATAGGTGCAGGGGTTTCTGGGAAACTGCACCTCAAACTGCTGACAAGCAAAACTCATGACATAGGTGACACTGTGTGTGTGTGTGTTAAGACACGGGGCAGGGGGAGGTGTGAAAACTACAGGCCCAATAGGTCCTGCCAGATAGGTGCTGGGGGAGTCTGGGTTCCGGGGCCCTGTACCTCTGGCCACAGGCAGGTATAACTCGTGACATGGGTGCTTGTGGGACTCTGTGTGTGTGTGTGTGTGTGTGTGTGTGTGTGTATGTGTGTTCAGGTGTGCCCTTCCTGGTGGTAGGGTCTCTGCCCAACATGGCACTGTGCCCCCATGAGGTCTCCTCCTCCCCCACAGCCCCAGTCTGGTCCACCATTGGAAACAACGGTAGGTCAAAATAACTTATCTGACTAAACACCAATAGCACCAGCAGCATCAAAGGTTCCCAGATGGAAATGTCACAGAGCCTTTCTTTTTATAAAGGAATTGACAGCAAGAAGTAAAGATGTTGTGTTGGATATATGTTACTCATGGTGTTTGGTGGCTTATCATGTGTTTTGATGTTTATATGTTTATTATGAAAAAAATAGAAACGTAGCTTAGAAAGTTTTCTAATTGAAAAACCCTTTGTCAGGCTGAGGAAGTACGTGCAGTTGGTGTGTCTCCTGGTCCTGGATGGAAGGAATAGTATAGAAGCCAGAGGCTGGCCTGGCACAAAATGCAGGTAAGAAAGCCAGTCAGTGAAAATGGAAATGGAGGTGTCAGGGTGTGAGGGACAGGCTGCGGGAGGGGAGGCGTAGCAGCAAAGGTAAAATTGCATAGGTACCTGGGGAGTCAGATGTCTGAGTTTTGTCTGCCTGCAGTCAGAGGTGCAGGGCCCCAGAACCCAGACTCCCCCTGCAGTTTTCACCCCCATGTGCCTTAACACACACACAGTGTCACCTATGTCATGAGTTTTGCTTGTTAGCAGTTTGAAACCCTACACCTATCTCCTTGAAACCTGGTAGGATTTGTGGCCTCAGCAAGAGCTACCACTCCTGCCACTTTCACCCCACTGTGGCTTAACACATACACGTGACATGTTTTGCTTTCAGGATTCAAGGTGCAGTTTCCCAGAAACCCATATACCTATCACCTGGAAACTTGGCAGGCTCCATGCTGTCAGCAGTGTCTACAATCTCTGCAAGTTTCACCTGAATCATCTGAAAAACAACAAAGCTATAGATATTTCATTGATTTCCCCATTATACCCTATGGCCAAATCTCCGAATTGCCAAATCTTTGCCAAATCAATTCAGCCGAATTGAATCAGAAAAGCAATTTGGATCTCTGAATCGAATCAGACAAATCCAAATCAGCCTAATCCAAATCCGAATTGAATAGTTGCCTATTTGCATAGGCCTAATGATTAGCCACTGCTGAGCCCCTTACCCCACTGGAGTGTGTGGAGCAGCAAGGCAATTATGTCCCACTGCAAAGCACATTGACAGGGGTGTGCACTGCAGCATAAAGTAGCAGTACAAATGTGTGCTGCTACTATTTGTGGGCACACCCCTGCTCACGTGGACCCAACCAGTAAGTACAAAGTTGTGATCAGTGTTAAACTGGTGACACAGTTCTTCCAAGATGTGATTAAACTTTATGCAAGTTTCAAATAAAGACATACTCTTTCAAACAATATTATGCATCATATTTTTAAAA
This sequence comes from Crocodylus porosus, assembly GCF_001723895.1. NCBI lineage: Eukaryota > Metazoa > Chordata > Crocodylia > Crocodylidae > Crocodylus > Crocodylus porosus. The sequence goes on from NW_017728916.1 coordinate 19,970,299, forward strand.
TTATTGCTTAAGAATGCAATCCTAGTTCATAGAGAATCCCCCAAAGACTGTAGGGTATGGGCCACACACACATAACTGTGAGGTAAGCTAGGGTGAATTCATAATATGTTACTGGCTGGGTACATACTTTTATCCCATGGTAAATATATAGCCCGTTTTCACTGATAGTTGAACTACTTAACATTTCCCATCATGCAAAAGCGTTTATTTAGGCAGTTAAAATATGGTAAGTGTTGTGATGCAAGTTCACATCATAACTTATCTTGTGATAACATATTTGCATGCCTGTACTCATAAAATGTAAATAGAAAAGACAGATGAATGCTAAAGGAAACGAATATGACTACTTTCTTTGTATGGTTTAATGGCTTTTTGTTAGGAAAGAATTAGTTAAAAGAAGAGACGAGAAGGAAGGTGAGGGGGATAGCAGGTGAGAAGGAGTTGGGAAGGAAAATGTGACAGGTAGTAGTAGAGTGAGGCTGAGGTGAAAAGGCTAAAAGAGGATGTGGGAAGCAGTTGGAGCAGAGCCAAGAGGTACTTGGCAGAGAATGCCCAGACAGAAATATGAAAATAACACTGCTAACACAAGCTGTCTTTCAAAGGACCAGATTGTAGAGTGATGAGTATAGTAGAGAGACCCAAAGAAAACAGTGTCATGTTCTTTTAGATAGGATGGTTTATATCTAGAAGGCAAAATGTTGATTGCTTGTATTGTCTGGTGCCTTGACATTTATTCTGAATGCACAATATTCAGAGGAAGAAAATAATTATGAACTCTGTAAGTCATCTTTATTGTCAATTTCTCTCCTTTTGACGATCTTTCTCAGTAGCAGGGCCAAGAAGACTGCAAGTTGAGTTAGTACTTCGTTGTCCTAGGGCTCATTCTTCAAAAATAATACAAAATAGTTATAATTACAGAAATATTCAGGTTATGAAAAGTTGAGGGCTATAAGTTAAAAATGCTAGGTCCCATGTCCATATGTTTCAAGTGAATGATTAAAAGAGAATGTTGTAAATACTTAGCCTGCTGTCCTAGTTTCATTATCAACATGAAATAAAGTAAGGAATGAATAAATAAATAAATAAATAACCACTCTAAAAAATAAGTAGAAAATGGAACAGGAAGTTCAAGCAAAGTATTTTGCATAAGCACTTGAATAAAATTGAATAAAATGAATTAAAAGGACATGAATTTAAGGCCTATTCAAAACACTCTCTCAGAACAAGGATGAGATAAACATATTCCTTTCATGAAAACTACTGTTTAAAATTCAGGCTTTTTGTTTTAGCAGCAGATAGGGAATATTTCCTTTCCCTAATATTCCGTCTTCTCTGCTTAGATGCATCTCCTCCCTGGGCTTGACTTTTAACATAGCCAGCGGGTTTTCTTTTATAACAAACATACCAGTGGCTACTAGTGAAATACAAAGAAGCAGAAAAGTCAGGGTATATCTATAATATACAAAAAAGCCTTGGGGGAGGGGTGGGGAGCAAGACATTAGTAGTTAAATTCATTACAAATAATGTTGTCTTAAGCTTGGGTTTATTTTTTCCAGTAATTCCATTTGACTGTCACGTTTAGCTTATCTTTCAAAACTACAGTTTAGTCCAAAGTTGTCAAAACTAGCTTTGAGAATACTGAAGTAAATATTAGCTAAGTAGTTCAAGGTCAAAGTTCTGCTTTAGCAGAATTTGAAACAATTTTCTGTATAAAAATGCATTTTAAACTAATCAACAATTTTAAAATTTGTTAGGGTTTTAACTCATTTTTTTACAATTAAAGGTAAGCTCAGAGTATATAAATGGCCTAATAGCACCACCTTCTGACAAGCTGAAATTTCTGCAATAACTTTGAAGAGGCTTTTTCTTTCTGCATACATATTTTGGTTGCCATCACAGTCAAGCAGAAATGGGGATTTTGGTGGAAACGGTTTGAGAAATAAATGTTAGAATAAATGCCATGCTTTCAGACAGATGGTATTGGCTGAGTGTCATGAGAGCAGAAGCGCCTTATTTTACCCCTGCTAATTCCTTAAAGCAATGAGCAGACTTTAGCTTATGCAGGTTTTTCAATTTCTGGTAAAAGGTGTTAATGATTTAATTTAACTCTCAGGAGGGGAACCAGCATTCTCGCCTGCCCCTCCCCACCAACTGTCGCCTAAGTGGGGAACACTGCTCTCAGGGGGTGCACTAGCACTCTCAGGGGGTGCACGTGCACCCCCGTGCAGCCACTATGCATTGCCACTGGCTCCATCTGTGAAGTCTGGCTGCACACTGACTTTGTCAAGCCCAGAATCCATTTACATAAGCCCACTGCTAGCTTGTACAATACAAATCAGGAGTACAAATCCTGGGAGTGGAATGAGAGTCTTGTTTGTCATTACAGATGAAAACCATTCCTCTTACCAATATGATTCTGTTGTGTTCTGGCACAGCATTTTGTATCACACTGGGTGCAGATGCATTGAAGAGATCTGCATCGAGTGGTAAATTGGGACTGGCACAAATGTTGTCCAACAATTAGATATTCTCCTCCTCATTTCTGTTGCCTAATACTGGCAACAAAAGTTGTGGGGCATGACAGAACATTCCTGAGGTTACATGCATGGTCAGTTGTAATTGTACATGCACAAGCTTTGAGTAATGCAAGATGCCAAACTAGTTCACAATATTATGCTGTTCAGTGGCAGATGTTGTTTGGGGATGTTTAGCTCATGCAAGTTGATGTTCTCTATATTTGAGGCAGCTAGACTACTGAGTGCATGTTTTAATTTTGTCAGATGCTTTGATTTTTTTTTTTTTTTTTTGGCCTATTTCATGAAAGATTAATGTTCACTGTAACTTTCTATGGAGGTAAATCAGATGTGGCTCACATTTTGAGAATTTAGTGCTGAATTAATAGAAGTGTAGTGCAGATAAAATATCCTTGTCACAATTTTGGTTTTACTTGGTTGAAAACGCTAGCCAGTGGAGTAATGTATCATATAGTAGGCTGATCCTCTGAGCAAAAGAAAACTGAAGGTGCATGGAGGGGGAGGGTTGGGGAAGACAGGAAAGTATTTCAAATTGAAATTTTACTCGTTCTTCTCAGAAGGAAACTTTGGCTTTATGACCAAGATTTTCAAAAGGGACCTAATTCTCAAACTTCCACTGAACGCCAATAAGATTTGGGTGCCTAGTTTCTTTGGACATTTTGAGAAAAGAATAAACAACTAACAATTTGTAAGTAAAGTCCTGACTTCGTTGTTAATTAAGAAAAAAGATATAAGAAAATAAGCATGATTGAATATCTATATTGGGAGTAACAGATGCATGGCCCTGATTTAAATGTATAATTCCTATAACTTTAGACACTGTCTAATAGCACTGAGTTTTCGTAACCACAGAAAGTTCCTCCTTTGAGGAGGAGGACCATCTCAGTCTATCTCAATGGGTGCATCTACATGTGCCCCTGACATTGCAATCATTTAGTACTTGATTTAGTCCTGGCGGTGCATGGGTCATTTCTGACCCTACTGTGCAGTAGCACAGTTTGTGACCACTGACACTGCTTTGCCATACCAATGAGCCATAGTTTATCGATGCAGCAACATAGCATCTCATGTAGACACTCCCAGTGTCCCACATTAGTTGCTATTCACTTAATTGTACGGAACTGAGAAATAGGCTATAAAGAAATCATCATTTTTATAGTTTAGATAACCAAGAGAGTTATACATTGTAAAAATTACATTTTTTTTCAAGTATCAGAGATTAAGCTTCTTAATTAGCAAAGATAAATTGTAGTGTGCACTGGTATAGAAAAAGATATAATAGTAAGCATAAGTTGAAACCTGTTTGGAAAGCAGTGTGAGGACAAATCCTAAAGGACTGTGTTTTTATCTCCAAACAGCAAAAATTGTGTAATTTCTGAACTGCAGTATAATTTAGAAAGATTGTTTACCTGTTTTGCTAACTTCAGGAATTATAATTTAGTACATTAACAATTGTAATTGTAAATGCTATTAAAAACAAATATTAGGGGCATTTCTTTATTGCTGACAGACAAGCAGTATTTGCATAAGTACTTATCAAAACTTGTCAAATAACTTTCAATCTAATTAGGAAAAAGTGAATGATAGACACAGTACCAGAACAATTTATGGAATAAAAAACAACCACACACATCACAGTTGGAGAAAGTATGTTTCATATTATCCTATATACATATATGAATGAATGAAGCTGTGCCCTGTTGGGATAAGAGTGGAATACACTGTAATGTTCACTCAGTTGCCTAATATGAAGCATGTTTCATTTTTTTCCTATTTGTTACATTACAACATATATCTGTCATCTGCATATCAGTTAAGTGCAGAAACAATGTACATGGTGTTTTTAGCTTCACTTTCTACTTTGTAATATAATTTTACTCTTGTTATATGCCTACTGATTGGTGCCAGAAATAGTAAAGGGGAAGCAGCTATCAAATGATGGGAGTTAGTTTCATAGCTTCTCATTCCCTTCATTTTCCAATAACAGCTGTGAAAGTAGTGATTAGAAGCCTTAAACATGATGGAAGCTAGTCAGTTTTGTCACTGTTAATACCACAGCACTAACAGTGCTATGTACTTACTGAGCATTGCTTGTATTAACATAATAAATCTCAATATTCATGAAGCTGTAAAATGACTTTTTTTAAATGTTTGTTTAAATGCATATCCTCAACATGGGGAAAAAAAAAGACTATGCACTTATTCAGGGTATGGGTTTATTTAGACTTCAAGGTGCATGATTCTTGTTACATACTGTAGATGTACTAAAAATAGCTATAACACCTTGAAGTCTCTAGGAGGGATTACCTCTGAGAGGTATCTCTGAGACCAACATTACCTTTCCTGCTTTTTAATGGAGGGCATATGTGTTCTGCTTAGAGATCATTCAGATATACTTAAATCTTTCCAGGAATAATAGTAAAAAATTTAATCATAAATGCTGAAACGGAGCATGAAATAATATATAGTGTTCTCAAACTAAAATACAAGAAATCTCACTAAAGAGAAGTGATTATTGCTAAGGTGGTTTTGGTTATTGTTGTAATCTAAAGCTATCATACCTCTAGTGCTTAACAAAATGAGGTAGCCAGAGTTACAGGTGATTGGAAGTACCAGCCAGTATTGAACTACTCTCTCTATCATCGGCAGGATACACAGTTCACAAAATATCTTTCAATAATATGTTACATCCCAGGAAGTAGTATTCTCTTACTGCACCATCCCTTTGAAAAATACTGACTTCTAGCAATGGTGCTTATTTCTGAAAAAGGGGGAAACATAGAGTACTATAATGTTTGACTTACACAAGTACATTTCATTTTAATGTGCAGGAAAGGAAAGAGACCTATAGGTACAGATATGCATTTCAGTTCTAGAGCATGTGTTTATTCTAACATTCATCTTATAAACTTTCCTAGGACGTAGTAAGATGTTAACATTAAGGGGTCATTAACATTTAATTCTAAATTAACACAATTTTGGTGAACTTGGTTTTGTATAGAAGAACAACTATTTGCAGAAGTTTATAATGGTTTATTGCTTTAAGAAATTATTACTGAAAATTGACTTAAGTATTAGATAAATAATTATTAAATGAAGCTGCAAATACAGAGTTCAAATGATGATTTTTCAGAAGTAACGAGAAAACTTTCCAGCAAAGATTCATATAACTATTTCATAGCTGCTAGGAACCTCATTGATTTCAAGATTCGTCATCTAGTCATAATTAAAACGTATTAGAATTCTGTTTTGGTAATATATGTTACCTATCCTGTATCCAGGTAGTTAACTGAATGCATTTCAGCTAAGGTCACTCATTTAAGTCTGCAAGTGATATAGGAGTTTTGGATTACCATACATAAGTTGAACCCTTATTCTTCCCAGATAAAATGTTCTGGGAAGATGACTAGGTCCTTCACTGGAGCATCTTATTGTTGCTTATCTGCCAGAAGGCAGCCTACCAGCGCCTCTTAAATAAATATATAGGCCCTTCCCTAAGAAGCTGTTTCCTGAAGCTGAGAATTCTGCCAATCATCCTCCCTTGTAAGGAAGAATTTTAAAAAGATTTTGATGCAGCTACTTTAGCAAGACCTGAGATTGCAAGATTCCCTTGACCAGTTTTGTTTCATAGATTGATAATAAGCTCTTAATGATGTTCTATCCAGTTCTTTAGAACACATTTTGAGGCAATTGACAACAGCTTAAAGGTCAGACATTGCTGTCATGCCTGAAGTTCATAGAAGGAAGTGAATTTAGGTGCACTTGAGTGACTTCATTCTTTTTTTCTGAGAAAAATCCACAGAATACTGTTCATCAGAGACTCTTTGTTCCTATCTGTCATATAGATGCCTAGATTGTTATGTTGTCACTTCTGTGTAGCATGCATATGAAAGAATTTTTTAATCTTGTAATATCAAATTACGTGTGGTATCTCCAATGTATATACAAGATGCTTCCTTACTAGATATTCATACTTTGGTTGATCAGTTCATCTTCTACCCAGTCATATTTGGAACTGATTGCTAGATAGCTGCTGATTGATAGATGATATATTTAAAGAGTAGCTAAATATGATAAAATGTTGCAGGTTTGGGGGCATGTTTTTCAGGAATTTAGTTTAGGTTACAGATATCAAGTACTATATATTTTGTTCTGAATATATGATACTGACACACCTTTGAAATGATTTTTTAAATTATATCATTCACAAATCTTTTACCAGAAATTGAAGAACCTGGTACAGGCTGGGCCCTGGTGATGTGTGCACACTGGAAAAAACAACAAAAATAAATTTCAGTCCTATCTTTAGCTACCTTGAAGAACTAAAATTTTATACTTTTTGTTAAAGAGGTATTTTGAGATTTTTAACTTAAAAATTTTTTTTTTGTTTTGTTTTTACTACTTTGAACTGTCAACAGTAGTCCAGTTTTTTTTTTCTTTTTAAGTTCTGTCTTGGCCAGAAGTATAGCTGATCAAAGGAAATCTACCTATCTATCTACCTACCTATAGATATCGATAGATAGACAGATAGCAACCTCCCAGTTTTTCTTTTTTTTAATTAAAAATAAATTCCCTCCCCTTCCCCAACCATTTCTGACTTTCTTTCTGCCCTCTCTATTCCTTATAAGTAGTTATAAGTAGTCATAGATAAGCTAAGTTCTTGTAGTCCATTATTGTAACAAGCCCCTTTTTATATTGTAAATAGTGTTCTGTTATTTTTGTATTAATTTTACTGTTTTATATTGTATTCCTATCATGCTTGTATTGATTTTTTTTTTTTACTGTTTTATTTTGGTATTGTATGGTTTAGGCTAGTTCCTGTAAGTTAACCAAAATATTGTCAACCTTCCATCTTGTAATGTTAAGCTGCCATGTTGTAATGTCAGGTCTCCTTTTTGTGTCCCCTGCCCAGACATACCCTATTGTAACTGTGTTAAAACTATGACTCATACCTACCCCTCCTATGTAAATTGGTTCCTGGATGAATGAAAGTGCTTGAAACATAATGGTAGCAGGCCTAAAGATAGCTCCTGGTCAATGACTGGACCATCAATCAGCTCAATGACTGGACCATCAACTCAGTGACTGAACCATTGCCTTGCATTGACTCCCTGAAACCACAGACCTACTCCCAGGACCCAATATTTGAGAGATAAAGACCTCCAAGAAACAAACAACATAGAAACAAAGAACAGAATAGAAACCAGAAACTCTACCGTTGTATCCCACTGGACAATGAGGACATCTGGAACTGCATGACCTCATCTGAACCTTTGGAGTCACAGGTAGCCCACCCCATAAAAGGGATGGTAGCGTGTGACCTCCTTGGGATGCCCTCTCCATGTGGACCAACACTACACCACTCCTCCTATCCATCCAGAGGCCCTGCCAGTGACCCTTTCTGGACAACACCTTGCTGGAGAAGACCCCAACTGGCCAACAAGGGTCAACACTCAGCCTGGTATACATAGCTATCACCCACATCTTCCCTCCAAGCAAGGGACCTGAGTTCTATTTCTATCCACCTTGACTCCAATTCCTCTACTAAGACTTCTTCCTCCTACTACCATTGTGTGTGTGTGTGTGTGTGTGTGTGTGTGTGTGTGTGTGTGTGTGTGTGTGTGTAAGAACTAATAATTTCAAGGTCTGTATATTGTGTTGCCGGTCTAATAAAACTGATATTTTTGGACCCTAAGCTGGCCTTTGCCTTGCTACAGGCTCCCCGCTTAATCCCTGCTTTTTTGCCCCCACCTGTGACCCAACCTTATGTCTAACTCCTGCCCTTCTGTCCTCTGTCCCTTTGCTCCCCATCCTGGTTCTCTGCCACCTTGGACCCCTGTCTCAGCTCTCCCTTTACATCCTGGCTTCTCTTCCAGCTTTCTGCTACCCCATCTCACTGCTGCTCCATCACTTCTACCTCTCCTGACCTCCTGGCTTTGCTCCATCACCTCCACCTCCTGGCTTTTGACTTTCTTTCCCTGCCTCCACCTCCCAGCTCTCTACCCCGGCTTTACCTGCTGCCTTTCCTGCTGGCTCTTTTGCACCCTTCCCCCCCCCCCAGCTTCCTACCCCTACCTCTGCTGCCTCCACTCTTCCAGCTCCATGGCTAGCTCTCCCAGTCCCATCTCCACTGCCTCCTCTACCCAGAGCCCCAAGTGCCCCCTAGTCACCAAGCACCCCAATTACCCCCAAGTGCCCCCTAGTGTTATCATACACAGCCACTGAAGTGTGTGTTTGCATGTGTTTATATGTCTATGAGTGTGGATCCATAGTGTTGTATGTGCAGTTTGTGTGTGTGTGTGTGTGTGTGTAATTTTGTGTCATGCCCTCCTGCCTAACAGCACAATACTGAGATCCCGAAAGTTGATCTGACGTGTGTCAAGTCAACATATATATATTATATCAACATGTTAATATAAAACATTTAGACACAGGTGAAAGCACTTTCTGAGATTTTTATATATGTGTATCAACTTTAACAGGATTTACTTACTCATGCTACTAAACTAAGAAATATTAACCTGGGGATATACCTCTTTACTATGCATCAGACTTAAAAGTGCTATAAAATACCTGATGACAGCCATCCAACATAAAAGAAGAAGTGGAATCAGCTGTCATAACAGAAGACCCCTCACAGGCAGCATGCCAGCAACACAGGAGAGAATCAAGACAGGAGCTCCCAGAACACCAACATTATTAAGTTACCACACCCTCTATCTCATTCTGAAATACCCGTACTTTCCAAAGACCTGAATTTCTGTCAAGAGAAACCACCTGACAAAATTCTGATGTGTGAAGAATTAGAACCTGAAAGACTACTCCCACAACCAGGACAGAACCACATCTAACAGCCTTCCTGTCACAATAGATAAACAATAATAGAATATCAGACTGGACACCAACCAGAAGACATAACCACATGTTGGACCACTACACTGACTGTTTTAGGAAGAAAGCTAACAGTGAAATTCTCAACAAAAAATAGGACCACAACAGACTCTATCTCTCAAACAGAAAAGCCATACAGTCCCAACCCCGCTTCCCCGCCCCCCCCCGAAATAGTAATTGAACCAGTGGACAAATGTGGAGCTACAGTTATCCATAACTATCAAGACTACATCAATGAATCCACCAGACAACTTGTTCTCAAAATATGATATACCTGATCCAATGTACCAAATACCCTTTAGGTAATTATATGGGTGAAACTGAAGAGAAACCATGCACCCGAATGCTACAGAAAAGAAAATATAAAGGATAGAGACATACAAACAGCAGTAGAAGCACATATTCAGCAGCAGAACCACTCCTTTTATGACCTCACTATTCTTGTACTCAAGGGAAATCTATCAAATGTCTCTAAAAAGGTGAAGGTGGGTGGGGGAAATCAAACTGGGTGGACACTAGGAACCAGGCACTGAGTACTGATAACAACTTCATGGTATACTGTACTCTATTTGATCCCTGAAATATTTCCTTTACACTACAGGTGATCAGGACCATCCTCCCATTTTTATAAGTTTTGATCTCCCTTCAAGCAAGTTTCTTTTCTTCTGCCAATTGATTTCTGCTGCCCCGAGAACTTCTCCCCTCTCCAATTTCACAGTCCTACCCACAGTTTTATTCCTTTCTGTTTCTGCTACTTTCCTCTGACCTGATGAAGATTACCTTGCATTCAAAAAGATGTCTAATTGTATTCCAATCATGCAGTTGGTCCAATAAAAGATATCAAGCAAAAAATAAAGAAATCCCTGCCTCTTACAAAAGATAATTGAGACACCAATACTAGAACAAAAGATATCTGAGACTTTTCAGCTATCTTTCATTCTTTAATAAATCAGCCCTCTATCTGTATTCAGGATAGATAGGGTTATACACACCTTTGCATTATCCCCCTGTCATACCACAGGGAATTTGGCAAAAATTATAAGAAGGGAGCTAGATGACAGGTTGATTTGGCAGTAATCCATATCTCTCAGTTCCTTGGTGTTGGCAGTTGTTTTCTCCCAAGGCTAGATGGCACAAGCTGATTTTTTGCTTGTTGCTGCTGCTGTTGGTTTTAGGAAGCTGAACACAGTTGCTGTTTCAGTATGCTGTGCATACTTGATGTAAGGTACAGATGTTAGATAGGATAAATTGTATGAAATATATAGTTACAATAATATTTAGCTGATGGTACTCGCAAGTGGCTTTAGACAATAATGCTAAATTTACATCTACTATAGTCTGTGCCTTTGAGAAACTTCAGCTGTAGGAAAAAAGGAAAAGTTTGAACTGACCATTTCCCTCATATTAAACAAAGTATCAAATAACAAATTACTAAAATGAAGAATATTGCTGCAGGAAAATTGTTCATCTAAAGTTTGTGAGATCAATTAGTTGATATTTTTTCCCAATTATCTTCCTTAGCAAGGCTATATTCATCCCATTGTATAGGTGAGGAGTGGACTGAATACTTGTAAATATTCATCATCACTGTGTGTGCCACAGTCCCCTTCTCCCAATCCAGCAGCGCCCTTACTGAGTTTGCTGTTCCTCCCTGTTTCATTGCACAGAGAAGAGCTGTTCTTTAGTCTGCTCCCTCTAAGCTTGCAAATATTGTTGGTTTGTTTGTTTCTAAACAGATGTTTCATAATTTCAGCTCCATATTTTGTTTGGTTTTTTATTTTAACTTTTGAGTCCAATTTTAGAATTAAAGCAAATGTAAAAATGTCAATTTTCCCCACGTGGAAAATAGATTTTTTTTAAAATCTGTTTTCTAACTAGCTCTATCCTGAAGAGAGTTTCTTTGAAATGTGGACCTTGCTGCAATTGGTCATGTCTTTATCATTTCCAGATAGTTTTATTGTCTACTGGTTTATCAGGGACTGTATCTGCTGGAAACTCAAGGCTCAAAATAGTGCAAAATACAGTTAATGCATGGAAATGTTACTTCCATAGGGAGTAAAGTATAATACTTTTCAATATACACTGGATTTCAATTCCTTCCTTGGTACAAAAATCTATAGATTGGCATAGGTCTTCACACAGGGCCTCTCCTGGTATGATATTATGGTAGCTGGGATCTGTTGAGGTTCTCCAGCACTTTTTATTGACATTATAAAATTCTGTATCTTTGAGAAATGATAGAATGGGTGTGTTAGTTTTCAGGGCATGAGGGAAGTCTTTAAGAGTAGAAGTAAAGTTGTCTTTGTGTGCCTAGGAAAATGGATAGTGCATTTAAACGAACTGAAATGTGTGTGTGTAGATTTTAGGGACTAACTACTTTCATATAAAGACAAACTAGACACTTTAATATTATCATATCCAACATTATTTTATATCAGAATAGTAGTGTTCATTACCTCTGGCATTGTATTTGGTATACTGAAGTAAATGAACTGCTTTTTTACTACTCTTCTCTGCTTCTTTTGTACCTGTGCATACTTCTTTTTACTCATAGCATGTAGGTAAGACAAGAAACATGAATCAGTGAGAACTAATTATGGAAGACAAGAGTAGGTGGTACTCATTTGCATTGTTGGAGCTAGAAAGTTTCAGTTTGACATGTTTTCTGATGACTTCTTTGTTCAAATCTTCCATATAATGCAGAATTACCCGTGAGACATCTAAGACAAAGAAGATGCCAAGAAGCTAATGTGCTTGCATTCCTAAGCTGCTTGTAGTGTTTACAAATACAATATGATTTAACGAAAAAGCCCCAACCTGTATTATGATTAACAACAATAATTTACATTGTCTATTGCAGGTTGGCCTCAGCAGAAAAAAGAGACATGTCACAAGCTTGTAGGAAAAGAAAAGGGAGCAGGCTGAATCCTTTGTAAGTATAATTAAATATAAATATCCCTTTAACTGCCACTTCTCAACTTTCTTGCCTGTACTCCATCGAAGTCTTAAAAGCCTGCAGACTACCCGGTATTCATTCCTTAGGAGATTCAATCCTGTATCTTTAAATTGTCAGCTTATATCCTTGCCTGATAAGAAGAATCAATCTCCAGTTCAGGACTGGACTGTATCGTCTTGTAACAGATGGTGACTCTTCTCAAAAATCTGGAAAAGGCCAAGCAAGAGATGACTCATGGGTATAGCATTTGCTTTTAGTGATGAAGTCCAAGGTTTGAATTTGGGAACTGTTCCTTTCAGGAGGAACAAATTTACAGATCCTTTATTTTTTTAGGTAAAATTTCTTAGTCTGTTATGCAAGATATCAGACTGTGCCCCTCTGTCATGAAAAAAATCTATGATAAATCACCAAAAGAGGAAGATAATTCCTCCCTGATCTGTAATATGGAGGTCAATTTTAGAAATGCATGACATCAAAAACGATCTTATATCTTTTCCATATATGGTGTTACATACCGCCCCCTCTTATCTTTCAACTGCCTTTCACATTCTCTATAGTATGTGTGTGTGGTGAAAGACTCTGAGGGATTAACATTTAAATAGTTCAATCAAATTTACTTACTTCAACTTTTCATCCCACATCAATCCCAGAAAGCCATGTTGGTGGGATCCAAAAGCATCATCTACATTTGGTCATTTATGCTTCAGCTCATCTGTTTTGCAATATATGTAGCCTGTAATGGGAAATGTGTACTCCTTATGACATCTGCATAACCATGCTGTAGAAAAAAGGATGGTTTTTGCTTACCCAGATAAACCCAAGGAGGAAGGTGAATGGGGTGGTGTAGCAGAATGATGGGAGTGGGAAAGAAGAATTTCCCACTTGTCCCCCTTCCCCTTACCAGTAGGAGGGAGAAAAGCCTCAATGGTGCCAAGATAGGCTGGAGGAAAATAAGAGTGTGGCATGGCAAGCAACACAGCCTGGTGCTGCAGTCCAGTGGTCCCTGCCAGGAAGCAGAGCCCACTGGAGAGAGAGGCCCTGTCCAGGACTGCCCCAGCCAGAATGCCAAGCACTAAGGAGCTGAGGACCCCCGATGAGGGGATCTGTGATCCCGGTTCACTACAGGTGATTCCTTCTCATACATAAGACTGGAGCTGCAGCTGGAGAACAATGTCCCACACTGATTGGATGGAACAACACAAAAGGGATGCTGGTAATGGTGAGATCCCCACTCAGATGCCAGAGGGGCATGCCTGAGGAGGGTAAGAGGAAACCAAGCTGCCCAAATTTCCTTATTTTACTTTCCGATGGACTACAGGAGATGCCCAGGACGTATTGTTAAAGAACTCCAGCTGTGGAGGTTTAACAACAGAATCCAGGCTTGAGACGAGCCATATAATATACAGAGGCCTGTGGTGGGAGTGTAGGGATAGAGGAGCTCCCAATTCAAACTCCATAAGGATCTTGCCATTCAGCATATCAGGACTACCCCAGTTTCCTGAGGGGCTGCCTAACTGAGTAAGCACTGCCTTCTCCTACGCAGAATTATACCTAATCTTCTATAAAGTCATGGCCAGCAAGTGCCTTGGTAGAACAAGGTGCTCTCCAGTGACTGCATGCAGAGGGAAGCTTAGGCTCCAAGAGTAGGCATTGCTGCAGGTGGATCTAGGAAGTGTGATACTTTACAACTTCTGTTATCATGTAGTCATATAATAGGTATTTGTCTATTTCACAAAACAATAGATTTGCGCTGAGGCATCAGCTTGTTGAACATCTGTGTGTGTGCCTGTAGAGCCCGATTCTTCAATGACAAGCCCTTCCACAATTATGTCAAGTTCATGTCTAACAATCCTGATTGTGGTGTGGAGTCCTTCCTGAGATTTCTTCTTTCTTCTGTATCTTGGGCTCTTCTATCCTTGAAAGCTTTCATTACATTCCATAATAGACTGTTTTCAAGCACTTGGACCCTCATCGGTCTTTTTCCATTCATTTGGCTCAGTGTTCATTACCTTCATCCCTCAATTGCAAACACCACTGGAACAGAGATAGGGATGCCCACATTGTTTTCTTTCTGTAAAGAGTTCTTCATACAAGAGACCCTTAGGTATACAGCCATTTCCCATTCTCCATGTATGACCTAGTCACCTAAGTCAACACTAATTGAGAAGATAATGAATGCTTGGGATGTTGGCATCTTCCAAGACCTCAGTATAGGCAACTTTGTCCAACAGGAAATTCCTAAAATGCAGTGAAAGCAACATAAGCAAAAACTGTTGAGGCACTTTTCTTGAGTAGAGTATGTGGTCCAGGATTCACTACCATACAAAAGTGTGTCAAATATACAGGTGTGATATACTTTGACTGTTGTCTTAACACTCAATTTGTTGATGTTCCACACTCATTCGCTTGGCGTGCTCATGATACCTGATGCTTTGCCAATATGGGTATTCAGTTCTTATGTAATCTCAGAAAGTCAGTTCTTGGTAGTCCTAGAAATTAAACAAATGTCCCAGACTAGACAGCTACTATATTATTATCATGTGCTACTGCCCAAAGCAAATATAAGCAGGAAAAATACTTTGAATTGCAAAGTATTGCATAGCCTCTTGAAGGCTCGGATCATTTTCCAAAAAGCTTTGCATACAAAACTTTAATGAGGGGTGCTCTTGAAAAGACAAAAGGCAAAAGGGTTAAAGAATGATAATTGAAGTTCATGTTCTGATTCACCAAAATGATATAATTTGCCTACACTGCTCATTCCCATGCAATTATGCATGTGATCTGCTTCTTCCACAGAGATAGCCGCATTTTACTAATGAGTAAAGAGAAAACTCAACCCAACTTTACATACAATATATGTTTTTTATATATATATATACACACACATACACACACACACACTTCTTTCCTGACTGTCAATAAAAGTTCTATCATATTAACTTTCTATAATGCCCCCTTCCCCTTCCTGTCCCCGGTACACACATTAAAGGAAGTCAATACGATATAACTTTTATTGACTTCAAGGAAAGCAGAAGTAGGCAGATCCTGAATATCCATTTTGTGTTTTTATACAAAAATGGAACACTAGTGTCCCTAAGAATTTTTCAGGAAGAATATGCTTAATATTCATCTCATGGAAATATAAGGTTTGTCTAGGTTGTACTCTATTCCTACATTTTCATCACGGTTATCTGTGTTTCTCTGTTGTATGAAACTATAATATCTAGTAAAAAAACAGCAACAAAATACAAATGTACATATTTGTGAATCAATAATCGATGTTTGGAGCTAGTCCTGCTAAAACCATTTAAAGCATGGTAATTGAGTGCTGGAATGATTCAACAATTGATTTTGGAATGAAAAAGAAAAAAAATGCTAGATTGTCTTTCTTCTGCTTGTTTATTTAATATATATTTAATAAAATATATTGTATTGATGGGAAATCAGTGATTATAGGATTGGGGCAGAACTGGGAGACTGCTTCTAGGCTGTCTATCTAAACTTAGACAGGGACAATAATGATGACATTTTTTCATAATTTTGTGGTTGTTTCCTGGACACAGTCTAGGAAAATAGGTATTCGTATTTTACAGTCTCCAGTGTAGATGGTAATGTTGTCCTTATCAGTTCCTTCAGAGAGCTAAGAAAAGGGAGTTGTCGAATCTGATTGTACCCTAGAAGTTGTTCCTGCAGAAGGGGTGAAGATATACTAGCAAAACACTGTCCAGAGAAGTACAAAAATCTTTGATTTGTTTGGTGCTTAGAAGAGTCATTCATGGGCAGTAAGGACCAGTAAGGAAATCTGATTAAAATTAAAAGTGACATGTAGTGTTTAGGGGAATAAAAACAATTGAAAACTCCTAAATCAAAAGTCTCCTTTGGTTATTTAGCAGAAATACTATATGTTTGTATGTATATTTTATTATTATAAATGGGTAAATATGATACTTATCATGAAAATCAAATTATATAAGGGAGCCTAGAGTTCAACATGTGTGTTTGTTTATATTTTATAAACTAAAATAAATAATCCATACCTCACATGCCAATGAAAATACTAGAGGCAGTAGTAAGAAATATTCATGTGAAAAAGTGAAAAATTCACCAAGGCAACTAACAACATTCCTCTGAAAAAAATTAACAGGAGGTTGTTTTCCTACATAGATCTCTGATTTCCTTGTTAGCCTTTGTTAGTGGGTTTTAATAAGCTTGAACTATATGCGTTATACCTGTGGTTTAATGAAGATAGGTCTATAAAATCTCGCTTAATAGTTGAAGATCCCTAAAGTATACTGAAACACCTGAGTGTAACTTTGAATGCCCTTGCTTTTTCTGGTTTTTAAGTTAGACCCCTGGTATTATTTGAACATACAGTAGATCTTTTTTTTGGTCTGTGAATCAGATCTTTGTTGTTTTTTTCCTAGAGGTAGAAAACAAGACTGTAAATCCCAGTGGTGGAACTTGAAAAATTGGGTTTGTGTGGTTCAAATCTTTTGAAAATTCTATAAAGCAGCATGAGACATTGTTCTATTCAATTTCTAGCTATTGATCCATCCGAATGCTTGTTTGGAGATTGCCTTTGCAGCTTTATTTGAACATAAGAAATACTTTTCTCTTTAGAGAGAGGGTGTATGGGGATTTTGCTTACAAGGGACACATTTCATGTATACAGATTTCTCATGCTGAGGGCAATAAAGAAGTTTTGCCCTTGAAAAAGAGTATTATACAATTCTAAGCAACAGAGTTTATATATGTGTTAATTACAAGAAAGGATGGTGAACAGCTGACAATTGGGAAGATGAATGACTTTGCTAGCTGAGGAAAATAGTTCTATTAAAGATATGACAAAAGGCCAGCCTGCTGGTGCATCAGATGCTCTGTGAAGAAAGCTGAATTTGGAAATACTTTCAAAGCTGAAAGTGTCAGATACCAGGTCAAAGGAGATTGAGGCTGTCATAAACATGAGAGCTATAATTTTTAAGGGAAATATGAGCTGACCGAGCTGCATATATTCCTTGCTGGTTAATCCACAGATAGGATGGTTGTTAGCATTATTTGGAAAGGTTTTATTCACTTACACTCATAATACAGGTGGATGGGGAAAGAGATATTTTCAAAATACCTAAAGCCAATAAGGCAAACAAATATGCTACATACTTTTATTGTCCTCTTCCTTTTGTTAAGAAGGTTTTTTCTTCCTTTTCCCCCTCATATTTTAATTCTATTTTATTGAGCTTTAATAAAGAACCAATGCATATAAAGCACATGTGTATGTTTGTTTTGTAATATAGTGCTGAGCACTTTGAGATTTGAATCCAAATGTTGAAAGATTTCTGTATAAGGTACACAACTGTAGTATCTATCTTACCTTAATTATACATAAGGTTTACCTGGCATCATCAAGAATGAAAACGATGCATTTATGATCCAGGAAAAGAATGAGAAAAATAAAAGGATGGCTGAAGGGAAAAGTAAAAGAGCATGAATAGAAAATATTGTTGGTATTTCTGTCATGAAAATTGAAACACAGTGAGAATAAATGTACACACAACAGACATGGAAGCAGGAACCTCAGATGCTGCCTCCTAACCATAAAGCAAGATTTATGGTTTCCAAATGAGGTTGTCTGTCATCTTAGCTTGAATAAATGGATTTGTATCACTTAGGGTAATATCTATTCCTTTGGTCCATTAATAAGTGTTTATATTTCTCCTATTTCTGTGCTTTGTTGTTTGCCACCTTGATGCGGAAGGAGCTATTTCAAGGATAATCTTTGCCAAACTAAAGAAATTATTACTAATAAATGATTCAGTTATCATGTCACTTTGTGTCTTTCCTCAATCACTTCTTTTGCAGAATCCAGACTACTGTTTTGTCTAAGCATCTAGATTAGATCACATGATCACAAATGGATATTTAACCTTCTGTGTATATCGTAAAATAGGTAGCTGCTAATTTTAGAAACAAAATCACATTATAGTGGAGTGTCATTTTGTTGTAATTAAACTTGAGTAGCACTTTCTTTTTAAAATGGATTGTTTTGAGCACTCCAAAACGCATATGCTTTTATAAAATATTATGAATATATAAATCTAAGTATAAAATATTTGTTGCCTTTTGTAGATGCTTATTAAAGTCAGTGACTTAAATATGGAGCCACTAGCTATTTGAAATACAGCTCCCTTTCTCCACTCTGTCAAACACACACAAACAAAAACCCTTTTACATTTAATACCTGATCTCCCAGATTTATTTTCACTGCTGTAGCAGTGGGGAGGGGACAAATTCAAGACAAACCTTGATAATTAGATTCTGTAACTAGAAAATTGTTACATATTCATAAATTTTCCATATATAGAATCCTATTACTGGGGTCATCTTCTATTCAGGGTTGTCTTATGGGGTAAATATGGTAGATACATTTTTTCATTTGTTTGTTTAAAGAGTGCTTGTAGGAGTGACTGGGTCATATCTGCTTGGAAAAAGTATGTCCAAAAGATTATTTGTAAAAAAAAGTTGCTGTGTGAGTATGTAAAATAGGCTCAAATGAAGGCTGGAGACAGTTGCTTACCTCAAGATGAATTCAGCATCCTGCCTGTCATTGGACACCTTGAGGTAAGGAGCTGGCCTTTGTTTGAGCCTATTTTGCATATTCATATAGTAGCTTTTTTACAAATGAACTTTACCACCCAGAAGAATCATACAATATTTTAGTTCTCCTGTGCAACATGAACTACTTAACTTGTAGTCCATAGGGGAGGGGAGCCAGGTGTCCAAGGAGAGTGGTCGCTCCTTAAGGAGATGATCCTCTAAGCCCAAAGGGAAGTAATCCCAACAGAGATCAAAAGAAACAGGAGGGCACATAAGCCTCCAGGGCTCACCAAAACCATCCGGGAATGTCTCCTAGCAAAAAGGAAGGAGTACACCCAATGGAAGGGAGGGGCCATCACCAGGGAGGACTATATTGCAGTCGCTCGGGGATGCAGGGGGGCAGTCAGGAAAGCCAAGGCGGAGATGGAACTGGCACTAGCTTCCCGGATCAAGGACAACAAGAAGTCCTTTTTTAAATACATAGGAGGTAAAAAGAAGGTTCTGGGTAACGTGCAGCCCCTGCAAGACACATTAGGAAATTTGGTCGTCACTCCAGATGACAAAGCCAACATATTTAATGATTTCCTTGCCTCCATTTTCCTAAGCAGGGACTGGAACAGTCACTCCCCCCACCTTCACTGGGTCCCCCTCAGGCCCTGGGGGAGGCGCACCTAGGCCAAGGGTTAGTGAGAAACTTGTTAGAGAACTTCTGGAAGGACTGGTTGTATTCAAATCAGCTGGTCCAGATGATCTCCACCCTAGAGTACTGAGGGAATTGGCTGAGGTCATTGCAGGACCCCTGACATGGCTTTATGAGCACTCATGGTGCTCTGGTGTGGTGCCAGAGGACTGGAAGAGGGCCATCTTCAAAAAGGGGAGAAAGGAGGACCTAGGAAACTATAGGCCAGTTAGTCTTACCTCAATCTTGGGCAAGTTTTTTGAGAAAATTATTCTGGTGCATATCAATGAGGGGCCAGTAGGGGAGATTATGCTTAGGGGCAACCAACACGGGTTCATTAGATGTAGGTCCTGTCAGACAAACCTGGTGGCCTTCTATGACCAGATCACCAAATCAATAGATGCAGGGGTAGCAGTAGATGTAGTCTTTCTGGAATTTAGGAAGGCCTTTGACACTGTCTCTCACCCTGTTCTCATTTAAAAAAACGGGGACTGTGGTGTCAACACCTACATGGTCAAATGGGTCACCAACTGGCTGGAGGGCCGCACCCAGAGAGTGGGGGTGGATGGGACATTTTCGACTTGGAGGGATGTGGGTCCTTGGGCCTGCACTGTTCATCATCTTCATCAGTGACTTGGACAAGGGGGTAAAAAGCACCCTGTTCAAATTTGCTGATGACACTAAGATGTGGGGGGATGTAGGCACGCTAGAAGGGAGGAATAGGCTGCAATTGGACCTAGACAGGTTACAAGGGTGGGCAGATAAGAATAGGATGGGATTCAACACCAACAAGTGCAAAGTGATGCACCTGGGGAGGAACAACCGGCACCATACCTACGGGTAGGGGAACTCCCTTCTTGTCAGTACAGAGACAGAAAAGGATCTTGGAGTCATCATTGACTACAAGATGAACATGGGCCGGCAGTGTGGGGATGCAGTCAGGAAGGCCAACTGCACCTTGTCATGCATCCACAGATGCATCTCAAGCAGGTCTAAGGAGGTGATCCTCCCCCTCTATGTGGCACTGGTCAGGCCGCAGTTGGAGTACTGCATCCAGTTTCATTTCTACCTGAGAGACATTTTACAATCTATGATTTTTTTTTCTTTGCCTGATAAAGTGCATCTGGGCCTGACAGCTTGCAAATAAAAACAATTCTCTGCAACTCTCTAGTTGGAGCATTTTATAACTTTTTTTGGCCAAAGCTTGGATGGGTGCATGCTTCTATGCTAAACTTCTGTCCTTCAACTAGTATTTTCAGGGTTATTTGATGCTGTACAGAATTACATTACATGAAATTACCAGCATGATAAAAATTCAGTATTGACTTAGTGTTTCATGTAGTCTTATAGTCTTTTGTAAAACAGTATTGATCCTTCTTTAGTTTGGAAGGTCAGCATAAAGTTTACAAAGAAAGTATATGAGGTTAGAGAACATTATGCAGTTCTTGCCTATTAAAATACTAAAATGTGAATAGCTGATGTAGGAGCTTTCAAAAAATCTTTAATATCCTCATCAGTCCCATGATACATCCATTTATCTAGGTTTGGGCTAATAAAAGTGAAAATAATGAAGCAATGATGATACTTGCATTCCTAGTACTGTTTCATCTGAAAATCTCAATGTGCATTATTATAATCATCATCTGAAGCAGAGAGAGGTTTTGTGAGACCGTGGCTGCATCCACACATGCAAGCACATGCACTTGCAGCAGTTCAAATAGAAGTGGCGCAAATTTGAGCCAGGGCTTTTTGCCTCAGTGCATGTGCTTGGACATGCACTTCATTGTGGAACAAATTGTGCTACTTGGGGCAAAATAACCCTGCCTGGCTCCTCCCAGACCTGCAGCCACGGGGAGCTAGAGCCCGAAGCAAGGACCTGTGCTGTGCCCAGCAGTATAAAAAGCTGCACTGGCAAGTAGCTCAGGACTACTAGCTCTCAGGAGTTTCTGGAGCCAGCTAATTGGTACCTGGGGATATAACCCTTTGTGCCAGCTGACCTGCTGAAGCAGCCCTGAGAGTTCCTTACATATTCTATCCAGTGCAGCCATCTGGCAGTGGGGGCTGCTGCCTTGCTGTGACCTGTTGCACACCTGCCAGAGCTGGATGGGGACTACACAGCCCAGTGGGCTGTGGCTGCACAGTTGGCCTCTGTGTGGCACTACTGTCACGTGTGCTCCCTGCTTGGCTATCTGGTCAGCTATTGTCCAGAAATGTTCTGGGTGTGGTGGCCTGCTTTGAACTGTCAAAACCTTTCGTCCTGGCCCCAGATGGCCAGGAGGTCAGCTACAGACAGCTGGGTCCAAGAGGGCAGCTCTGAGCAGGCAGGGGCCTGGCAGGAATTCTGGTGTTCCTTATTGGAAAACTGAAAAATCCCTGATAAAAAACCCCCCAGTCACTCTGTAAAACACCCCAAAATCCAGTGTCCTACACAAGTAAAACAAAAGGCCATTATAAAGAGAGTGAGACAGAGACAGAGCTCAGTTGGACAATGTTTTATTGATATATCTACAGTGTTAAAGCTTGTCTCTTATCATAATAATAAAGTGAACTGTAAAAACATTTCATGAATTCATGAATATATATTTAGCTGCCCTCCCACAGGGACTATGGCTGCAAGACAGGGATTATGGCCCCCCAACAGGAGATTTAGTCCCCACAGAAGGGCTATGGCCCCACAACAGGGGATTTGGCTCCCACACAAGGGCTACGGCCTCCCAACAGGGGGTTCAGTCCCAACACAAGGACTACGGCCCCCACCCAAGGGCTACAGCCCCCCAACAGAGGCCAAATGGCCCCTGCAGGGGCTACCACCCCCCCTGCAAGGCCCACATGCTCCACACCAGCCCCCTGATTGCTGCCCCACCTGGACCCTTCCCTGGATAGCTGCTGCAGCCTCCCAATGGCTGCTCACTCAGCCCCATCCCACACTTGAACCCCCAGGTCCCCATGCCTTCCACCCCAAATCCAGGCACCTTCACTTAAAAAAATGGGGAAAAAAGCCTCTACTTACCTTAGAAACAGGGGTGGGGGGTTCTGGGGCCTCCTGGCAGAGCCTCCCAGCAGAGCCTCCCTGGGCAGCACAGGGCAGTGAGGGGCAGGAGGGCCCAGGCTGGGGATGCTGGGTCTGTCCCTCTGCCCTGCATTGTGCGGGTGGAGCCCCAGTCAGACAGATGGCAGTTGGAGCTGCTGGTAAGTGCTGAAGTTTCTTTTTCTGTTTTTTTAAACTATGGGGCTGCTGGGGTGGGGTGAGCAGGGATTGGGTGATTTGGGGGGGCTGAGGGTGCTGGGGCCAGGCAGGGCAGGATTGAGGGGCTCTGAAGGGCTGGGCAGGGAAATGATTGGGGTTGGGGGGCTGGTGGGAGGAGGGGCTGGGCAGGGAAGTGATCAGTGGGCTTGGGGGCTGTCGGGGGTGGGATCAGGCAGGGAAGTGATCAGGGTTGGGGGGCTGGTGGGAGGAGGTGTAGAACAGGGAAGTGATTGGGGGGTTGGGGGTCTGGCAGGGGAGGGGCTGGGCAAGGCAGGGATCAGGGGGCTCAAGGAATGGGCAGGACTGGCAGGGGTCCCCCCCATGGGCCCTTCCCCCTTCCTCCATCTTCCCGACCCTTGCTCACCAGCACTGGAGCCCTGGTGCTGAACACGTGGCCTGGCTGGCCGTGCATTTCAGCACTAGGGCGAGGAGCCAACCACGGAGACACTCAGGCAGCCAGAGCATCTCCATGGAGGACCCAGCCTCTGATTGCCCAGCTATTTTTAGCTTCATTTTTTTTAGATCCCTGGATATCCAGGGGTTTAATTTTCTCCCTGTGCTGCAAACTTGCAGTGCATGGAACATTTTTTTTTT
>NW_017728916.1:19994150-19995197 GCF_001723895.1 Crocodylus porosus
AGGGGCTGCTACAGGGCAGGAGGTGTGGGCATTTGGATTTGGGATTTTCTATTAAAATTAGTTCAAAGTGAATATCCAAATCTCATAGCAACATTGAAACTCTCAGCTTAGGTCCCTAAGATTTGAGTAAATAAAGCAGCATCAAATGTGAAAAATTCATTCAAACCTTGCTGTTGTTCACTACACCATCCTTCCCAGTAACTATTAATGATTTTTTATGAAGTAGGTAAAAACCTGATCACCTCTCAAATGTTGGTGAACCTTTCTGAACAGAAAAAAACTGGTTTGCCCACCCAGTCCGGCTAGCTACCTCAAAAGTCCTTCAGTTTGTCATCCACTAAAAAGCCCTTGCTTTGTGGAAAATTTTTACATTTTACAGATGCCAATTATCACCTTTTCTCGGACAGAATTCCATTGCTTTGCTTTTGTTCTCTTACCCAGAGACCAACATGCAGCTTTATTGCAATGGAAATATTTCTAGGAAAACACACACACAATCCTGATCTGCAGTCCTCTACCCCCTCGTAGCCCTGAGGTGCCCCTCACTCCTGACCTGCAGCCCTTACCACCCACCCCACCCAGTCCTGCCTTATTATTCTGCTAGGAGGTCACCTCTCCCATCAAAGGAGAGAAGCAAAATCTCAAACTCAGCTCCTGATCACTCAGGTGCTGCACTAGGTATTCTGGGAACTTTAGTTCTAACTAGCAGCAGCCATGTTGAAAACAAACCTGGGGAGGAAATCTCAGACTTTTGGCTTGCATTTAAAAAACTCACCCAGACACAGCACAGGGATGGGGCTGGCCACAGCCCCCTTTCTCCCTCTTTTCCCCCGGGCAGCATCTCCTGCCTGCTCAGCCCCCATGAGCAGAGACACCAGCCCCTGTGCTGCCCTCAAAGGCAACCCTTGTCCCTCCTGCCATGAAGCAGCCCCTGGCTCCACCCCTGTGGGAGCAGGGGAAGGGAGGGAGGGATGAGGAGGAGCCAAAAAAAAAAAAAAAAAATAACACCAACTAATAACTGGCCCAAGATTAGTTGGACAAGCCATT
>NW_017728916.1:19995301-20003326 GCF_001723895.1 Crocodylus porosus
AAAAAAAAAAAAAATAATAACAGCAGCAAATAACAGTGGCAGCCAGTGGCCAAAGGCCTGAACTACAGAAATATTGCAGCACCACCTGGCTTGACCAGGCAGTAATTACAAGTCTTTGAATCAATTACTGTTTGAACTACACAAATCCATAGATAAGGCAACGTAAGTGGGAGCACTGCACAATAAAACATATCTGAGTAGTGTTAGTTTAACTCACTGAAAAGACTTAGTGCAGCGGGAAATCCTGATCGTGCAAACACAATTGCAGTTGTGCCAGTGTAGATGGGAAATCTTGTGTCATCTACAAATTCCCTTAGTCTCATTTCTATCTTTTGATAGTAGGTAATTATCAATAACCCCCTACAGGGAACAAAAATGAAAATCTGAAGAATTAGATGACTTACCTCTGATCACACTGGAAGTCTCTGATGACAAAACCAGAAATAGGAACAATAACCAAGTTCTGATCCTGTGCTTAATCATAAAACTGTCCTTCCTTTGTTTTACTACACTAAAGTGTCTCATATTTTGTGAAACTCTAACTGATAGGGTTCTTACATGACCCAGGCCATGACTAAAGTATATTAATGCTAACTAGGATCAGATTTAGAGGAGCACTTAAGTATTAAAGTCTTATTCATGTCATTGTGACTAAGAACATTTTTAAGTACACTTCCTGATTTGGTGATGCTTTCCTGAACTGAGGCTTATATACAGTTGCTAATTGGTACTGTAAAATGAAATGAAATACTCAGTTCTTAAGGTGGCTTTTTGGTCAGAGCACAAGCAAATATCTTAAACTATAGTTTAAAAAAAAGCATTACTATACTCTAGACTACATTTGAGAAATCTGGAAATAGTTTCCTCATTTTGTTTTCTCATTAAAAACTGTATTCTAACATTCTAACATTGTATAGCAGTTATTATACCACATGATTTAGAAATTCTTCAGTCAGGAAAATATAGTAAATTAAGTTTAATTTCCATCATATTTTGTATGCATGTATAGATTAAGAAATGTAATTTGTCTGAACCCTGTAGCTTATTTAAAAATGTTAATTACTTTTATATATTACCACTATCCTAGAACTCCAGTACTTGATTTAGAAAACTGTTGATAATGTTTTCCCAAGGAAAAAAAATACTATGCATAGCTTTGAGTTTAGTATTCTAAAACTTTCAGTTTTTAGTACTATTTTTGCATTTCAGATTATATGCTACATGTTCACAATCAACTCTAGCAATTTATAGATAATGCTTTGAATATTTTTACCAATTGGCAAACTATTTTTTCATTAACCAAATGCTAATTCATAGAAACAAATACAGAATGTGGATGAGCAATACTTCATAATTTTTTTTGAAAATCTTGAATTTTAGGGGGTGCTATAGTCATGTGCTTTATTCCTATCAAAAGTTCTGACTAAGCTGTATCATGGAAATGGTGTTCTAGTACACGTTAGTTTGGAGAGTCAAGAAGCATTTACCTGGTCTTTCATGTGTCATTGGATGATATAAAGGCTTTACCATTTTGTAAAAAATGATACATGCACAGTCTTCACTATAACCTTAATCCTTGTGTCAAGGAAGGGGGAAGAGATATTGGCTGCAGAGACAGATCATGGTATGGATTGAAAAAGAAGAGGGGCTAAGTGTACCTTCCCCTGGATTTGCCTTCATAGGCCTTCTCAGTTATTGCTGTGGTACCTCTTTGAAGCATTTTGCAATGACATTAATTGTTCCACCAATGCCTGTTATGTTAACAGTATTTTAAAAATACTGTAGGCATTTGTTGTATCCATATGTTTTTATGAATGTCATGTTCCTTGGTGTGTTTGAATTAACATATGGTTTCTTTTTACTAAACATTGCTTCCATCTTTGAGTCCTGGACTATCGTGCATTATTTCTGGGTTCTTTTTGTAAAGAGGGAATGCACATCTCTGTTAGATTAAAAACAGGGATTTGTGTGTCAAAGAGAAATATAAAACTAAATGGTTATTCATTCAGGGTGGAACCATTATAAAGATATTGTAGCACTTATGTTGTTGATGATGCACTTCATTACATAATGTAGATGTGTCACTGTGGATACATATAGCTTTTCACTAAATCTGATCTATGTTCACTTAGCTTACTTTAAGCCACATAAATGTAGATTGTGCTCAGTGCAGGAAAACCAACATAAGAAACTTCGGGGGGGGGGAGGAATAGGTCAGATTGGCGGGGGCTAAGTGGGTCCATGGGGTGAGGTGGGCATGTCTGAGCAGAGTTTGGTATGATCAGGGTTGGATGGTTGCCTGGTTGGAAATAGGGGTTGGAGGTTAAAAATAGCCTGGACAGGGTTGGGGGAAGTGGGAATAGCACAGCCCTGGGATTGAGGCAAGTGGCTGGGCTTTCCCAGACCTGGGGCTTCACTACAAATGCCTACAGGGATTTGGGAAGTTGGGTTAACCCTTTTCTAGATCAGGTTAACTCTTTCACAGTCTCAGGAGGTACAGTAACTTAGATTGGGTGCACCATTTTGGTGGGGGCTTTAAACCCTCTGAATGCCCTATGTGATTGGGCATTTAAGTCATCCTATCCCTCATTAGGTTGATCTGAATGTAAAACCTGTAGGTACCCTTTTTTACCCAGAGACTTATTAGGTGTTGTACTCTATGTACATTTTAAGACGGAATATAAAGTTAATTCTAGTTAAAACTTCTGAATGAACTTTAAGATATTATTTGTGAGTTTCAACATTTACATTTCCAGTGCATAATTATATGATTTGCTATAGTATTTTTGTATGACCTTTAAATTGTGTTGAACTATATACTCAGTGCAGCATATACTTATGCATTTCATAACACACAAGATTTGTTTCTCATACATAGTTGTAGCATCCATATGCAATATGCTGTAATTTACATACAAAGTTTTGACTTTTCTTCTTGAAAGTAAGGAGACAAAATTATTCCCTTGTTTTGTACAGCATGTAACATGAGCTGCCAAAATGCAAATCTATTTTATTTAAAATACCTAACTACATTATTAATTGTTCTTTTAGATCTGAATGATTAGCAATTCAATAGGAAATGTTCTAAAGTATTTGTGGGTTTAGATGAATTTGTAATGTCTTATTCTCTAAGTTAATATAACAAGTGTAATATTCACATAAAAGAGAGTATCAGACTATGCATCATCCTGAAATGTTACCTATATAACAACAGCTTACTAAATATTTTATGCTGCTGTGTTTCCTTGAACTTACACTTTTATTCCAGAGTGCCTTCTGTAAAGTTGTAATTAAAATGTAATATTTCCAAATAAATGTTGTATATTCTGCATCTTTTTCACAAGCAGAATATGAGTCATGAGTGACACAATTGTTCTTTTTTAGAAACAGAATTTCAATACTACCTTTTTCTTCAGGAAAATAATTATAATACTACTTCCTTTGCTACTAAATTGTCATCAAATGGCTCTTGTTAGTTAACCATGCTCATACTTCAAAGCATGCCCCAATCATCAGAATGATTATCTCTACAATTATTTCTATTAAATTAATATAGAAGCAATGACCTAACATATGTATATAGTGTGTGGTTTTTGACCTTTCCTCACAATTATAGAATTCTTGTTTTAATTAGACTTAATTTTTAATGGCTGTCAGATGCCATGTACAATACATTTTTTTAGATGTCTTTATCAGTATATAGTAAAGAAATTAAACATTTTTTCCATTATTTAATAATGAAGTTTTAATCATAAAGGACTCCATAGTATAAAGAAGAATATAAGTCAATGTTTGTTTCTCATAATACAAGTGCTATATAACAGTTGCCTTTTGAGAGTTCAAAGGCAAACATTAACTGTATGTCAGTTTGGGTTTATGATTATGTTTTTAGAGAAAAGAAATCAGATTACATAAGCTCAGTAATAGAGAGTGTCAAAATTTACATGGACTGAGTCACTTAAAAGTTCAATTTAAGGCAAAACAGACATTTAAAAAATAGATTGTTGTCTCATCAAATCTGGATAGTGAAAAGTTCATGTTTGTGCTTCAGTCAGAGACTTACTTGATAGCTGGAAGATCACTGTTAATTAAGGTAATGGGTTGTAAATGAGTAACATGTTATGACATAAGTAAGTAAGCAGTAGCTTTGAAAACAGTGTCTTGTTGCTGGTTATTTGTCATTGAGATGTGCTGGAGCAGAAAAAACTCTTTTCTCAAGCACTTGGAAATATTCCCAAGTTACGAAGCTCCAGTTTGCCAAAAATTCAGATAACCAGCTGGTTGTCAAGCTGATTGTGGTTGTTCATTCAAATAAAGTGTTCTTTTCTTCTTCTTCTTCTTCTTTTTTATCTGCTTAGAATTGTCATGTCTTACTAGTCACATGAAGCTCTGGGCCTGAATCCCTTATTAATGACATGTTGTGAGTCAAAAATCCCATTTTTAGAGGCAAAGAAGTTATACTGATGTAAAACTGATGTAAGGGAGATGAGAATTAGGCCTACCTTACAAGTGTTTCATGTCAGTGCAATACACAGTGGATTGAGATATTGCAATTTCTCTTTGAATATTTTAAAAAATTTAAATACTATAGCTCAGACTTTCAGAAATTACCCATCACCCACTTGAATATTCAAACCATGTGAACTGTAGTACTACACTGAACAAAGTTGAGGAACATAGGTAGGATTGTGGATTGCAACCCACAATCTTTGAATATATATATGCTAGACCTAGTTACACTAATTCAACTTGCACACATCACTAGAGATTTTGTAGTCCTTAGGCTTAAATGTTTTCTCTGAAGATACTTCAGTGGGAAGATGGCTTGTCTGGAAGCCCTGAACAAGTTAGTGCAGGGGTTGGCAACATAAGGACCACTGGGTCTATGTCCAAGTCAGTTTTGGGCAGCTTCCAGCTGTGCCAGCACTACTGCCACTTCTCCCTGTGTTCCCACCTCTGGTGTGATGCATGCTTGGCACTTTATATTACTGCTGCTTCCCATAGTCTCTTTCTGTTCAGCTGCCCAAGTGCAGATTCCAGCCCTTGGGGAGATGAGTGCCATGGGGCCTGTCCACAGAGTGGATTGTACTCTGAGGCCCAGGATCGTACCCTTTCCTACTCCACATCCTGGAATACTTGCATTGTCCAATCAGCCCTCATGTACTGGTATTCAGGCCTGGTGCCACCCCCTCCCTGCCCTTCCCATTGAGATTGGGCTCTGGCAGCTTGGCACTGCCCCCTACTACCCTCTACACTGGAATTGGTCCCTGTAGGCCTGGAACCACCTTCTCCCTGACCCCTACACTGGGATTCGGCCCTGGGGCCCAGTCCTTCCCATGTGTGCTGGGATTGGGCAATGTCACCTCGACCTGCATGCTGGGTTAAGACACCTGATGCAGTGTGCAGGTAATGGCTCCTCATAGCTCTGGAAGTTTTGCACCAGGGAAGCCACAGCTCCCCCACTGCCAAATTTGCAGATCCATGAAGAGACACATAGGACAAATGACACAGCATCATGGGCCAGGGGTTGAGCACCTCTGCTCTAAGATAACTGGCAAAGTTTTAGGTCAAGCATTATTCAAATGTTATGCCATGTATACTGTATTATGCTGGGTAAAGAATGAACCTTGCCTGAGAAAGGAATGATCACTTTTAACATTCTGCTGAGGGTGGGGGCACCTTTTGTGCCAATGAACAGCCTCCTGCTGGGCCTCATGAATCTACAGAATATGTGAGGTCACATTGCCTAATATCCCCTCCCCCAAAACAAAACCAAACCAGAAAAGCATAAGCACTATGGCTGCTTACAGATGTTTAAAAAATAAAGTTCTTTAGCAAAAGCAGCAGCATATTAGTTGTCCAAGCTCTGCAGTATCAGTATAGATTGGGAGCTTCAGTGGGGCTTTGGAGCACTTTTAGCTAAAGCTGATTAACCCAGCTATTAGATAAAAATGCCAAAAAAGCCCCATTAAATCACCCAACCCATACAGATGTTGAGTGATCCTCTGGGCATGCACTTGGCTTGGCATGGGAGTGCACCAAGTTTAAAGTAAAATGCACATTTTTCAGTTTTTTAAAACATCTGTAAGCCACCTATGTGGTCAACAGCATTCTTTCTCTCTCTCTCTCTCTCTCTCTGCCATAGTAGCAAAGAGTTTTTGCGGTGGGGTCCATTACTGTTGGTTTTAGGAATGTGTGCCAAAGGCCTAGAATGAACTAATAAATTTTGCTTTGTTACAATGCATCCTAAAATTATTGAGATCAGTGGGAATCGGATCCAAGGCCTGCTGTTATAAATAGAAAGAAGTCTGACTGGTTTCAATAGATGTTGGATCAGAACTTCCAGTAACAGTTTGGAAATTGTTGGTGAGTGCCATTCATCATAATATTATGTGTGTACATTGGAGAGAGATGTGCTGAAATTCTTACTGGGTTCATCTACACATGCACTGTTACTGTGCAGTAACCAAAAATTATTGCACAGTACAGGCATGCATCTACATGTGCACACCCATACTATGCAGCAACTATGCAGGTAACAAATTTACACCTCAATAGTTACCATACAATAAATCACATGTAGACACTTTACTGCATAGTAACCCTATTTGTGTACAAAGTCAGTCCACCCAACGTTACTGCACTGTAATGCCTACATGTGTAGATGCCAGTGTAAAAGCTGCTTACTACACAGTAAATTACTGCACAGGAACTTACTGCACAATTAATGAACATGTAGATGCCCACCTTCATATATAATGCAGAGTTTCAAAGATATTTAAGGAAAAGTATTTGAGGAGAGACTGAGAGAGAAACAGAAAAAAGGCTGGCAGGGAGTACTGAGGCATAATTCAATATGTCACAGAAAACTATTTGGTAAAATATACCACATGCAAATATATATTTGTCCTCTCAGTGTCAGAACAAAACAATAGTCAACAATAAAAAGAAGTTTGCTGTGAAATTACATTTATGTTAAAGTATATATGAAGACTTCAAAGACAATGACTGTCCTTCTAATGTTGTTTCTAAGTTCTATAGTTTCAAATTTACAGAGATGCAATGACTATAATAATGATATCAAATGCATATTTTTGGCTCAATATGTCAAAGATGAATGATCGCTGGCTTGTAGGTTTTTTTTTTTTTTTTTAAAGGAAGAGAAATTCTCGTTTCAAAACAAAATATTAATTACCTGTGATCTTGTTAAAATATTGAAGCAGTGGTTTCAGCAGGGTTGTAGTTTTACTAGCCTGCAATAATAAACAAAAGTTGCAGTTAAAAATAATGTGACATTTTTCATATAAATTAAAACTTGTCATTACTGCCAGATGAAAATTTGCAACATATTATTGGCTTTGAAAAATCATTTGTGTATAGCAAACAGCCCTGTAAAGTGCATCCAGTTTTGAACACAGAACACTCAATCACTGTATCTGAGGACTGGCAGGGAACCATAAAGCATTACTCAGTATTTCACAGAAACTTGCTTTGGAAAATATGCTATACAATGGTATACCCAACATGGTACTTTGACTACTTTTATACTTTTCAAGAAATGAAAAGACAGTCATCAAGAAGGGTTCAAAACTACTAGAGAGAAGGAGGGAAGGGAAAAGAGATAACTTTAGACATACCTGAGAGAGGCAAATCTGAAAGGAAACTAAATTTCTGTCCAATGGTCCTTATGGGTTCCTTACAGATTGTGAGGATAATAGATAATAGATATCTGTGTCCATGTGTGTGAAGGTTTAAATACTCTCTTGCTGGCTCTTGATTTTGCTTTCTCTCTCTCTCTCTCTCTCTCACACACACACACACACACACACACACACACACTTTTCCTTTAAAGTTGGTCACTCTAGTGTCCAACCTTGGACCTTGTTTGTGTATAAGTAGAGAAATACAGTAGTTTGTGGTAACCAATTTCACCAATAGTCTATGGTGATCTATTTCAAGGGTGGTAAGGTGGGATGACAACAGGATGCCCTACTGATCGTTCATGATGTCTGTGTCATGCAAGCT
>NW_017728916.1:20004176-20010634 GCF_001723895.1 Crocodylus porosus
CCTGGCAACCAGGCACCTGAGCTGCCTGGGTGATTGACAGCTCTGCCAATCACCCTCTCAATCACGGAGCACCTCTGTGACTCCGTGACATTGCACTATTAACAGAAATTAATGGTGTGTGGAGATTATTTTATATAATATAGGTAATGTAAACTTTTTGGGGGGGGATTTAGGAAAAACAAACAAAAATAAAAACAGAAAGTTGAACATTTATCGTGGAGGGAAAAGGAGAGAGGGGGGTCCCTGGCAAGTAAATGTGATTTTTGAAGATTGTCTTCTTGCTTTTGAAATCAGTAATAGAACTAAGTCCAACTTTTTATATTTGTTTGGATCTGGTGGTCCTTTTGGGATGAATGTGTATATATATTTTTTTCTTTTTGAGAGTTGGGGAGTACAGGTGATGGATGATACCTCAGGGTTTCGGCTTGAAATATTTATTGCCAAAATTGTATTAGCCTGCATCTTTTTATTAAAATATGAAGATTCCTAATGGATTAAAATATAAACAGTAGCATTAACCTTTCAGAGAATATTTATGTATTGTTTCTGATACATGGGAAGTTCTAGGTCAGAATATCACCATGACTGACCACTTAGAATATAACATTTCTTAATAACAATTATTAACAAAGCTTTTCTGTGCCCTTGACTCTTTTGACACTGCCAGTCAAAATTTGTCCTCCCTGTGGGCATCACTTATGAGCTGTTCTGGTTCAGAATAATTTATGATGAGTAAATCAAACAATCCTCTAACATGTTAATAGCCTTAATTTCCTCTTTCTCCTCAAGGTCTAAAGATTTGATTGCTGTGTTGAGAATATAAAAATGAGTATTATAAATTAAAACCTGTCAGAGATGGTCAGAAAGAAAAGAAAGTGCTGATATAAGATGAATGGTGCATAAAAATGAAAGACTTCTGGCTAATGTTCACGGCATGTAAAAGGGCTAACTAACTATTTTGAATCATATAAGTAAATCTGTTTATTTTCAGGATGTACTACATGTAACAGACTGCAAAAAGACAGTAATAGAAATGCTGTACCTTTTAAATAGTTTTGGAATGATTATAAATTACTCAGATTTCTTGGTATGTTCATAGAACACAGCTAGTCCAAAGAAAAAGTATAAGGCAGAATGTATTATTATAGTTAACAATACAACTTCATGGGTGTGTCCAGATGAGCACACACATGCCTCTTGCCCTGCCTCAAACCCCTTTGAGATGGGCAACAGGCATGTGTGGGAATGAAAAAAATGTTGCCCACGCTGCAAAGGGGTCTAAAAACCTCAAAATTTTAAAAATCAGAGTAGAGCACAGTCCTGGACCATGCCCTGAGATAATCGGAGGCTGGGTCCTCCACAGAGACACTCTGGCTGCCAGACCATCTCCATGCTTGGCCCCTCACCCTGGTATTGAAACACACAGCTGGACAGGCTGCATGTTTCAGCTCCAGGGCTCTGGTGCTGGTAAGTAAAGTGTTGGGGGGGGCTGGAGCAGGGGGAAGGGGACTATGGGGGGCCGTGACCCCTGCCACGACCAGCCGCTCCCCCACCAACCCCCCAACCCTGCCCCCCACTCCATACTTTAAAACAAAAAATAAAAAAACCCCGGTACTTACTGGCAGCTGGAGTTGCCATCTGGTTGACTGGGGCCCTGCCTGCACAGTACGGAGTAGGGTGACAGCCCCAGCAGACCCAGCCTGGGCCCTCCTTCCCTTCTACTGTCCTGTCATGTGGACACACTGTATGAGGCTCTATCTAGTATTTTTGTGTATGTTGCAAGCTATTGTATATAGCTTGTAGTCATTCATCACTATATTCTTGTTTATCATAATGTGAAAGTTCCCTAGTTGTAAGCCATCATCCCAGTGTGTTAAGTGTTGTACAGACAGAATAACAACACCGAAAAAAGTTTACTGTGGGCTTACAATTTACATGTAAAAAACAAGGCAATAGATGGATACACACAGTGTAAAGGACTAGTAGGAGGAAAGAATATTGGGCAGAATAATAGGTATTCGGTCCAGTATGTCAGCTGCCTAATAGAAGCACCTGACTTCTGAGAGAAGCTTGAAGGTACTTGCTTGAAAATCTTGTAAGTAGGTAATAGAGGCTGGCAGCAAGATTTGTTTGGAGGAAAAATTAAATGATAAATGATAGGTAGAGTAGAGAAATGGCCTTGAAAGTGAGAATAAGTATCTGATGTTTGATGCAACAGTGGAGGGGAAATTGTGGACAGAAGAAATGATCAAAGCAATTGGAAAATGATCTTGGCAGAAACATTCTGACTAGACATGAGAAAGACAAGATTGCATTTGTCTCTGTCTGAGAAGAGGATGTTGTAATAATCAAGATGAGACCTCAGGAAAAAAAAAATCTTTGTAAATGGATAGAAAAGAGTTCTGATATTCTGAAAACAGAATCTGCGAGACATAACCATACCCTGACTGTGAGGACCCAGTGGGAGGTTCAAGTCAAGGATGTTCCCCATATTATGGGTGTGAGTGACAAGAAGAATAGTGGTGTTATTCACAATGTTGTTTTCTAGACATTATAGTGAAAAAGCTTTACAAGTTACTAAGATGCTTAGAAGTTCAATAATAACTAAAAAGAGGAAAACCGATATGAATTTCCAGTTTTTTCCTGCTATTAGAACAGTAATTATTAGTCTACTATTGTCAGTCTTTTTATATTTGGATTTTTATTTCATGAATAAATGTACAAGATTATGTGAATGTTTGGGATAGTCCAGGCATTTTAATAACACAGATCTTAAGCATAAGAGGAAAAAAATGGGAGGGTAATCCTGTTAAGGTGGCAATATTTGGATCTTGGGGAGCATTGGATTTGCAGCTTTGTGGCCTTGCAGCTGAATACAAGGCTTTAACCTATGGCCTAGCAAAAGCTGCTAACCACAAGGCAGAATGATAGCTAAGCCAGCCATTTGCTTATGCTAAGTAACCATTTTAACTGTGTCAACCATTGTCAAGTGAGTCTGTGCAAGTCTGTGTGCTATAAATGAGGTGAAACTTTAGGAATGTGGAGATGGTACAACTTGGGACAGAAAAATGGATTGAAATGTGAAAGATAACGTGTAACTGAGATGAACATATGCAAAAAGGTGAATGGTGATTAGTAAAGAAGCCTCCAAAGTCCACTTGTTGACCGAAGAAGTGGGGTGAAGGTTTTAGACATGTTCTCATAGCAAAAAGGCATGTAAACGAGTAAAATTCATATGCAATTCCACGCTAATGAAGCAAACAGTAAACAGAGGTGGACCTTGAGCTAAGAGACGAGATAGGCGGAACATAGGAGGAACAAGAGTGGAGTGAATGTTAAGGAGCATAAATCAAGGTGTATAAAATGTGAAAAGAACTATTGTTCACTGCAGGTCCCAAGTTTGTTGGGTTTTTGGGACCTTTGTCTGAAACTGGCTCCATTCTGCATAAAGTTGTTGAGATCAATGTGTGCTGGTGTTTGCTCCCTGCTTGCTCTAGCTAATGAGTAACAGGACCCATGAGCAACTGGATCATCATCTATCTAGTCGTTGGGCACTGCATGGAGTCAGCGTCTAACAGATCCAACTATAAATTCTATCAGTTTAAAAAGTACCAGTTTACTTGTATATTATTTGTTCAAATAGTCATCAGCCTAACCTGTCTCAAAATAAAAGCCAGTACAAAGTTCAGTTAATGTTTAATAGCTTTGACTTAGTAATATAGCAACATTTCCTTTCCTTCCTTAGGCCATTTCGATGAATATTTGCAGAGTGTTTATTTTGAGCAAAGACTTAACTACATTGCAATTAGAGTAATGAAAATGTATTCAAGGTAAATCTAAATGAGCTATTTGATATTTTGAATAACAAAATCCTCCTTTGGCAAGCTTGTTCATATTTACATTTTTCCTAAAGTTTACTGTTGTAAAATTAATTTGTTTTAATTTTCAAAAAAGACCTCTAACATCCCATTTTGCCGACTTGAAGCAATGTTGCTTCCTACATCTGTGAGAAGCAATTAAAACAGTTATACAAAAACATTCTGAAGTCTTGAGAAATAGGACATGGAGTAATAAACCAAAGGCTGCTTGTAGCATGGCAAAGACCAGAATCATTTAAACGACTTAACTTTATATGAATATGCTTTTTAACAACATGTTTTATTTATGTATAACTATATATGGATGATCTGACTTCAGGAAGGTTAGGAAAGCTAAATGCACATGGATGGAATTATACTTTATAATTAAAAATCAATTAAAGTTCTGTAATGTGGGAGATTGGTTCTGCAATCACTATTCTCAAAATTACTTGCTAAAAACAATGGGATTTTAAAATATATAAAAGATATCAGATTCACACAAAGAACCTTGTCTGCTAAAAACAGTTGGATTTTTGCAAGGTAAGATTGCCATCCCACTCTTTGAAAGGGAGCCTATAAGATTCTCTTTTAATATATGCAATGAGGAATGTCTAGCCTATATAATTTTATTATAAGAAGCTAAAACTCAGGAGCTAGACCAAGGCTTAAACCCCTTGTTTAACTAGCGTCCAGAGCAAGGGGGAGTTTGCTAGGGCATTTTCTTGTAAATGGTCTCTCTCTATCCTTCACTGTAAGCTTGCTGAGAGGGAAAAGGTTTGCAGGAACCAGGCACAGCTGGTAAATTCAGACTGGTGGAGAGAGTGGAGTGGTACATGATAGTAGGGGAGAGGGGTTTGTAGCCAGCCTGGAATGGAGGTGGTTGGGGCTGGGTGGGGGTTGCAGCTGGCCAGGCACTCTGGCTGAGAGTGGGGAGGCTGCAAACCCCCCATTCTTGGCTGGCTGCACACCCCACCCCCCTTGCTCCCAAACAGCTGCAAACCACCCTCTGCTCCCATGTGCTGCTCCACCTACCCCACCAGTCTGAGTTCACCAGCCATACCTGGTAGGAGCCCTTCAAGATCAAGGAACAGAAAACAGAGAAGCTACAGAGGACTCTGCTAGGAAAGGTCTGCTTGAAAAGAGAAGCAGAAAGTGAGAAGCAGCAGATAAGAAGACCCAGAGATATGGCTGGAGGATGTCACAATCCCAGAGCCACTGTTACTTCCAGATCTTCCTCTGCTTCCACCTGTGAGGTGTATGTCCAGGCAAGACCACACACTGTCAAGGTTTCCACCTAGGTCCTGGTTTGGTGCTGTGCAGACCACAGCTTGCAAGTTCCTTCCAGTGGCAGCCAGGTGGAGGAGTGCCTGTGATGTGAGTGGTGCCTTCTGGTGGTGTCTCTTAGGGAGAAGACAAGAAAGCTACAGGATGAGGATAGCAAGGCTCTGAAGCATCCTTCACCATGAAAACTTCAGTGTTTCCATGCTGAAGTAAACCTTTAGGACTGCAGAGGAAGGACTGCCAGAGGCAGTTCTAAAGAAGGAAGAGGCCATGGACTGCCAGTGGGGAGGAACCTGGAAGCTTATGACCTCTGACAGCAAGAAGTTGTCATCCCCACTTGCAGTGGTTTGCCTCAAGAACAGATATGGAGAATTAGCAACAGAGGAGGAGATATGTATTTCATTGATGAAAGAGGCCAGGCCAGGAGTCCCCAAGGTAGGGGGGATTGAGTTCACTGCCACGAAGAGGAAGTGGCAGGCGGTTGTGGATGGAGACTCCCTTCGGTGGAGGATGGAGGCATCTACCTGCCAGCCTATTGTCCTGGGAGGCCATGTTGACTATTTTACTGCCTTTCTCTGTAATATTGGAGTTCTTTAGAATTGAGTATATATTCTTCTCATGAAGCTACTAATACACTGGTAAGACACTCCTATAAGTCTTACTGTTGGTGAAGTAAGGAGAATGAACTTCTTAATTCTTTCACTGTCAGGTCTTTTCCCCAGATCATGAAAACTGTTTGTGATTCTCTGATATCCTGGCAACTGACATCTTTTTTTTTTAAATGTGGTTCCCAGAATTGTCTGCAGTAAACTAGTATTGGTCTCACCAATAGCACATATGTAGGTCAAAAATCACCTTCCTTTTCCTTATTTATTGCTACTTTATTTATTGCAGAGTTGTCTAATCAGCTCCACAGTAATTGCCTTCATGTCTACACATGCTGCCCTATCAGGCTGCAGGAAACAAATACTACAGCAGGTTGAATACAAATAAATGCAAGTACTATCCTGCTGCATAGTTTTTCATGTGCAGCAATGCATGTGTAGATGCTGACAGGGATGGTTGAGGCATGAGGGTGCTTTAGTGTAGGGGCTAGCCCAATGAGGGGGCTGGCCACAGTGAGGCATCCTAGTGTCCCAGCCAGCCCTTCCACAACATGTTGAGCTCAGTCGGATTCTGATTGTATTCATTTTTTGTGTTTTATGTTATTATATTATATTTACAACTATCATGCTGACCCCCCTCCCCAGGTCTCCTGCAACCAGGGCTTCTCTGACTTGGTTCAATGTGCTTTGGTCCTGGGCACATGTGTAAAAA
>NW_017728916.1:20010702-20022595 GCF_001723895.1 Crocodylus porosus
CTCTCTCTCACACACACACACACACACACACACACACACACTCACAATGGCAGCAGGAGAAAGAGACTCAGTGAAAGGGTTGGAGTCCAGGTAGGGAAGAGAAGCAGAGTCCAAGTCCTTGGTTGAAGAGAGGTTGGGGGTGTTAGCTACCTATCCAGGCTGGAAAGGTGTCCTTGTCCAACAGATGTTGTCCAGAGGGGGGTCACTGGCAGGGCCTCTGGGTGGATAGGTGGTGTGACATGGTGCTGGTCTAGATGGAGAGGACATCCCAAGGAGTCAGTCTTCACTATCCCTTTTATGGTGCAGACTACCTTGATCTCCTATGGGGAGGGCCTGTCCAGGAAATGTCAGTCCTGTTCCAGAGGGTTCCAGGTGTTCTTACTGAGTATGTGCAGCCTTGGCACAATGGTGGGTTGCCTCATCTTTTGTTTCTTGAATGCTGAGGGTGATTCCAATGTCTGGGTCATTGGTCCAGGTATTGGTGTTGATGGTTCAGTCATTCAGAGGGAGTGATTTTTAGACCTAATGCCATTATCTCTCAAGCACCCGAATTCATCCCCATTAATTCAGGAACCAAGTTACAAAGGTGGGGTAGGTATGAGTCATAGGTCAGGGGATACAAGATGGAAGCTTGACATTACAAGATGGAAACTTGACATGACATATGCTAACTTACATATGTAGGCCTAGAACAGTAATCACACAATATAAAAGCAGTAAAAATAAATCAATACAAACATAATAATTATCACTTATAAACCAGTGGATATCTATATCAAAATAGTAGGGCACTTATTTGCAAAGAGGGGAGAGAAAAATAAAACTTACTTCCTAAAATAAAATGTTAAAGCTTATCCTACATCTTAGCTTACTTATACTGATCTATAGGGAATAGAGAGGAAGAGAAAAAGTCAGAAATGGCTGGGGAAGGGGAGGGAATGCATTTTAAGAGAAGAAAAAACAAAGAAAAATGGGTTTTTGCATGTTTGTGGCAGCCAGGCAGTGTGGAGAGCAATTCCCACAGCTCCCTCCAGTTAGGTCTATGGGGAGAAGGCAGACTGAGGCCCCCAAAGTGAGAGATGGAGGGAGGGGCAGCAGCAGAGCTTGGCAGGTGGAGAACTGTGGGTGGGAGTGAGGGGCACTGGCAGGTCCAAGGTGCTGTTGTTCAGGAGTGAGTTATATCTACTGGCACTATGATAAGGGAGCACTAACAGATACAACTGCCTCAGAAAATCTTCCTAGCTCTAGCCAGTTTAATGTTTGTGCTATACTCCTCTTTGTTTCTGATGGGACAAGAGGTTGCCTTTCATCATAATTTTCATGAACCTCGGGATCCTGAGCAACCTGTAGTTCCACAGCAAAGGAGATTAAGATTAGGAGTAAGGCGTTTATGGTACAAATAAATAACATCCTACATTTTCACTGTTAATTGGAGTGGGGTTATGGGGGCTGCATATGCCTGCTAGCAAATTGGAGTAGGATGGAAAGGGAGGTTATCATTTATGTATGCACTGGGTTGCCAGTTATCGCACTATCATGCATACTATTTAAACCTCATGGCATCCTGCAGATTGTCAAATTAATCTGATTGCTCTTAATGTTTTCAATAAGGAAAGCAACTCTATGCTTTAAAAGTGTTTTATAATAAAACTTAAACATTTTCTTCCTATTGCCTTTATAGTAAAAGCAAAAATGTGGATACAATTATGTTTCAAAAGCAACCTCAAAAGGATATGCAGAACATGGGCATTCTTTTAGTAGGGTGTCAACACACATTCTCTTGAACAGGGAGTTCATATCATAATAGTCTTGTAATGAGAACAGTGCATATTTGGAGATTGGCATTATGATGGCATTATAGTACTATTACAATGTGAAATTACAATGCATAAGTTGCTATAGTAGAAATCTGAGTTGAGTTTGGTATGAAGTTATTTTGCCATTACAATGTCAAAGCAATCTCTGAGCTAGTCCACGGAGACCCTATTATTATGTCATGATAGGAGATTATGATTTTGGGCTAAATGGTTTCAGAGTAAATCCACAGAGACTCAATTATATTGCTGCTGTTGTTTGAGAATTGTTTAATGGCAAAACATTTTCAGTATAATTCTATGGAGGCTTAGTTACAATGACAAATAAAATGAAATGATGTCAGAGAAAGGTATTCTGCCAAGAAAAAAATGAAACAAACAAAACTAAATTTGGATGTCATTAAGGTAGAGTCATCGGCATACTTAATGCTTGATTGACAGCTAGTATACCCTTAACTCTGTCCTCTTGTGACTGTAGTGTGCACAGCTACACACAGTGACTTTTATTGAGTTCTCCGCACCAAATATGTTTTCTGATTGGATAAACAGTTATTACAAATAGAAAACTATATAATAATTTTGCTTACCATTTCCAGTGGTGCATTCTTCTTCTAAAATACCAGCGTATGTATCCAATACTTTGGTTTATTCTGACTTGCTTGGGTGGACTTTAGACTGCTGGGACATTAAGGCAGATGTAATGGTCTAAATATGAACCCATGTGTTTGTGAGCTTATGTCTCTATCTAAATACTTGTTTAATGCAATTTTTCATTATTGCCCAGATAGGGAGCACAGTTTCATCACACGTGTTGCCACAGAGTGGAATTAATATGTTTTTTAAAATAATACAATGTTCTTCTAAAGGGAAAATGCAAAATAAAGGCAAAATCAATACTTCCAACCAACTTGCAAATGCTTATGTAGAATGGCTCTCAGGCTATGAAGACATTATTCATTACCTATCCTATAGTTGCAAGGTCTCCTTTATATTGTTATAGAAAATCAATGACTTTCAGTAGAAGAAAAGCCACCTCTTCTCCATAAATCATGAGAATAATTGTCAATATTATAAATTGAATACAGAAACAATGAAAGCAAACAAATTTCATTTTGCTAATTTATTAATAAGAAAAAATCTATTAGCACTTGAGTTTGATCAAAGGTCAGACAAAATTTTCTGAAAGGGGAAAACCAAAGTGACAAAGAATTTAAATGACCATTTTCTATATATTCTATGTATTTATATATGTTTATTTGTCTATATAAATACATATGTGTGTATATTTTAAAAAGGAGTTCTCTTTTTCTGCAAAAGAGCTCACATTGAAATGCACATTGGAAAAGATGCTTTTTTTCTTATAAGTTGACTACAATACATCTAGAGAAAAGTACTCTCGCAAGTCATTCATCAGCTAAAAATGAAGAAACTGAGATGAGCCACAATTAGTTCTACAAATTAAAGATTTAGAGAAAATTGCTTAGAGTTAATAAAGCTGGAGGTTTGGAGAACAGTAAGGGGAATATGTTACTCAAGAAGTAATTCATCAACCTAAGCAAATGTAGTGTTCATTTTGTCTATTTAATATAACTATTTGGGTATTAGTTGAGTACCTATCATTATGGTATCCATCTAAGTACCACATATCAGAATGAGCAAAACTTTTTAGAAAATTATATCATACTTTACTTGAAACAATGAAGTAAGATAGAATCTTATTTGATACATAAGTAACGACGGACTTCTCAAAGGTTCTGATTCCAGACTGCAATATTGCAAAAAGGAGAATTTTGTGATCTTCCTGAACATTGTTTCAGTTTATGCTCTATCCAAAAAAAAGGTAAAGCCTAGATCAGTTTTCCAGGCCATTGCATATGAAATGTGTATTTGCAATACAATGGAAATTTACATATTCCTCATGAGTCAGTCATGCCATTCTGAAAAAAAAAAAAGGGACCTATTCACCCTGACCTTCCGCTTGTATTGAAATTAAAGGGCAGGCACAGGGCCTGCCCTTAACCCAGATGGTCTCACTACCCCTCTCTGCTAATATTGTGGGTCAGGATCTGGAGATAATTTATGTTCAGACCTTGGAAAATATGTAAATATAGAATTGTGTTAAGTGTGGGGTGAGAACTAGGCTGATTGAGAAGCAGAGTTCTGAAGTGGGCCCATAGTGTGTCTGGAAGGATTGTCCAAGATAGGACTAGATTGAAGAATATATTATGGGTGTAGAGCCTTGTTCAACATACAGTTCATTCTATATAACCCAGGAACTGGCAATGGGTTTTATGTTGCCAGGAATGGTGAAGTAGTGAAGTGAAGGAGAAATGCAAGTGTTTTCTCACATGCTCAAAGTTACTGTAACTACCCTGTAATTGTGGTAAAAAAACTGACTTGTTTACACATTCCAAGGATATCAATGCATGATGATAATCCTTACTCCACTGCAGCAGAAATGTAAAAGTGAGGGGACTGGCTGCAAATGGTAGAGTGGACTTTATCTAGCCATAGTAGCACTGTAACTGCAAATGGACGTTTTAAATATCGCTAGATGTACTATTGTTCACCTCTACAAGAAAGTCACATAAAAATATCACAAATCAGAAACCAAATTTCAAAATTATTTTTAAGTTTGTATGGAGTGAAGGTGTGCACAGCCTTAGCTTTGGGTTTTTATTCTGACATTTTAGGGATGCCTAGAATATGCTGAAATGGAGCATGCTGTATCTCTCAA
This sequence comes from Crocodylus porosus, assembly GCF_001723895.1. Lineage (NCBI taxonomy): Eukaryota > Metazoa > Chordata > Crocodylia > Crocodylidae > Crocodylus > Crocodylus porosus. Next base: position 20,015,254 of record NW_017728916.1, read on the forward strand.
GTGTACCTCTTTCCTTTGATTACTCAAGTGTAGGTCAGGAATAGAGGCTTATCCATACTCCATTCAGGTTGGCATCATACCACAATCACATCTCTGTCAAGCTGCTTCAGTTAATCCTGCCACCATTCAATATAAAAAAAAATAATAATAAAAAATCACAAAGCAAATGTAGCTGCAATTGTTACATTTAATTAACTTTGATTTTTGCCATGGCTGGTAGACACAGTTAAGGTTGTGTGGGTGTATACTTGAACTCTGTATTTCCTGATTTTTAGAGGTTGTAGTTTTGGGGTGCTTGCAGATATAAAACAAACAAACAAAAAAAGTGCTTAATTTAAGAAGCACCATACTTAGGCAGACCAATAATCCATCTATCCCAGCATCCTGTCTCCAACAGTGACAGTAGTGATATTTTAGAGCAGGGCTGTTCAACTACTATGCCACCAGGGACCACATACCTTGAGAACTACATTAGTGAAGACCAAATGACAGTGAGCTATGGCCTTTCAGTGCATCCTCCTGGGATACTTCACAGGCCGACAGCCTTCTCCACCTGCTTCTTTGTGAACATCTGGGACTCGTCTCCCACCACCTCCACCACCTTGAATGCACAATCCCCTTAAAGTTCCTCATTATAGGCCCCTTCAGCACCTCAAGCTGCTCCTCCCTGCCTCACCTGGTCTCTTGGTGGGGGGACAGGGGCAAGACATGAACACTGGAAGAAAAAGGGGTAGGTTTGAGACCTTAGCTGCTACTGCAAGCTGCAGGATTGTTAGGAAAATCAATAGAAAGGTAGTGGCTGGAGCACCAAATTAATCCCTTATGAGCCACATATGGTCCACTGGCCACCAGTTGGGCATCCGTAGTTTAGAGGGAGAAATATATGTACCAGTTACACAAATTATAAAATGCATATTCATGAGCTTCCTTTCCCTGAACATTTTCAAAATGCAAGCTCTACTGTGCCACTGAATGACCTCCAGAAGGAAATGAATTAAACTTTATTGTTCAAGTTGTTTAAAATTAGACCTGGCATAACTGAAAAATTACTAATAGAAAAAAAATCTTAGAATGGCGAATGACAGAAGAGGCAAACTAATATTTCTTTAATTATTAATTTGACTTATAAAATATCCTCCAGAAAGGCATTTGATGTATTTTAAATGTTTTATAAATACAACAGCATTTTATGAAAATACAAATTTTATTGAATGATTAAATTGTGTACATATCTCTTTACTGTAGTAACAATACTAGAAATGCTGACTGCCACCAGAAATATAAAGAATGTTATATTCTGTTGTTCTGTTTTATTGTGTTTATGCAAACAACATCTATGGGGTATGTCTGATACCATGGCAACTGTGCAGACCAGCTAGGAAACTCTTGAGCATGCCCCACCCACTCACTCATGCTCCACTCCCAGAAATGTGATGATGAGGCTGCTCTTGGGCATCTTGCTCTGGCTGCCCTCAAGATATTATCTGAGAGATTTCTTGCTAGAAGCCCTATAGATAAACACCACAGTACCCAACCCTGCAGTTAGGGAATGAAAGCAGGAGAAGATATGTTTCAAATGCTTGAGGCCATGATGGCACATGCTACCACCAGTTTAGAATGGGGATGGGCAAGATGGCAGATCCACTGGTGGTTGGACACCATTTCCCAGCAGCTCCTACCCTGATGGCTGGGGCCACTTTTTATGGAGACCACAGCAGCAGCTGCACTGTGATAGCACAATACTGGGGGTTTCCATGGAGACTGGCCCCAGCAGCACTGGCAGGGTGTATTGCAGGGTGGGGAGCTGCTCCAGTCACTGGGATCTTGTGATGGTGACAGCATAGTCCGGAACCAGGCAGGGGCATGCAGGCAGCAGATCGTGGCTGTGTCCCAGTACCAAACCATGGTATCACAGCTGAAAGGAGCCAGGGCACAGCCACAATCTACAACCTGGATGCCCCTGTATGGAGTATGCAGGCTGCAGATCACAGCTCTGTCCTGGGTCCAGACCACACTGTTACTGCCACAAGATGCCAGTGGCTCCAGAGCAGCTCCCCACCCTGCTGTGCACATGCCAACACAACTGGAGCTCGTCTCCATGGACACCTGAGTGTTGCACAATTACAGTGCAGCAGCTGCTGCTGGGGTCTCCATGAAAATTTGCCCCAGCCAGGTGGGCAGAAACTGCTAGGAAATGGAGTCCACTGCTGGCTGGATTTGGCCATCGGGCCAGACTTTCCCTGCCCTTGGTCTAGAATGGTCCGGTGCTTGGGGACAGAGGATAAAGCTTATAAACTAACTGCTCCATTTTTGGCTTCTAGTAATGTTAACAGCAGCAAGGAACTAGCAACTTCCTATGTATATAGTTCCTACAGAACTACTGTGTGGTGTGGTATACAGAAGAGTGGGTTGGAAAGGACTTACTGAAATATATATCTCATTAAATGCATGTATCTATCTGAATCATTCTTATGCAAGAAAAAATGCAAACTGAAAACATTCATTTCAGATTGATATATTGGATATAAAGAATTGTACTAGTTTGGACTGGGTCTCTTTCAACTTGGTAACACTCTCTGCTGTGTAGAAATGGTTATTGTTTGGTTCTTTCAATCATAAGTAACTGGATAAATTCTGAAAATTGCACGCAATTAGGGTTCTTCCCCAAAATTGACCCCCTGTGAATAGTCATGTAAAAAGTGACCATAATGGGTTTATGTGACCCCATGTGACCAATCTTGGAAGCATGTGCTATTGGCAGTCTGTTGGCGTCATATGAGTGTCCAAAGCTCAATGGGCTTATACACACAAAGTCAGCAGGTTACTAATTAGGTTATCCCCAAATTGATTTGCAGCAGTACATTTTCATGCTGCTTTTTCCTGGACCCTTTTTCCCAAGATTATACATTGGCATTGTCCCAAGCCAACTTTGTGGAGCCTTCTGCTTTCTTTTCAAGCCTAGGAGGCTACCCTGTTCTCCTCCCCTCTCTTTTCCCAATAAATGTTCCCTTGTGTAAGCTTTTCTTTCTTGAACTACTTCCCAGAAGTTTCCCTGTGCACCAGAGCTGTATTGTTCAGTATATCCAGATACCCTTTTTTCCAGTTCTACCCCTAACACGATCCGTTTGGCTGCTAAGCAAGTATTCAGATGTCTATCAAACATTATTCTTGAGCTGCAGCAGCACAGCTTTCTGCTGGAGAGACAGTAATGGCTGTTTCAAAGACCATTAGAATATAAATATTTTAAATGAAATATTTACTGTCAGGGACCAAAATTTTACCCAATTTAGTGATAGCACACTTTTATCTTTTGCCTTATTTTCCTTTAAAACTGTCTCCTACATTTGATCAACTAGATTACATTGTATAATGAGTGCATGTTTTTCATGATTTAAAATTTCATAATTATCATGTATTAAGTAATTTAACGTTCTGCTTCCTGAAACAAAGAATTTTTTGGGTTATTTTAAAAGTATATCAGCTACAACAATTATATAGAGATGTGGTTACATGTACATTAATTACATATGGAAACTATAGCCCAAAATCTGTACTAAAAGTTGGAGTAATATCAAAGTTAAGGTTACCAGTGCCACATGAACTCTGGTGCCCTTCTATATCCCCTTAATTGCATGGAATGCATTTACTGAACAAGCAACTATTCAATATTTTATTTAATCTTTATTGTTCAATGTATGCCCTAGGCCTTGTTTAATGCACACCATCCAAATGCTGCTCTGAATAGAGAATAGTTAATTTCCTTCTAGGCATTCCTCTACAGCACCCATCACTGTAGTGTCTGTGTGCTTCTCTAACATTAATGAATTTAATCCTCATATTCCATTTTACAAATGGGCAAAGGAGGCAAAGAGAAATTGTGGTCCAAGACATGCATTAATTTTGGGCACGCAGTCTGAAGTGATTAGGGCCCTGACTTTTCGTAGTACTTAGCAGTACAGAGAAATAAAGTACTCCATATGCTCTTAGTACAACTTCCTGTGACTTCAGCTGCAGCTCTGAGTGCTTCAGACCTATGTTATCAAGTATTAATCTGAATTTGTGCATTCCTCACCTTTATAGCAGTGGTTATCATGTGTTCCCTGGGGTAACTGTGTATTACAGGCTGATTTTTGCCTTAAAAAAATGAACGCATGAGCTCTTTTCAGTAATTTCAAATATTAACTTCTAATATTGCTCATAATATATCATGAAACTTATTTTCTTAATAATTTATAATTCCAGATGGACACAGTGTCTGGCAAGTTATAATTGGAATTTAACGATCTGACCATGGTACAAAAACATTTTAATTGAAAAAGTAGAATTGAACAATATTTTGCAGGATGTGTGTTTTACTAATTGGAACTTTAATTTATGTTTCTCCCACCTGCCTGATTAGTCAAGTATTGCTTTTAGATATTTTATATACTACATGATTAGTCCCATTGTATTCAGTCATGGGATTGTATAATTTATTAAAAGTTATACTGTCATATATCTGCTGTTGTGGTTCAGTGATAGAATCCTTATCTGTCATGTGGGAGACCTGAGTATGATTCCCAGCCATGCATATAACTACAACCATCAAGGCATGGAAAATCTGGAATGGGTCTAGCCTTTGGATACTGTCTTAATGGTCTAAAGAGGAATGGAAGGTCTGGGCAGCCCCCACTCTTCCATACTCTTTCCTAGGTATATGTGTCCTGGTGACTTTTCATGCATATACCATGATCCCAAAAGATCAATAGTTCCCTCCTACTATCAGACTGTCATATACCTGGATTCAGGGGTGTAGGTTGAAGCTGTGTTGGTCTAAGGATACAGGCAGACAATATTCTTTGGGCAAATCTGGTATCTTTTATTAGACCAAATCAAATAGTTGGAAAAATTGTTTTGCCAAGCTTTTGGGTACAATTACTTTCTCTTACCTATTGACCACCTCAATTTACATTTTAACTGGTTGGCTTTCTTGCATACACACTAGCCTCTGGCTACTTTACTACTCCATCCAAGAAGAGCACAGACCATCTACAGATGCTTTCTCTGCCTGACAAAAGATAATTGTACCTGAAATCTTGCGAAGAAGAATTTTTCCACTTATTTGAGATAGTGTAATAAAAGATATAAAATTTACCTAAAGAACCTTGTCTGCCTATATACCTAGATTTAAATATGAAAATACAGGGAAAGTTGCCACTACTGATGCTCATACTAATGCTACCTGAAACTCTTTAAAACCCTTTTTTAAAACAGAACTTAATATTACCTTCCCTGAACACTAATATTTTTGTTTTGCATCAAGAAAAAGACATTTGTTATATAGATATAGTGGAGTCTTCTGGATTAACTAAAGATATATCATCTTGCAGTAAATTATTATAGATGACTGATTTTAAGGCTTTTCCACTCACACTAAAATATTATCATACTCTTATGTAATAGCCATGGTAAGATATAAAGCATGTAAAGATACCAGCTATGTAAAACTGTTATTACCTTTCCCCATGTTTTGGAAATCATCACTCACTGTGCTAAACCCCTTGGCTCATGTTAAGACCTAAATGTAGATCTTGGTAACAGCTTCAGTCAGCATCAAAGAAGTGCCCTACAACTGGTTAATAAATATGTAATGCACAACAAAAGACCATGGAAACAGTATGTGGAATATTTTAAGTGACTTTAAATAATGGTGAATAACAAACTCACACAGTACTTACTTCTGTATATATTTTCACATTTCTGGTGCTGATAAGCATTCGAAGTTAAGGCTTCAGCATAGCAGTAACACATAGTGTGCATGCACACAGACACATATGCTGTTTTCCCTGAGATGATTATCTGAGTTTGGAGTATGGTCTAATATGCAGTGTTTATAACCTGAATTTCTTCAACATATGGCAAGAACTAGAGAGACACTTAATCCTTATCCAAATTCTTCAGCCTATGAAAGCAACAGTTAATGGATCTGTACAAATAACAGCATTTAAGTAATTTGCTTAGAACCAAAGTGACAAAATTATTATTATCAAGGTATAAAATATTGATTTCCTTGAGTTCTGCAAATTCTTAATCCATTGAACTTTTTTTTCTGTTAATAGAGTTGAGTCAGGCAGAACTTTATAAACTCTTCCTTTATGGACCTCTCCCTTTCTCCACACTCTTTAAGACAGATTCTTATTTAACAGCTAGCAAACAGCTGAATGTTCCCAGCCTTTAAAACTGACAAACATTTGCCTCCTAGATATCCCTTTACATCTGCAAAATACACCACAATACACCATATGCTATTTTACCTGATGATTCCACAAATAATTAAGCTGAAATAATGTTCAATGCTCTTGCTGAAGTGGTACAACAAATCAGATGCAACTATGACTGATCCCTATGTCATATATATTACTTAACACATTTCATAAGGTTTTCTTTTATTCCTTTCTGTTCTAACTTCCCTGCCAGTACTTATGAAGTTTAGATTGGCTGAGCACTCAGGAAGAAGTGTAAGGCATGCAAAACTCTGTCTGGCTTGGAGACAGACAATTTTATATACAATTTCAGGAGAAAAAAATGACTCTAGTAAAACTCATACACCTATATGGCTCCTGCCTTTGCAGTCTTGTTGTCCTACAAGCTCAGGGAAACACAATATTTAGGAAGGAAATGTAGACACCCTTTATGTTGCTTCTTTCTCTGTTGAAGAAAAGAAAGTAGAATAGTATAGTATAAACCTGTGCTTTCTTTTGTCTTTTGACTTTGTAAAAATGATAGCATTTTAAGAAAAATAAACAATGTTATTGTAAGCATAGAATACAGTACTTATCCTCATGTAGAAGTCTGAAGATGCACCTTGATTTTGTTACCATTTTTATAGCAATTAAAGTAAAGTCAGGCTTAATGTACAATCAACACAGTATTTGCTCTACTGCCACTCACCTTTTGTTAAGTTTTCATCCTTCGCAATTGAATTTGTTAATCATCCTTGAAAATTTTGTTTCACCTGTCCTTCAGGATGCTTAAATCTAAACAAACTCAGAATTTGTAGAATGTTTCATTTTCAAAATAAAGATGAAAAATTAAAATAAATATTTTTTGTGGACTGGAGTATTCCAAGTCATTTTGATAAAAAAAATGTCAAAATACTGTGTTGTGGCACTTTCATTCAATAGTATTTTGATGGCCTAGAATCAAAATTTTGAATTCAGAATCAGTGTTTCATTTGGGGTCAGTTCAATGTTGCTGTGATTCATTGGCCCAAGTGAGCTGTAGTTCTGGTTAACTGATAGGGGTCATCTTTTCTTCCACACAGTTTAATAGTCTAGCCAGAGAATATAGCTAAGCCTCTTTT
>NW_017728916.1:20022695-20025337 GCF_001723895.1 Crocodylus porosus
AGAGATTTCTATGACTCTGTACATCATTTAGTCAGAGTTGAAACTGTGTCAAATAATCTGGGATATAACATTTAAGTAATCTGAGAGAACTTTTTTGGATTTGTTCCAATATAAAAACTTACCAGAGGTATTGAAATGTTGAGCACCTGAAGAACAGAGACCTTACAGTGCTGAAGCTGCACACCCAGGGAGCACTGTGTGCACATCTCAGCATGCTCTGCAGGCGCTCTCAGTCTGCCTGGACAGAGATGGCCAAAGTGCACAGGGTAATCCTACTTGTCTGCTCAGGGTCAGCCTGTGTATCCTTGAAGCACATTGAGGGAATGTGAAGGGGATTCCTTCTGCTTCTTGCTTTCTTTTCTCACTGGACTCTACTGCTCCCACACACTGTCTTGGGGGAGGGAAAGGTGGGATAAAAGCACCCTAGGATGCCAGGACACAGAACATGTACAGACATTTGCTTTCCCAGGAGAAATTCACAGTTTATATTTTTTCCTGGAGTGGCCATTTTTTTTTTCAGAGACAAATCCTGAGCACCTTTACAGTCATGGTTTGTCTTGGAAGAACAGTGACTATATCAGGAGAAACCATTTGTTTGCACACGACTATAGTCCCATTTCTTTGTAGTGGTGTATACTAAGGTTGTGCGAAATTTCGCCTGCTGTTTTGTTTCAAGGATGTTTTGACTAGTTTTGAGTTCAAAACAATGAAATCGAAATGAGACAAAAGGTTTTAACAGCCTCAAAATGAAATGAGGGCAGTCAAAACATATCAAATGTTTTGAAACATTTCAAATTTTGAAGCTGGGTTTGCTTGCAACTAAAGAGAAATTAAAGTGAGGGAGGGGGAAGAAGGATAGAGAACTCCTCTGATATTGACATGTGTAGCTGGCCAGTGATTGTGATCCTTTCCTGAGGTCCCTTCCAATCTCAGTGCTCTGGGGGAGGGATGGAAAAATAGCATAAAAAGCATTGTTTGAACTGAGCTTTCTCTGTGCCTTCATACTTACAAGTGATATGAGTTTTGTTCTGAACAGCTTGAGGTCCAGTTTCCCAGAAACCCTTATACCTATCTCTTTGAAAGCTGGCAGGCTTCATGGCCTCAGCAAGGGCTACCATGCCTGTAGTTTTCACCCTGCTGTGCCATAACACACACACGTGGCATGAGTTCCGCTTGTTAGCAGCTAGAGGTGTAGTGTCCCAAAAACCCCTGCACCTATCTCCTTGAAACTTGACTGGCTTTGTGGCCTCAGGAGAGGCTATCATCCCTTCAGGTTTCACCATTCAGTGCCTTAACACACACGTGACATGAGTTTTACTTTCAAGATTTGAGGTGCAGTTTCCCAGAAATCCCTGCACCTATCACCTTGAAGCTTGGCAATCTTCATGGACTCAAAAGGGGCTACCATGCTTGCATGTTTTATCCAACTCAGACAAGAAATGACAAAATTATAGGCAGTTTTGTGCTTCCCCATTATAGGTTCGAAACAGCAAAACAGTTTCAATGAAACAAAATGGAACAGTGCTTTTGAAACAAAACAAAACTCAAAACCAAACACTGTACCATTGAACCAGTGAAATGGAAGTCAAAATGAAATGGTGCTGTTTTGCACAGCCCTGGTGTTTGCCAGAAGTAGGAAGAATTTCAGAATATACAAATCCCATTAAAGGAAGGTAAAATCTTCTTTTCTGTAATTTTTATTATCCTTGTATTGATTTAAATATATTTTCTGTATATATAAAGGTGGAAAAAGATACGCAAAAGTACAGCATATTGGTTATCTATCTCTAACAGCTTGTCAACATTTTGCTGGAATACTCTTTTTTTTTTATTACCCCAAAGTCATTATGTATTGTACTGTTTTAAAAGTGAAACGTTGCTAATTCTGCCGATAAAAAAAAAAGATTTCTGCTTGATAAACTCTTTCAAATTAGTTTCAGTTAATTGCTTTGTCAAAGACTTCTCACATATATCTGCTGTCAGTCTTTACAGATCATTGAGCCATTTCAGATTACATCTGGTTAACCTTACAAAATAAAAATGATTAAGGATGATGTTTCTTTAGCAGAAGCTATAGTTTTACATTCCCATATTAAAAATATGTTTTTCCCTATTGTATATATCAAATTCTTTAAAAGGGCAGTGTGGGGAGAAAGCACAAGAATAAAATGAAGCGTTGTTCTTTATCACCTATCAAGTTAATTCAGATTTAGGTTTCAGGAAGTCACATTTTTAAATGTTGATTGTCCATCAAGTGTCACCTGCTTAGATTTATCTCCATTTGGCAACTATGCAGACTTAGAACTTTGGATTAGAAATTGTGCAATGGAAAATCACTGTCTTAATAACCTTTCTAAAATTATAGGAAACAAACACTTCCAATGTAAAATAATGGTTTCATTTAATTGTATTAATAATGTATTTCTTCTCATTATACTCCATTGAGACCTATTATAATAGTTTTAAAGCCATAGTCTGTCTGTCTGTCTGTCCATAATGAGGCCAGTGGCACTGGCCTTGGCTCCCCTGCCCTGCTCCCTGGAAGCAGCACCAGCACTGGACCTCAACAAAAGCTGGCTTGGATGGGGAGAGGGGGCATGGTGGGGGAAAGCAGCCTAGCCTTGAAGTGGTGAGTGAGAGGA
>NW_017728916.1:20025437-20040633 GCF_001723895.1 Crocodylus porosus
GGGGGGTGCAGGCTTGTCCCTGTACTGGGGTGCTGGCATTGCAATGCTGGTCTTGCTCCCCCATGCCAACAGATGAAAATTGAAAAAATAAAACACAAGCACTTTTCAAGCTGCGGAGCCCAAACCTGGACTCTGGGAATGGAGTGAGCAGCACTGGTCCTGCCCCCTGCCTCAGTGCCACATCCAAGAGGTGGCCACGCCCCACTCTCCTACAGGGGCAGGGCCAGCTGATTTGAAATGTGATTCCCTCTCTAATGAATCTGCACAACTGCCATTCAGAGATTGACTAGTGGGCCAGATGGGCAGGAACAGGGCCACCTGAATTAAAACAGGAGCCCCTCCATGGGTACTGCTGCCTCCTCAATGCTCCAGTCCAGCAGATCTATCCACTCTTTCCTCACCCATGTTAAATAAATCAATTAAGCTTTCAAATTAATTGGTTCTGGAACCAACTGAGGTACAGCAGTAACCCCTTCATGTTAGCTGCCAGCACATCAAGCCATCAGTGCGGGGTACCAGCTCCAATAGCCTCCAGCTCAGCAATTCCTTCTGCACCACCCAAAATTAATCAATTAAGTTTTGTCATTAATTAGTGTTAGGGCCACCTAAAAAAAAGCAAAAGGCCCTCCATGGTAACTGCCACTACCTCAGTCCATCACTGTGGCATGCCTGCTCCAACAGTTTCCAGTTTAGCAACTTCCTCCATACCACCTCTATACAAAATAAATCAATTAGGCTTTTAAATTAATTAGTGCTGGCGTTGTGTGCTTGGTGTTGTCAGCAAAGTTGGCCAGTCTGCTTCTGATACCAATATCCACATCATTAATAAAGATGTTGAATAATATAGGCCCAAGGACAGAGCCCTGAGAGACCCCACTGGTCACTGTGCACCACAACAATTGACTTCCATCAACCACCACCCTCTGGGTCCTACCACAGAGCCAATTCCTCAGCCAGTGGATCATGGTGAGGCCAAGGCCCCAGTTAGCTAGTTTTGCCAAGAGGTGATCATGGGATACCAGATTGAAGACTTTTTAAAAGTCAAGATATATAACATCATCTCTCCTCCCTTATCCAGGTGATAGGTCACCTGGTTATAAAAGGAAACAAGATTGATCAAGCAAGACCTACCCACAACAAACCCATGCTGGCTATCCCTCAGGATATTGCCATTGGCCAGTCTGCTAAGAATGGCCTCTTTGATAATCTTTTCTAAGACCTTCCCCAGGATAGAGGTCAGGCTGATGGGCCTATAGTTTGCTGGATCCCCTTTCCTCCCTTTCTTGAAGATAGGCACCATCTTGGCCTTCTTCCAATCTTTGGGCAATTCACCAGAGTGCCAGGAGTTCTTGAAGGTCCATGCCAGGGGCAGAGCTGTGATGATAGCCAGCTTCTTGAGAACCCTGGGGAGTAAACTGTCAGGGCCGGCTGACTTGAAGGTATCCAGCCTCTCAAGGTGTCCCTTCATGAGGTCAGCATTGATGGAGGGTAAGGAAACTCCCTCACCCAGGCTTCTCTGTCCTGTAATCAGCAGGGGCATCCCATGGGACTGGTGAAAGACCAACACAAAGTACCCATTTAGCCAGTTGGCTTTTTCTGGGCATCAGTTGTCAATTGTCCCATCTGGTTTAGCAGGGGTCCAATGTTGCCCTTGCTTTTCCTTCAGCTCCCCAAATATCTAAAAAAGGACTTTTTATTGTCCTTGATACTTACAGCTAGTTGGAGTTCTGTCACAGCCTTGCCTTTTCTGGTTTGCTCTCTGCAGGTCTGGATCAGTGCAGAGTATTCCTCCTTGGAGGTGGATCTAGTCCTCCATCTTTTGTAGGTCTTCCTTTTAGATGCAGAAGGTTCACTAGTTCCCTGGAGAGCCAAGGGGGATGCTGTGCCCTTTTGCTGCCTTTCCTCTGAGATGGAATAGGCTTTGCTTGTGCATCCAGGATCTCTCCTCTGAGGAGCAACCACTCATCCTGAACTCCCCTCCTCTTTGGGTTGTGGAACTTTAGGACTTCACTGACAAGCCTCCTGAGCTTGTCAAAATCAGCTTTCCTGAAGTCAAGGACTTCTGTATTGCTGACTGACTTGCCAGCTTTATGGCAGATGGTGAAGGTGATCACCTCATGATCATTAGGTTGCTGATTAGGTCATCCCCTGTTGCCAGAACCAGGTCAAGCAGTGCTTTACCTCTCATCAGCCTGTAGACAAAATGATGTAGAACAACTCTGTTTAAGAGTTCTATTAACTGCATATCCGTGGAGCAACCAGTTTTGAAGAATTATGTACTGTTAAACATGTCCTCTGTGATACATTTCAAGAAGCAGCAAAAAAACATAATTTGATGGCCAGTGATAAAGAATGGAGCCACTGCCTGGAGGAAGCAGCTGGAATTAAAATGCTCAAACAGTTGAGGTACATTTTTGTATTCATCTGCATATTTTGTAAGCCATCTAATGAATATCAGCTATGGGAACAATTTCAGGATGCTATGACAGAGGACCATAAGAGACATCACAACGATGATATTTCAGTACAAAAGGCATTGCTGGATATCCAAGAATTGTTGATGGTCCATGGACTAAATCGTAGTTCTTTTAGTTTCCCTGATCCAGGCATCATTATTGAACAAAGTAATGATATCCTTCATGACATTCCTGAAGAATTCATAGGGACAGAACAATGAATTAGAAACCTCAATGCACAACAGAAATATGCCTTTGCCCAAATTCTTACTGCTCTAAGAGGATCTGGGAAAACTTATTAATATAACACTTTAATGTGTTACATTACAGGAATTGGACAAATCATTATCCCTTTTGCAACAATGGGAATAGCTGCTCTTCTTTTAAAAGGAGGAAGAACAATACACACTGGCTTCAAATTACCCATCCCAATACTTGAAACATCTACTTCACGTATGAGCTTACAGTCACCTGAAGCTGCCACAATGAAAAAGGCCACTCTAATTATAACTGACAAGGTCACTATGATGCACACTCATGCACTTACATGCGTTGATATATTAGTTAAAGAGATTATGCAAAATGAAATTCTATTCAGAGGAAAACTGATTTTGTTAGGCAGAGACTTCAGACAAACATTACCTGTCATAGTATGATATACAAGAACAGAGACAATTGAGGCATGCATAAAAAGTAATCATCTGTGGTCAAATTTCACCAAAATCAAATTATCACAAAACATGTGCACTGAAGGACAACATCAATTCAGTGAATGGACTCTCAAAATTGGTGAAGGAACTATGTAAAATGATTATAGGTTGCCACCAGATCTAATTGAAATACCAGAAACCTTTATTGAAATGGAGTCCATTATCACAGCAGTTTATGGGAACCACATTGAAGTAGAAGACTTGGAGTTCCTTGCAAAGAAAATGATTTTAACTCCTAAAAATAAACATGCCATAGAATTGAATACTAAAATTTATAACTTTGCTGCTTGGTGAAATGAAAAAGTATTGCAGTGCAGATTTTATGATCGTGGATGACTCTGAAAACAAAACTTCTTATCCCATTGAAATTTGAAATGCACAAACACCATCAGGATTCCCACCACATGAATTGCACCTGAAAACTGGTGCTATTGTTATGTTACTCAGAAATATGAATCCAAAACTGAGACTATGCAATAATTACAGATACTAATGAACAAGAGCACATAATCATTCCTCGGATTGATTTGGCTCTATTGGACACACAACTACCTTTCATTCTGAAAAGGAGACAATTTTCCATAATAACAGCATTTGCAATAACAATCAATAAATCACAAGGACAAATGTTTGACTCTGTTGGCCTCTACTTACCAGAACCAGTGTTTTCTCATGAACAACTTTATGTAGCCCTAATGAGAACCAAGGAATGAAAAAAAACAAAAAAGCCTTAAGAATACACATTCACCAGGGGCAAACAAACAAGGGAATTTAAACGGTCTTGAGAAAATATTAACCAAAAACATAATCTTCAAGGACATATTTGATGATACTTGATTCCTCACACACAATCTGTAAGCAACTGTAAGCCTCTATAAGCTAAAAGTTGTGGGGGGGAGGTCAGAGGCAGAGCAGTGGCAGCATCGGGCATTAGGTGGCAGCACTCTATCCCAGCCCTGCCCCTCCCCCATTCGTGACAGGGAGTTGGCTAGTTCTTATATGATTTTGTTTTTCCCCTCTGCCCTCTTATTTCCATTTAAATATTTATTGTATTTATTTGAACTGCTCACTTAAACTGCTTACTTAAAAAATGAAGGTTCAGACATCTACCATGGTCACTTACCACATGTTCCATGTTCTGTACTTCTAATCCATGCACTCTTAAATATTCAAATTAAACAGTAAAACCCATCAAGTTAATTTATCTTTCAAATTAAATAACAGGAGCTTGATTGGTTTATATTCAGATTGCTGCTGTGATTAATTGATACGTGTGAAGTTTGATTGTCTTATAATTAGATGCTACCTATTGACAGCAGGGACAATATTTAATGACTCAAGTGGACCCTTCCAGTCCAACGCTCCTGGGTTTTTTTCAGGTTTTTTTTACACCTTAGTAGGAAGATTTTAGTTATACCCAGAGGCATAGTTGGGTAGTTCTATGCACGGGGAAGCCACCACTGCTGGAATGCCTGTGGCAGCTCAGAGACCAGGGCAATCACTTCTATTTTTATGCTTCTTAATTGGTGCCTTTTGCAGAGCACTTTGGTTTCCACTCTAAGGAGCAAGGCTCCTAAGGGGAGAAGCATAACTGCAGGAGCAGCTTCTGACACTTGAGGGATGGAGTATTCCCCGGTAGGGTTTGAATGATGTTGTAGCCAGGTGGCTTGAATTTGTGTTATAGCCCAGGGGCTTGTGTTTTGTTTACTGTTTAAAACCAGTGGTTTGGGTGAGGCTATTAGGGGATGGAGGAGGCCTTATCGGGGACCCATGGCAGCATGGGAACCCCAGAGACTGAGGGCACAGAACGAGACGGGGCTGTGGAGAGCCCAAGCACCAGTGAGGATGCACAGCGAGACAGGGGTTGCGGAGAGCCCAGGGAAAACCAGGGGGCCACGTTATAACAAGTTCCATACCAAACAATGTCAGTTCCATCTGTGAGGCTTGGGGCATGGTAAAGGGGTGGTTGGAGCCACACATATCCCATAAAGCTAGGGTGCCCTGAAACACCCACTGTAGAACGGGACCCACAAGGGGTCCGGGAGCCCACGGGGTCAGAGAGTATAACAACACTGTGTCCAAGATGATGAAAAGGCAGCCTCCCTAATATATATTTTACCATCAAAGATGTGGTGGGCGAGAATTGAGGGTGCCCTTTGGGCCAACTTGGCATGGGAAGGGGCCTTGGGGAGATCATGGCCCTCCTGCAGGACCCCGCACCATAACAGTGCCCCAGCATGGAATCATTTTTTTAATAGTAGAGAAAATCTGGCCTGTGAAGGTGGTGCTTCACCAGATGACATTGCAGATGTGTAAGTGCCTTGGCAGTGAAGCCTGTTACACAGATAAAGAACAGAGTTATAGAAATAACAGTAGGTGAGAAGGGTGTTTCATGTATCTGCCTGATGTGCTAGAGGTACTAGACCTTGCATTATCTTTTAAATCAGGAAATGCTATGTTTTACTTCCCTCCCCTGCCCTCCCACCCCTTGCATTAATGGTAGCACTTGTATATTAGTTTAATTTATTTTTGCCATTTTATTTGTGCAAGCTGAATAACTCATTTAAAATGGATCCAAATGGCTGTGTGCAAACAAGCGCACTTTGCACCATTGTTGCTTGCCCCTGGTGAACTGCCCATGCTACATGCACTAAATGCTTCACGGCAAGTTAATTCGGGTGGGGTAGGATTGGCTGAGGCCAGCACTGGGCTGACCTCAACAGCCTTACCTGGGGTCTTGGGGGCCTCCTGGGGCTGCAGCAGTGACAATTCTGCCACATGGAGCCTGGTCAGCATCCAGAACATGGCTCCATGTACTCTGACTCTGCTTTTGAGCAGTGCACGCTGCTTGTGCATGCACTGCTCCACTTCTTTTTTCCACATTTTTTTTTTTTATCCCTGGATAACCAGGGGTCAAAAAACTTACAGTAAAAAAAATGGAGCATTGCACACATGAGCACTGTGCCCATGCAGCATAGAGAACATCCAAATATGTCATATGTGGTGCCGCAGGTGGGTTTCCAGCATCACATACTGCACAGCCATACTCATCTGACTGCAGCCAATAAGGCTAACTTAAAACAGGAAGAAGATTTTTATTAGAAGTAGATATATGGTGGCAGATATCTCAGTGCATTCACATTTCTATTATTGCCTGAAGAATATGTGCAGAATTAATACCTCCACTGGAACAAATGTGTATCTCCTACTAGAGCAATTATATGTTGATGTACTTTTTTGATAATGGCATGAACCCTGAAGAATGTGTCTGTTGTTACATGCTTTAAAACTACAGTTTTGTTACTGTCTTGACCATCTGTTTAGCAGTGTAATTTGAATGTCCTCTATTAATAATTTAATCGTCTCTAAAGACAAGCAGTGGAAAATGTGGTTTTGCCTCAAGATAGTTTTTCTTTCTTGTACTGAATTTAATAAAATGCAGCTGCTGAATAGAGGCTACAACTTTATGTAGTTAATCTATAGCATAATGAATGCATAAAATGACCCCAAATAATCCTTAATTTACAATTACATTTCTGCAGGTGACCGAGTAAGAAGTTTATAGTCTTCTGAGTTTCAAAGACCTAAATTAAATATCTCAAACCTAATAGGCCATATTCTTTCCTACCACTGAAGTCAATGGAGTTATACTAAGGATTAATCTTCTCTGATATGGACATTATTTAAAGTACAACTAGCATGGGTGGATCTAGGTTTTTGAAAGGGGGGTAGAGATGTTGAGGTGCATTGTTACATATAAAATGACATTTTTTTTTCTCTAGTTAAAAATAATGTAAAAGCTTTAACAATACACTGACGGCCTAGGGCTATAGTATTCATTTTAAGATTGAAGCAAAAACAAATACACTTCAATGGAAATAGATAAAAAATAATCTGCAGGGCTGTGAAATAGGAGCTACATTACCAAGAACAGCTCATTGACAACAGAATTGCAGAATAAAGGATAGCTTGATTAGTGGATCATCAAGACCATTAAAAGGAGAGTGTTAACACCTGTAAAATAAAGAGTTTGAAAGGAATCGGGTAGATTATAATGAACCATGAAGTCAGCTGACTCTCTCAGTGCTGTCTGAATAGAAATGTTTCTGCCACTGCCAGTCATTTGGTTTTAAATGTTGGATGGAGCAGGAATTAAAGGAGAGCGCAACTGTACCAGTTCACCCTCCCATTCCCCGAATCTGCCCCTGACAACTAGTCCAGATCATCTCTTCTTCTTTCCAATTATAATAAAATTGAAAGTGAAGAAAGTTAGAGTAGTGAGTACCAATAAATGTTATAATGAGATTCCCAATGACAACTTAACTAAAAGATTATTCCAATGCCTACTGAATGACAATCACAAAAATGGATCTATAGATCCTACACGTGCCTTTCCCAAAATGTGATATATCTGATCCAATGCACAAAATGCCCCCATGATGACTCCATGGGTGAAACCAGTAAGCAACTATGCACCAGAATGAAGTCTCACTGGAAAATAAATATAAGGACCTTGCCACAGAGGACACTCAGCACATGTTTATTTAGTAAGCATTACCATGAGTTGGAACCTGTTCTGAACAGTTATATGATAATGCTTACTAAGGTGCTGAAACTTCTGGAGCTGGCTGTATGCTCAACAAACAGCTATTTGTTTATCTCAGCCCTACACCATACCACTGGTATTATCTCTTTATACCACTGTCCCATGGTAGCTGAATGCATGTTATTTAATACCAATCTGGAAATACTCTTCCTGCTATGATACAATGTTATGTGGCATGTGGTTTTTTTTGCTTAAACACTTACATGCTAGCATTTTAAGTGCAGTTAACATGGCCTAAGTAAAATGTGCAACAAGGCCCTTAAGAACAGACATACATGCATGTCAGTAGGAGCATGTCTTTCACAAAGCAACCACTCCTTTTCTGACCTTGCTATCCTCATGCTTGAGGGAAATCTAACAAACACCTTTAAAAAATGAGCTTGGGAACAAGAATTCATGAGTTGGCTGGACACTATTAATTGACTTAGTCAACTCTAAAAAACACTATAGTTAGAAACTAAACTCTTATTGCATCTTCTGTACAGGAAACGTAGGCAAAACTGTAAAGAAGTTGCACAAATACATTATTGTTGTAGTATCAATATCTCTTGTTTTATTGCCTAATATCAGCCTTTCCTGGAAAACATTCTTACCCTTACTTGATGAAAAAAATCAACTGTTGTCCTGTGATAAACATATATAATGTCATTTTTTCTTATCATATTTATACTGCTGTTCAGGGATAAGTAAAGGTCATAATTCTTGCCGGGCAGCAGGGAATTAAGAAAACTAATGATCATAATGAAAGTCCCTGAGCAAATCCATTAATACTCATCATCAGTTCATCATCAGTGTTAGTTCACTGAGAACAAGTAGTGGGATCTGTAGTAACTGCTGCAGATTTAAGCTTGAAATACATAGGGCATGTCTACACATGCAAGCATGTGTGCTTGTAGTAGCTCAACTAGAAGTGGTGCAAATTTGAGCTGGGGCTTTTTGCCTCAGAGCACATGCACTTTGTTGTGGAGCAAATTGTGCCACTTGGGGCAAAATAACCCTGCCTGGCTTCTCCCAGATCTGCAGCCAGGGGAGCTAGAGCCCAGGGCCAGCACTTGTGCTGTTTCCAGCAGTATAAAAAGCTTTTCTGTCCTGCCCCTCTCAGTACAAAAAGCTGCCCTGTGAAGTAGCTCAGGGCTACTTGCTTTCAGGAGCTTCTGAGGCCCAGCCAATTGGTACCTGGGGACACTACCCTTTGTGCCAGCTTGACTGCTGAAGCAGCCCTGCGAGTTCTCTTTACCCACTGCAGTAGTCTCACAGTGGGGACTGCTGCGTGGCTATGACCTGTTGTGCACCTCCTAGACCCAGATGAGGCATCTTCAGAGTTGGCCTTTGTGCAGCACTACTGCCATGTGTGCCCCCTGCCCAGCCATCTGGGCAGCTGTCACCCGGAAGATGTTTCGGGTGTGGTGGCCTGCTTTGAACTGCCAAAGTATGTCCACAGCCAGTTGGGTGCAAGCTGCCAGCTCTGAGCAGGGAGGGTCCTGCCACTAGCCTCCCTGGCAGGAATTCTGTTGTTCCCTATTTGGAAACTGAAAAATCCTTGATAAAAAAAAATCCCAAAGTCACTCTGTTTAATAGTTTAATAGTTTGTAGGGTTGGAAGGGACCTGAGGAGATCATCAAGTCTGACCCCCTGTGGCAGGAAAGAATGCTGGGGTCAAATGACCCTGGCAAGGTGTCTATTTAGCCTTGTTTTGAAGACCCCCAAGGTTGCACCACTTCCCTTGAAAGTTGGTTGCAGATCCTAGCCACCCTGACTGTGAAGTAGTGCCTCCTGATATCTAGCTTGAATCTACTCTCCATCAACTTATGGCCATTATTCCTTGTTACTCCCAGTAGTGCTCAGGAGAACAGGGACTCTTCCATTGGCTGCTGGTCTCCCTTGGCCAGTTTATAGATGGCCACCATATCCCCTCTCAGCCTTCTCTTGTGGAGGTTGAACAGGTTCAGGTCCTGTAGCCTCTCCTCATAGGGCTTGCCCCCTGATCATGCCTCATAGGGCTTGCTGCTCCCTGATCATGGGAGTGGCACTCCTCTGGACCCTCTCAATGTTGTTCACATCCCTCCTGAAGTGTGGCACCCAGAACTGGATGCAATACTTCAACTGTGGCCTGACCAGTGTCATATAGAGGGGGAGGATCACCTCCTTGGACCTGCTTGTGATGCATTTGTGGATGCATGACAAGGTCCGGTTCACCTTCCTGACTGTCCTCACATTGGCAGCCCATGTTCATCTTGAAGTCTATAATGACTCCAAGATCCTTTTCTGCCTCTGTGCTGATGAGAATGGACTTCTGCAGCCTGTAGGTATGCTGCTGGTTCTTTCTCCCTAGGTGCAGTACCCTGCACTTGTCAGTATTGAATCCCATCTTATTCTCATACACCCACCCCTGTAACCTGTCCAGTTCCAATTGCAGCCTGTCTCTCCCTTCTAGCATGACCACTTCTCCCCACATTTTAGTGTCATCTCTGAATTTGAACAAGGTGTTTTTCACCCTTCATTCAAGTTGCTGATGAAGATTTTGTATACTGCAAAATCCATGTTCCTCCACAATGAAAACAAGAGACCATGAGACAGAGACAGAGAGACAGAAAACAGTTGGACAATGTTTTATTGATATATCTATGGTGTTAAAGCAATTTGGAAGACTACCAGTGTCTTGATCATAATAATAAAGTAAATTCTAAATACATGTCTAATGAATTCATGAATACATGAATATAAGCTTTGCTGCCCCCCACAAGGGCAACATCCCCCCCCAACGGGGGTCACAAACTCCTCACAGGGGCCAAATGGCCCCCACAGGGGCAACCATCCCCCATAAGGCCCATGTGCCCCACTCCTGCTTGCTCCCGAGCCCCTTGGATTGCTTTCCCACCTAACCCCATTCCCCCCTGGTTCCTGCAGCTCCCCTGATGGCTGTCCCACCCACCACTGCCCCAGACCTCCCAATGGCTGTTCCCCAACCCCCGGCTCCGGCCCCTAAAAAAAAAAAAAAAAAGGAAAAAAATCCTCTATTCAACCCAGGAGTAGGGGCTGGTGGGGCTCTGGGGCCTTCTGGCAGAGCCCCCCTACACAGCATGAGACAGTACAGGGCAGCAGAGCCCAGGCTGGGGCTTTTGAGCCAGTTAACCTTCCACACACTGTGTATGTGGGGGGCCCAGTGACCCCGATGGCAGTTGGAACTGCTGGTAAATGCTGGAAGGGGGGTTGTTTTGTTTTCCCCACAATGCTGGAGGGGCAGGCATCAGGGGACTAGGGGGGATGGGGCTGGTCCAGACAGGGATCTGGGGGGGTCTCAAGGGGCCAGGCAGGGCATGGAGCCAGGCAGGGCAGGGATGGGGGAGGCTGTTGGAGTGGGCAGGGCCAGTGACGGTCCCCCCAAGGTCCCCTCCAACCTCTTCCAGCCCCCCTAACCCCTTACTTACCAGAACTAGAGCCTGGGTCCAGCTAACTCCTGCTGCCATGCTGCCTGCCCTGCATGTGCAGGAAGCATGGTTCAGCACCAGGGCGAGGGTTAACCATAGAGACACTTTGGCAGCCAGAGCATCTCTGTGGAAGACCCAGTCTATAGCTGCTTCAGGGCATGGTCTGGAACCATGCCCTGCCCTATGTTTTTTCTGTTGGGCTTTTTGACCCCTGCATATCCAGGGGTCTAATTTTGCCCTCGCACTGAAAATTTGCAGCATAGGGAACATGTTCTTGCACATGCATCTTGCAGTGTCTCCTTGAGACTTCTATGGTACCTTTCATTCAAAGATCTCAAAGTCCTCTAGAAATATGATTTTACCAAAGGCTATTTGAACAAATTAAGCAAAGGCACAGTTCCTATATTACAGATAGAGAAAGTAAAGCAGAGATGGCCAAATTGAAGATTAGTTATTCAAAATATGACTCCCATTAATTACTTGTGAATATCTAGTAAGGGAGAAAGTAATGGACTTTCAATGAAACCCAGAGAAATTATGGGCTGGATCCACAAAAAAGATGCTGATGTCCAGTACAGCTCCCACTTTAGGAATCCAAATTGGCCAACATTAAAATCACAGCTCAATAGTGTCTAACTTCTAAGAAAGAGAGTCATGCTCTTCCTTGCATGTCTGCTACCTTCCTCTTAGTGTTCTAATGAAGCCTTAAGTATTCTATGCAAAATAGAACATCCTTAATAGGAGGGAATGGGAGAATACCCTCACTCCAAAAGTATTTATTCCCAAGGAAATTGAAAAGGAAGACTTGAATCCCCTTCAGGAAGAGGAAGTACTTAAACCCAGGTATCCTGGATGAATGCATTAATTACTGAACCACCCTGCCAAAAGTCAGTTACAAACCCACCTCATCCTCTCCTTGTAGCATTGTTAATTTATCTGTAATACAGATCCTCCATGGAACTGAGAATTCCACTGAAGTAACTGAATTCTGGAATCTGGTTTAGTGATGCACAGTGTTATAATGCTAAAGTCCTTTTGTGAATTTAGGCTTTGATTCTTTACAATAGTATTAGCAATGATTAATATGGGTATAGTGGTTAGAGTGCTAGACTGAGGAAACCTTGGGTCTGCTCCTGGTTCTGCCACTGATCTGGATGATTTTTCTCTGCCTCAGTTTCCTTTATCACTGTGTAAGATGGATATAATAACACTCACATCTTTTCTAGTGGTTTCATTGATGGACTGCACTGCTGTATCTTATGCACTGTTTATTGTTGTTTTCTTTTTACATGGTAAATTCATGTTGGGAGAAATACAGAGTGGATTTACAATGAAAGCTACAACTATTGTGTTAAAACTTACATTTTTCAGAAATACTGGAAACTAGCTTTTTGGTGCTTTGCTCTCTCTAGCTTTGGCTTTAACCAAATATTTGTCCATACTTTGTATATTTTGCTACACTTTTTACTACATAGAGCAATAACAAAGCAATGCTATCCTTCACAGATGGGAAAATATCACAATGCTGCATTATTTTGTTTAATTTATTAGGAATTAATAATTAGGAAAATATTCTTGTTTTTATAGCTATTTTTAAATGGTTTAGTTTTGTCATATCTATGATTCCTTACAAAATATGCCCTAAGAGTCAACTTGCAAAAGTTTATGAACTCCTCATAATTACTAAATTATAAGTGTGGGTGTTTGAGGAATTAAGTATGCATATTCTGTCTTTCTTAATAAAAGGTGAACAACTAATTATCTTCAAAACTACAGATATTCACATGCCATTTATGTTCACAGGTATTTATGGTATTTTTGAGCTTTGTAATGGGTATTAGAATGAATATTAATGGAATAGCCATGACCATTCATTAAGAATAAATTCCATGGCCAATTGAGGATTCTTTCTAATTATCACCAAAAGCAACAAAATAAGAGTTTAAAAGATGGCAACTATTACAGACTTGTAACACTGCTCCAAAACAGCCATTAAAGTAATACTATATAGTGTTACCTCTAGGATATTTGTTAAGACAAATAAGATGTTTCACACCAATCAAAGGTGGCTTCTTCTAAAAGAATTTTCTAACAAACTATCCCCCATGCTGCCATTCCATTAATAAGGTATTAATACAGACATTCACCTTTCCCCATGTGGGTGTTTTCAAGGTAGAAGCTTATTCATTTGTCTAGTTCTTTTGGTGTGCTCATTACCCTGGTATCAGAGTATCTAAAGTTCATAATCTTAATAACTTCATGTCACTGTTGTCACTGCAACACCCAAAATAAAGCTAAATAAAGCTGCCTACAGCAGAGGAATTCCATGGAGTCCATTGCATCTAAGGCAGTCAAAAATAAGAAAATAAATATTTTTTTGTCCAAGTTGGATCTGTACCCACAGGTGTACAGCTGGAACGTTATATGGGAGAAGCATGGCTTCTGCTTTGATGTATAATTCCAATATAATGAATCAAAGCAGCTACAAAACTTTAGTGAACAACCTGTTAGAGTCATTACAGTTCTGAGGGAACTTTCAGGCATACTTCAGTGTGTTTAAGGGTACATCTACACATTCAAATAAGCATAGCTAAATATAATGTGCATTAAGCAATTTTTGGGAGGTATCTACATGTGCAGGGACCTGAAATTAAAGTTAGTTTCAAGTCCCTCCAGTCTTGCCATGTGCCTCTGTGGCCACTAGGAAGGGCTCCTGATCATGGCCAGCCCCTTCCCTGCCCAGGATCCACATACCCAGTGCAGGGGCAGCATGTGGAAGCTTCCTCCTTACCCACACTGCCTCCTCACTCCAGGGCTGCTCCAGCATTTGCCCCTGCCAGTGATGCCCAGTCTCCCACTGCTTCAACCCAGCCCCTGCCAGTAATGACCAGTGACCTGCACTTCTGCAGATAATGGTCCTGGCCCTGCTGGCCCCAGCAGGAACCCCCCACTCAGGCCCCAGGAGAGCTGTACACAAGCCACCATGGGCCAGGGTGCTGGCTACAGGAGGCCCTAACTGGCTCCCTTCTCCTGCACTCCCTGCTCCAGCCTGCCAGCCCTGCCACCCACAAAGCATCTACCCTCTACCAACCCCCAGCACTGCCCTCAGGACTCACACATAATTGCCACTCTCCCCTGCACCACACAACCAAAGAACTGGAGGTGTCCAAGGACTTCTTTCCAGGGCCAGGCAAGGGCTTGCTGCAGGGTGGTGGGCAGGATCCAGGGGCCCTGTGGTGCCATGGGCAGGGGACAGGCAGTGGAGGACAAGTACTTGGCCACCAGGGACATGAGCATGTCCATGGCCTGGGGTGGAATCCCCCTTCTACCACAATAGCTCAAGGTGCTCCCACTCCAGAGCCTCCATTTGGGCCCAGTGGTTCCACTGCACTTAGTCTTATGTCTCTTCCTGTGCAATGGTCTCTACATTCCAGCCCTGCTTCTGTGCCTCCCATGCTTGCTTCTGTGGTGGCCTCAGGCTTAGAGAATTGCTAAAGCGATTGGTGGGACAAACCCACCAATCAGAGACAAGCAGAGGAGAAGCCTAGGGAGGAGTCCTCCCCATCCCTACATCAGGGCAAGGAGAAGAGTAGAACTAATTGAAAAATGGATGGAAGTAAATCACTGTAGTACACCATAACCAGTGGGGTCCCCCAAGGCTCTGTCCTTGGGCCTATACTCTTTAACATTTTTATTAATGATGTGGACATTGGTATCAGGAGTGAACTGTCCAAGTTCACTGATGACACCAAACTTTAGGATAAAGCATCCACACCTGAGGACAGGATGGTGATCTAGGCTGACTTAGACAGCCTCAGAAAATGGGTGGATGAAAACCTGATGGCATTTGTGAGGGAGCGGGCGCTAAGGGCGGCCGTGAAACTCCCTAGCACCACTCACCGTCACGTTAGGGCGAACATAGCACCCTCAGAATCTCGCCCGCCACGACTTTGATGGTTAATATATAGTATGGAGGCTGCCTGTTTCCCTGGTGGA
>NW_017728916.1:20041458-20048865 GCF_001723895.1 Crocodylus porosus
TGACAGCATTCAACAGTGAAAAATGCAAGGTACTCCACCTTGGGGAAAAAACCCACAGCACGCTTATAGACTCAGCAGTGCTACACTTGCCTGCACCATAGCCAACAGGGACTTGGGAGTCATGATTGAGCACAAAATGAACATGAGCCACCAATGAGTTGTTGCAGCTGGTAAAGTGAGCAAAACTCTGGCTTGCATCCATAGATGCTTCTCAAGCAAATCCCAGAATGTCATCCTTTCACTGTACTCGGCCTTGATGAGGCCGCAACTGGAGTAGTGCATCCATTTCTGGGCTCCACAATTTTAAAAGGATATGAACAAGCTTCAGAATGTCCAGAGGAGAGCGACATGTATGATCAGAGGGCAGGAGAACAGGCCTTATGATGAGAGGCTAAGAGCCATGGGATGCTTAGCCTGGAAAAACACAGACTCAGAGGGGACCTGGTGGCTGCCCATAAATACATAAGGATCTGGGGGAACACCTGTTCACCACAGTGACCCAAGGGATGGCAAGGTCAAATGATCACAAACTCCTCCAAGACCATTTCAGGCTGGACATAAGGAAGAACTTCTCTACTGTCCAAACCCCCAAGGTCTGGAACAGACTGCTTCCAGAGGTAGTGCTAGCACCTACTCCTTTAAGAGACATTTGAACATTTATCTTGCTGGGATCCTTTGACCCCAGCTGACTTCCTGCCCCTGGGGCAAGGGGCTGGACTCAGTGATCCAAGGTCCCTTCCAGCCCTAACTTCTATGAAAACTATTAAATAATTGAAAACTGCACTCCCCCTCCCCCTCATAGGCTAGTCTTCAATTGGGGTGGAGCCCCAAAAGGGTATATAAAGAGCTGCATGCACAACATGCAAGAGAGACAACAAGGGATGGAGAAGAAACTGGGGCTGAGGAAGAGCTGGGGAAAAGGTACCCAGGGAGAGCTTCCAGTTGACCTTAAGAGCCTGAAGGTGCTGTCATTGGATGGGAGCAGCAGGCATCCATGTCCCTAACCCCTCGCCATGAGAGAGCACAGTGAGCCAGTGCAGGCATGGCTTCATGGAGGGTCCAAGAGTAACCAGGACCTTGGGAGCCACTCAAGGCAGCTCAGGTCACCAACTCTGGCATGAGGCCAGCACCAGGGTAGAAGCAACTGCACGGTGAATCATTGTTGGGCTGAGGACCCTGGGAGGGGGCAGAGGGTGGTTCAGTCCCCATTCCCCCTGCTGGGTGCAAGGGCCCATGGGCAGTGCAGGCTCCACGGCTCAGAGGGGCTGTACTGGAGCCCCAGCCCTGGGCATGAATGAAGTGGCCCAGGCCCACAACCTGCTGAGAAGGCCAAGCCAACCGGGTGTGTGAATGAGCCAGGCAACCCAAGTGGGGACTGGGAAAGAGCATACACTTCAGGAGCCACTTGCCTAGCTGGGAACAAAACACTGGGAACACTTGCTGGACCCCTACTCACTGGGAAGCATGAGTTCTTGGGCAAGGGGCTTCCCATTGGGGAGGGAGACAGTGGATAGCCCCATCAGAGGGGGTTTAGCCTAGAGAGAGAGAGAGAGACTCCTCTAGAGTTGGGGTGCTTTTTGGGATTACCATGCCTTATATTTTGGAATGTTTATGACTTGCTGCATCTTATATTTGGAGTGTTTATTAATTGCTTGTTCTGTTTTCTACTCTGGAGGGAATATTAACTGTTTATTGTGCTTTACATTTTGGGGATGCTTACCCATCAATTGCTGGGACATACCCTCTGAGGATCCATGGGTGAGGGTTCTCTTGTGGGTCTTAGGGACTGCTATACGTACCTGTTCTGTTATTTGCTGACTTAAATGTATTATATGTAAATATTTGTCTTTATCACCCATCCAGTTTATTCTATCCCCCCCCACCGCCTTTTATTATGCATCTGAATAAATGGTGTATATAGTTAAGATATTGTGTCCTGATCTTCCACTAGAGAAAGGGAAGCTACAAGCAAGGTGCAGTTTCTATCTCCATCACGTATGTGCTGCTGACCATCCCCTTCTATTGGAAATGGGGTTACACACTCTGGCACACCAGGGTTACATTTCCATGCCTCCCGCTCTTCGACCACTGGTGCTGGCCCTGCTAGCAGAGAAACCCAGGCTGCAGCCCTGGTGGGGGAGGGGTGGATCTCAGGGCTGGCCAAAGGGTGAAACAAGTTGCAGCCCTTTGCAACACTCACCTGTTGCCAACCAGCAGCTCTGGAGGGGATAGGCAAGGCACAACGAGTGCCCCTTTTAAAATGTGGACCTAGGTCTGCCTTGCCAAGCAGCACTTTTTCTGAAGTTATTGCTGTGTGAATAAGGATTGTGGCATTTGCTTCAAGCATTTATCTGTTTGCTTTGTAGAATGTTTTGTAATGCCAATACAAAGAAACAAACAAACAAACAAAGACTTTGACTTTTAAGACTTTGACTTTTGACTTTTATGAGACTTTTATTCCAGGGAGGGTGATAAATACAGGGCAGTAGAAATCATGTACAGGATGGTTCGAGGATCTGGGCCTCAAGGACAAGGCCTGGGCTCATGGCCTGCAAGGCCTACCCACACACTCTAGACAAAAAACCAAAAACACAAAGAACAAAAGAAGTGTTTACATATATACAGTTCTGCCAGTTGGGACACCCATGGGGGTCTCAGGGCATCAGGGGTTGGCCCACCTGGACAAAGCCCAAGGTCTCAGCTTGCTGGGTGTGCACCTTGAGGAGCTGGTGGCATCACAGGGCAAGGAGCAGATATCCCACTTTGACTCAGCACAGTGCTCCCTCAATGGCCCAGCATTTCTCAAAGGTGTACACTGTCTGCTGGATGACTGCATGCTCAAATTCAAGTGAGAGGTGGGCCCGCACCAGCAGGTGGAAAAGCTGCAAGGTGTCATGCATCCCGGTCCTGGTGAGATGGTTTTGCTAGCCCTTCAGGGTGGCCATCTTGGCCTGGCCCATGTGCAAGTTGGCCAGGCTGACTGCGGCCCTCTCAGCCACCCTGTACAGGAAGGAGTAGATGTAGGTGTCCTCTTAGAAGTTCCAGCCCAGTGCCTGAAGCAGCATCCCCAGGGCAGCAAACAATGGCCGCAGTTGGGGGGCAGTGGAGGAAAGAATGGAAAACTTCCTCTTCCAGCTCCCCTGGGCAGAAGGGGCAGGCCACTGAGGCCTCCAGGTCTAGGTGGTGCACAAATGTACCAGTGGCCAGGATGCCATGCACCAATTTCCACTGGAGGTTGCTGGTCTTCTTGGCAGGCACCTGGTACAGTGTGCACCATGCTGGGATCCCAGGCCACACCAGACGCTGCTGCCACATTGTGTCCAGATGGCTGGCCAGCACCTGGGCATGCTGGGTATACACCACCCACATGTAGAGTCCCATCTGGGCCATTGTGCCAAAGGGACAGCCCGTATTGCTGCTGGGGGGCACAGGCAGCCTAAGCAGTGTGTTGGGCCAGTCAGCCAGCTCACTGGCCACTGCTGGGATGGCCAGCAGTGATGGGAAGGCATCACCTGTGGCATCTGCAGTTGGGAGGGCCTGGTGAGCCTGGAGGTATCCTTCTAGGGTGGTCGCTACTTCCGTTGGGAGGGCGGCCCCTATCAGCCCGCAGAAGCTGTCCCCCAGTGCAGATGGAGCACAGTGCCAGCCGGGCAGCCAGGACTCCGGCAGACAGCCAGCCCAACTGAGCAGGATCCAGGAGGTGCCCCACTTGGGTGTTGTGTGCCTCAATAAGAGCAGCCACGAGGCTGGTGGAGGCCAAACTTGGTACAACATTCTGCAGGGCTGGGTTGTGGACCAGGGGCTCCTGAAGCAGTTGCGGGAAATGCAGGTGCCTGGCTTGGGGACAGAGATGGAAGGCAGCCCACCAGGCCCACACCATGCTGCGGTAGAATGGGGGAAGGACTGCCCCATTCAGGAAGGTGAGGTCCAGCATATAAAGCTCCCGGTCAAAACCAAGGCCTCCCACTCAGTGCAGGAACAGGCATGACAGCTGCCACCACGGGAGGTGGCCCTCAGCATACAGGAGCTGCTGGAGGGCTTGCAGGTGGTAGTTAGTCACCCTGCTGGCCAGATCAATCAGGCCCTGGTCCCCTTTGCTGGTGGGCAGGTAAAGGGCAGTTCGCAGGAGCCAGTGGTATCCATCCCAGAAGAAGTCCACTAGGAGCTGCTGCAGTCTCTTGAGTAGCTCCGGGAGAGGGTCCAGCACAGCACAGTGGTGTCACAGGGCTGCTGCCACCAGGTTGTTGATGATGAGGACCCAGCCATGGTAGGAGAGGGCAAGCAAGTGCCAGTGCCAGCACTGCAGGTGGGCCTCCACTCCCTCCACCAGGTCCTCCCAGTTGTGGGCTGCAAGGGCTGGTGGCCCCAGGAACACTCCCAGGGCTTTGAGGCCTTCCCAGTGCCAGGTGAGCCCCCCCAGCAGGTCCAGAGGTGGTTTTCCAGCTCATGTCATGAGCAGGAGCATGTCACTCT
Organism: Crocodylus porosus; assembly: GCF_001723895.1. Lineage (NCBI taxonomy): Eukaryota > Metazoa > Chordata > Crocodylia > Crocodylidae > Crocodylus > Crocodylus porosus. Next base: position 20,045,932 of record NW_017728916.1, read on the forward strand.
TGCCTTAGTTGATGTGAGACAACACGGCAAGCTCATAGGTGCATTGGCAGTCCACCATGACCATGATCTCCTCAAGGCCTGGGGGCTGGTCTCTGCCTCCAGGGCTGCACATCCTCTTGGATGCCCAGGAAGACTGTCGCATTGTCTGCATATGCCATCAGCTGGATTGGGGGGCCAGTGGTCGGGGCCGGAGCCGGTGGCAGGGCTACGCTGGTCAAGTGACATTATAGAACATGCAGCAGTGGATCAATGGCCAGGGCATGCCTGAGAGGGGGCAGCCCTGGTGTATGCTGCAGTGCACTGGGAATGGGGAGCACAGCATGATGCTCACCTTGAACAGGCTGGAGGCATTGTGGTACAGGACCCAGAGTGCCATGATGAAAAGAGACCCAAAGCCAAAAACTTCAAGGGTGCCGAGCAGGTTCCAGTCATCGACATGACCGAAAGCCTTCTCCTGGTCCAGGGAGACAAAGCTGACATCCATGTTAAAAAGCTCCACAGCCGTGAGCGGGTCATGCAGCAGAAACAGGTTGTCCTGGATGGTCCTACCCAGCACACAGTAGCTTTGTCTGGGCCCAATGAGAGAGGCCATGACGGTGTGGAGAAGGTTCACCAGCACCTTCACCAGGAACTTATAGTTGGCACACAGAAGGGAGATGGGCCACCAGTTCTTAAGGCAGCCGAGGTCCCCCTTCTTGGGCAGCAAGGTGAGCACTGCCCGGTGGAAGCTGATCAGCAGGGTCCCATTGGCAAGGCTCTCATGGAAGACATGGAGGAGGCTGGGCCAAAGGAGGGGCCAGAAGGCTTTGTAAAATTCCACAGGCAGTCCGTCAAGGCCTGGGGCCCTGCCTAAGGCAAGCCCAACCACAGCAGCCTGAGCAGCTCGAGGCTTCTCTCACCTTGGCCGATCTCACACTCACTCTCTGTCTTATGCCCGGCAACAAAGCTCCAGGGCTGGACGGGCTCACCATGGAGTTCTACCGGGCCTTCTGGGACTTTGCTGCGGTCTGGGCTGAGGCCAAGGCCAAGGTTTGCGGGGAGCTCCCCCTGTCATGCAGGAGGGCAGTGTGACTCTCCTGCCAAAGGGTGGGACCTCCGCGACCTGAGGAACTGGCATCCCATATCCCTCCTCTGCACAGACTATAAGGTGGTGGCGAAGGGTGTCTTGCTGCACCTGCAGTCCGTGCCGGCGGACATGATCCATCCCGACCAGTTGTACACGGTGCAAGGTCGCTTCAACTTTGACAACCTGTACCTGGTGCAGGACCTCCTGGAATTGGTGCGGTAGGAGGGCCTGTCATTTGGCCTGCTCTCCCTCAATCAGGAGAAGGCATTTGACAGGATGGACCATGGGTATCTCACAGGTACGCTGTGGGCATTTGGCTTCGGACCACACTTTGTGCAGGCCTTCCAAGTACTGTATGCCTCCGTGGAGTGCCTGGTTAAGCTCAACTGGTCCCTGATGGAGCCCATCCCGTTCAGGCGAGGGGTGCGTCAAGGCTGTCCAATGTCAGGCCAGTTGTATGCGCTAGGCCTGGAGCCCTTCCTGAACCTTCTGTGGAGGTGGATGGCCAGGTTGGTCATCTGGGAACTGGCGCTGCAGCTGGTCCTGTTGGTGTACACCGATGACGTGCTCCCCATGGTCCAGGACCCAGGAGACCTGGAGCGGGTGGCGGCCTGCCAGGCAGTTTATTCAGTGGCCTCCTCCACCCCAGTCAACTGGGCCAAGAGCTCCAGGCTGACGGAGGGTGCCAGGTGGGCTAACTCCCGCCCACGCTCCGAGGCATTTGGTGGAGAGCGGGCCCGCTGCTCTATCTGGGGGTCTACCTGTCCCCCACAGATCCCTCCCTGCCAGAGAATTGGGCAGATCTAGAACTGAGGGTGGCAAGGCAGCTCGGGGCATGGACGGGGCTGCTGTGGTGCCTGTCCCTCTGGGGGCGGGTGCTGGTGTTGAACCAGCTGGTGCTGTCCATGCTCTGGTACCACTTCAATACCCTCCCCATGCCCCCTGAGTTTCTTGCCGGGCTCCAGAGATGGGCACTGGAGTTTTTCTGGCCAGGACAGCACTGGGTCTCTGCACAGGTACTGACCCTCCCCTTGAAAGAGAGGGGGCAGGGCCTGATGTGCCTCTGCAGCCAGGTCCTGACTTTCCGCCTTCAGGCCCTGCAGAGACTGTTATATGCTGATGGTGGCCACACGGCGTAGAGGCTGTTGGGACAAACCTTCCTCTGCCACCTCTGAGGGCTCCAATACAACCTGCAGCTCTTCTGGCTGCATGGCCCAGTGCTCGCGTGGCTCTCTGGGGAGCTGCTGTTCTTTTACCATGACCTCCTCAAGGCCTGGGGGCTGGTCCCTGCCTCCAGGTCTCCGTTGAGGCTGGCCAAGGACGGTGACCTGCTGACCGAGCCGCTGTTTTTCAACCCACTGCTGGCAGTCTTGGTGGCCATGCACAGGCTCAGCCATAGGGCATGAAACTTGCTCACGCCTAGTACAGGAGGTGAAAGCTGCACTGCCTGCAGATGCCCTTGCCTACATCGACCAGGTCCTGTGAGAGGGTGGTTCCTGATCCCCCGAGTCCCCCAAGCCGGTGGAGTTGCTTATCGGGCCCACCTCACGGCAGGCCCCAGGGTGCTCCCTGGCACACCACATGTCTAAACTGGGGGACACAGGCCCTTTCCACTTTTCCACTGCCCATCAATGCCAGCTATACATGCTTGTTTGCCGTACGATCCACCACACTCCCCTCGCGGCCCGCCAGGACACCATCTAGTGGGACTATTTTGGCAAGAGTGAGACCGACAGGCCCTGGTGGCAGAGCCTGTATTCCAATTTGATCCCCAGAGCCACCGGGAACCTTGGCTGGCGGCTCCTTCATGGGGCCATCGCAATGGGTGTGTGGCTGGCCCATTTCGAACCAGTCTCCGACCAGTGCCC
>NW_017728916.1:20048965-20059800 GCF_001723895.1 Crocodylus porosus
GGCTCACCATGGAGTTCTACCGGGCCTTCTGGGACTTTGCTGCGGTCTGGGCTGAGGCCAAGGCCAAGGTTTGCGGGGAGCTCCCCCTGTCATGCAGGAGGGCAGTGTGACTCTCCTGCCAAAGGGTGGGACCTCTGCGACCTGAGGAACTGGCATCCCATATCCCTCCTCTGCACAGACTATAAGGTGGTGGCGAAGGGTGTCTTGCTGCACCTGCAGTCCGTGCCGGCGGACATGATCCATCCCGACCAGTTGTACACGGTGCAAGGTCGCTTCAACTTTGACAACCTGTACCTGGTGCAGGACCTCCTGGAATTGGTGCGGTAGGAGGGCCTGTCATTTGGCCTGCTCTCCCTCAATCAGGAGAAGGCATTTGACAGGATGGACCATGGGTATCTCACAGGTACGCTGTGGGCATTTGGCTTCGGACCACACTTTGTGCAGGCCTTCCAAGTACTGTATGCCTCCGTGGAGTGCCTGGTTAAGCTCAACTGGTCCCTGATGGAGCCCATCCCGTTCAGGCGAGGGGTGCGTCAAGGCTGTCCAATGTCAGGCCAGTTGTATGCGCTAGGCCTGGAGCCCTTCCTGAACCTTCTGTGGAGGTGGATGGCCAGGTTGGTCATCTGGGAACTGGCGCTGCAGCTGGTCCTGTTGGTGTACACCGATGACGTGCTCCCCATGGTCCAGGACCCAGGAGACCTGGAGCGGGTGGCGGCCTGCCAGGCAGTTTATTCAGTGGCCTCCTCCACCCCAGTCAACTGGGCCAAGAGCTCCAGGCTGACGGAGGGTGCCAGGTGGGCTAACTCCCGCCCACGCTCCGAGGCATTTGGTGGAGAGCGGGCCCGCTGCTCTATCTGGGGGTCTACCTGTCCCCCACAGATCCCTCCCTGCCAGAGAATTGGGCAGATCTAGAACTGAGGGTGGCAAGGCAGCTCGGGGCATGGACGGGGCTGCTGTGGTGCCTGTCCCTCTGGGGGCGGGTGCTGGTGTTGAACCAGCTGGTGCTGTCCATGCTCTGGTACCACTTCAATACCCTCCCCATGCCCCCTGAGTTTCTTGCCGGGCTCCAGAGATGGGCACTGGAGTTTTTCTGGCCAGGACAGCACTGGGTCTCTGCACAGGTACTGACCCTCCCCTTGAAAGAGAGGGGGCAGGGCCTGATGTGCCTCTGCAGCCAGGTCCTGACTTTCCGCCTTCAGGCCCTGCAGAGACTGTTATATGCTGATGGTGGCCACACGGCGTAGAGGCTGTTGGGACAAACCTTCCTCTGCCACCTCTGAGGGCTCCAATACAACCTGCAGCTCTTCTGGCTGCATGGCCCAGTGCTCGCGTGGCTCTCTGGGGAGCTGCTGTTCTTTTACCATGACCTCCTCAAGGCCTGGGGGCTGGTCCCTGCCTCCAGGTCTCCGTTGAGGCTGGCCAAGGACGGTGACCTGCTGACCGAGCCGCTGTTTTTCAACCCACTGCTGGCAGTCTTGGTGGCCATGCACAGGCTCAGCCATAGGGCATGAAACTTGCTCACGCCTAGTACAGGAGGTGAAAGCTGCACTGCCTGCAGATGCCCTTGCCTACATCGACCAGGTCCTGTGAGAGGGTGGTTCCTGATCCCCCGAGTCCCCCAAGCCGGTGGAGTTGCTTATCGGGCCCACCTCACGGCAGGCCCCAGGGTGCTCCCTGGCACACCACATGTCTAAACTGGGGGACACAGGCCCTTTCCACTTTTCCACTGCCCATCAATGCCAGCTATACATGCTTGTTTGCCGTACGATCCACCACACTCCCCTCGCGGCCCGCCAGGACACCATCTAGTGGGACTATTTTGGCAAGAGTGAGACCGACAGGCCCTGGTGGCAGAGCCTGTATTCCAATTTGATCCCCAGAGCCACCGGGAACCTTGGCTGGCGGCTCCTTCATGGGGCCATCGCAATGGGTGTGTGGCTGGCCCATTTCGAACCAGTCTCCGACCAGTGCCCAATTCTGTTTTGAAAGGGAAACTCTGGAGCACCTTACCATCAAGTGTGCCAGACTGCAGCCCCTCCACCTTCTCCTCCAGAACTTGCTCCTCAAGTTCTGGCTGCACTACTCCCCTCATCTTTTGGTTTATGCACACCCCATCCATCGCCCCACCAAGGCCTGGGACCTACTCGTCAACCTCCTCCTGGCTGTGGCCAAGCTTGTCATCTGGCTATCCAGGAAGGAGGCTCTGGCTGGAAAGGCTCCCGGTGACCTCAGGGCATTTTTCCTTGGTGTCCTTCATGTGCATCTCTGGGTGGAGTACCTCTGGGCAGTAGCTGCCAGCAAGCTTTCTCAGCTGATGGACTCTGTCTGGGGTGCTTTTCTTGGTGTCCCCTAGGGGAGCACTAGTTTTGAAACTATGACCTGCATGAACACACCCTGTTTTCTCTTTTGTTGTCCCCCATAATTTATTGGCATTTTTAAGGCACTGGTCGCCCTACCCAGTGGCGCCCCTGCCTTGCGGTTTGAGGCTTTTAACTTTTTAAAGCTTTTAGCCTTTTTTTAACTGCATGCAGAACATCAAGCACCGGATGCCAATGCAACAACCCACTCCTGAAATTTTAGTTGATGTCATCATGGCACTGGTTGCCCACCACCAGAAAAGCATTGCACAACAGCGATGACAGCCAGGCTGAGAATACTGCTGGCACAATGTCCAAATCTGGATCTTCCTCATGTCCCACCACAGCCGCCAAGAGGAGCAGTCTGCTTACACAGCCTCCCAGCTCCTCCAGAGGTGGGTAAAGCATCCCTGAAGTGGGTGTCCTGCAGCAGGCTGATGTTGAGGCTCAGTTCACAGCAGACCAGGGCGTTGTCTGAGAGGCCTGATAGGATGATGCAGCTGCTGCACAGTAATGGCAGATGGTGCTGGACGATGTAGAGGTGGTCAAGGCAGGCCATGGTGATCCTACTGGCATTCATCTTTGCCCAGGTATATTGGTGCACATCATCTTGGAGGACCCACCAGGCGTCGATGAGATCTGCCACCTTCAGCGCAGTCCACAGCTTGTGGGCTGAAGGCAGGTGCGGCTCCGGCCCCATCTGGTCTAGCGGTGTATCGACAGTGCAGTTGAAATCCCTGCCCACGAGGAGCAGGTCATCATTTTCAGTGGCATCACGGAGGTCACCCAGGGCCTCTAAGAAGGCTACCCGCTCTCTCCCCTTGGTGGGTGCATAGACGTTGATGAGGAACAAGCTCTGGTGTGCCAGGGTGATGTGGATGGTCAGCAGCTGGCCGGGCATGACCTCTCTTGCCACCGCCAAGTCTTACTGCAGCTGCAGTGAGAGGAGGGTCACCACTCCTGTGCTAAGTTTGGTGCCATGGCTTAGAAAATAAGCAGCTTCTCCAGTCAGTGTGCCAGTCAGTTTGAACATGCATGTCACTGTGCGTCTCCTGAAGGAAAGTGATTGCCAGCCACTTCTGCCGCAAACCCTCCAGGACGGCCATCCACTTTACCGGGTCCCTGCAGCTGTTGGTGTCCAACGAAGCCATTGTCGCAACCACCATGAGCAGGAGAATAAAGAGGAAGAATAGGCAGGGTACAGGTGGGAGAGGAAGTGATGGAGCAGGGCAAAACCACAGAGACAGGGGAAGACCTATGCTTGCCCTATTCTATTCCATGGACCAGCCTCAGTCCCACATCTCCCTCACCCAGGTCACCAGCTTCTCAAGCCAGAAGGCATGTTGACGCATGCCTGGGTCCCAGTGCATGAGGCTCGCTGTGTCGCTAGTGGTGTGTACAAACTGCAAGGGGTCTGGGCAGCATTGCTGGATACTCTATGCCACATTCCTCTGGCCATTGGTCTTCTCTAAGAGCTTGAGGAGGCCTCCATAGCTGGGGGCCACCCAGGGTGGGTTCTCCAGCAGGAGCTGGATGTTGCCGACCAAGAACTGGCAGGGCTGTACTCTGGGAGGGGATCTTCCAGTGAGACCAGAGAAAGAGCCCTCAATGGCCAGGATCCCTGGGAGGTCCCCCTCAGTATCTGGGTCGAGGACTATCTCCAGGAGATCAATCCCCATCCACTTTGGGAGGCAAATGTCATCCCGCTTCTGGGGCTGCTTGCGGTGCTCAGAGGGCAGGCACTCCATCCCTTCCTCATGAACCTCAGTGGGCAGGGGAGTAGGCAGGGGGGTGGCAGCACCCTCTGCTGTCTCCTTTGCCTGATGCTGGGGAGGCAGGCACTCTTTTCCTGCATTGCCACTCACAAGCCCCAAGAGCTGGGATGGGGGTGAAGAGTTGCCAGACATCACTGGGACACCCTCAGTCATGGCCTGAGGTCGTGAGGTTTCCAGGGGGCCAGGCAGGGTGGGATCGGGTTCCCTGGCTACATTGTTCCTGGCACTGTCAGAGGCAGACCCCAAAGGGGCAGGCGCTCCTTTAGGAGCTTCTTTTTGCCTCTTGCTCTTAGCTTTCTTGGGAGCAGTTGGCACCTCCCCCAAAGAGGGAGGGCCAGGCTGCTTGGGGTTCACCACCTCTGGGTCCACCACCTCGACTGAGGCAGGGTGGAGGGAGGTGGGAGGGACGTCTCAGTTGTTGTACCTGATGGGGCCCCAGCACCTAAGACATTAGCCACCCAGGTGCAACTGGGACAGGGAGGGACTGGGAGGACAGTACCAGGTGAAACCCCCACACTGGGTGGGGGCAGTACTATCAGGTGGGAAAAGGGTGGAGAGAGGCTGAGAGGGGCCACAGTTGCCTCACCCAGTGGGGCACCAGCACTGCAAGAGGGGACTGGGACAGAAAGGCACTTGGAGGAATCCTCAGCCCCTCCACCAGGTGGGGCATCAGCCCCAACAGGAGTGGGAGAAACATGGAAATACATCCCAGGCCCCGCTCTGGGTGGCATGCTAACACCAGAGGGGTCAATCCCCTCAGATGGAGCAGAGGTGGAGGGGGGCTTGGAGGATCCCCTAACTATAGATGAGTTTCCCACACCAGAGGTGGATGTGCCATCCCCCCGTTAAGGTGCAGCAGCCGGTGCCCCAGCTGACTGCCCCAGTGGGCACTGGGAAACCAAGGAGCTGCTGCCACAGCAGCGGCATGAATTCCCACCCTGGGAGAAGTACACCACATAGGGCCTCCCATCCACCAAAAAGGTCATGGAGAGAGGCAGGGTCTGGGTACCACCTGTGAGGAGTATGAACACCTGCCTCTGAAAGGACTGGACGTGCCTGAGCCTGGGGTCCCTGCTCCCCATGGTCAGCCTGTGCCAGGGGCTGGTGAAGACACCATAGTGCTCGAGCACTTTGGTTAGGTCCTGGTCTGGCAGGTGTGGGGGGGCATTGGAGGCTACCACCCTCATTGCCAGGGTCTCCAGGGGTGTAACCAAGTAATGGACACCCAAAATCTCCAGCCCTGCCACACACACCTCCCTCACCAGGCTGGGAGCGCTCAAATATACAGTGGGCACTGAGTTTACCCAGGATGTGTAACGGACACTCCAGCATACCAGCAGCTCTGCCAGAGCTCTGGCACAGGCCTCTACCCTGACTTGAAAAGGTGCATGCACCCGCAGGCCATGGCTGATCGGAAGGTCCACAGAAATATCCCCATGCCAAGTGCCCTGGCTGCTGGCAGCCACCCTGGGCAGAAGAGGGTTAACTCTCCAACAGAGGCTGCTACAGAAAAAAAAAAAAGCCTCAGACTGAAGCTGGGGACTGAAAACAGCCCCAAAATTGGCCTTAGGGGAGGCAGAGCAGCTCTGCAGGGGCTGAAGGCAAGCCCTAAGGCAGGAGGAGATGGCAGAGACCAAGGTAAGGGGCTCTGGAGGAGGGAGGCAGCAGGAATCAAAGGAAGAGCATGGGCGGGGTGGGGGAGCGGCAGAGGCAAGCGAGGCTGCCAGAGCCCAGGGGAAAATGCTCAGAAAGTGGAGAAAAGCGGTAGAGAGGGGGTCCCAAGCACAGGCTGGGGAGAGGAAGGAAGAAGGAAAGAGACAATTCTGTTGACTGTGAACAACATATATGTAGAAGGTTTTTGGTCAAAAAAGCTTGATTAAAATATATGGGACTATTATCCAGTAAGCCAGCACAATCAAAATATTGCAGGAAACAGCCCCAGGGACAAAGAAAACAATTAACTATGGTATTAAGTCCAATTTATGCAGTACGCTTCAGATGTAACTTAATAAAGTTCAAACTCTCATACTACATAAGTCAATTGCATTCTTTATTTCTCTTATGAGGACTGAGCATCTTTTATATTGATAAATACCTCTGTAATCTACAAAACCTGAGTTATAATAATTTTGCAATTACATCTTCATTTGTACAGCCCCAAAGTGCTTGGTTTATCTTCTGAATTTAATATAATTGTGACTGTATTTGACCTGAGATAGTTGTAATGAATTATTAACTACTGCTATTGTTAAAAATTACATCTGCCTAATATAGTAAATCAGATAAACATTAATCTTCACTACTTTATTAATAATCTAATAAACTGTTTTCATGCAGCTTTCAGTGTTGTAGTTTTTGGCCATAGTGAGTGAGAAAAGCTCTATCATAATGCATTATCTTCCTGATCAGAAGCGTGTCTACATTAGTTCCCTACTGGTTGGTCTCATAGGAATATGCTATTTTAGCATTCAGTGCCCTGTGTCAACACATGTTCATGATATAAGACTTTCTGTAATGGGTACAAGGTATAAAAAAAAAAAAAAATCACAAACTTTTCGTAAGTTGGAGAAAACAACATTCATAAATTCATGTATACAGTATGATGATGCTCTGACTGATCACCTATTTGGTATATGAAGGCAACTGTTTCTCTGTAGACTGCTTGTTATCTTTCCTCTTCTGGTAAGTGAAAAAGACATTTTTGCACTTAGCTGTCATCATTGGTAACATGTGTGCTAAATATGTCTTTAGATCCTGTAACAGGTATTTAAATAGTGACATCCAGTTCCAAATCAGTGTTGAATAAATCTTTCTCATATGCATATGAAGATACCCTTCTTGGATCTAACAGGAAGTGTGTTTAAATGCTAAAGTATGGAGTCATGAGACATAGCTCCTGACTGTATAATCAGGAAGAAGCTAAGAGGCCTGTGTTTGGAAGTGAGAAAGAGGGAGAAGAATCTGATTTAACTAGGGAGCATGCTAAGCAAGGAGAAGTTATATATTGCAAATGGCTGAGTTGTATTGTAGCTTGAGCAAAAGCTATTTTCCCATATTTGTTTAGAAGTTATCAACACAACGACCTGACAGTAAATCACTAGGGAAGGTAACTCTTTCTTTAGAACGGTTTGTGTGCTGGACCATATTGCATGACTGGGTAACACTGGGGGGGGGGCGGGGGGCTTTTAATAGTTGTTTTGGAATCACTCCAACTCTCTTGTGCACTAAGCTACTTACATAAATATGTCTTGACATGAAGATTTAGCAGTGTGTTCTTGCCCATTTCCAAATAAGCTCTGTTGCCCTTCATAAATACAGAACCAAAAAAAACCCAGCAGTATTCAATAATAAAGACCTTAAAACCCTAATAAGATATATTTTAACCCCTTTTCCATGGAATTATGATTACCGAATGAGTCTATTACTGATATGAAAACAGATAATGTTGTAAATGATATTACAGAAAAATCTTCCTGTTCTTTTCAGCAAGCTTAAGGGAAAGTCACAAATTGTGGGGCTGAGAGTACTAAAGGCCTGCTGCACCTGTTTTTTGTTTGTTTGTTTGTTTGTTTTCCTTCTCACTGGCAACATCTGCACAAGATGCTGACTGCCCAGTTGTTACTGCACAGTCACTTAGTATTTGTATAAGCAAGTATTAAATGACTGTGCCATAACCACAGTTACTGCACAGTAGCATCACCAAATGGCTTTTAGGTGACATTGACTGTGCAGTAGCTTGTTACTATTGTGCAGTAGCATTGCATCACACTTCCTGCCACACAACATTTCTGTGCAGTTAGTGCCTTGTGTAGACATGACCACTGTGTTCTCCATGTTATGGTCACTTTTGGTCCTAGGTTGATGTGAATTTAAACTTCATATGTTCCCATGAGGTGATTTCCTACCCCAGACATATATTTTGTGAAGTATCTTAAAGTTAATTAATTATATTTTTTCTTGACTTTGTTCTAGACATGGGAGATTGTTCATAGCAAGAAGACCATGCATCTATGGAAGCTTCATCCAGCTCAGATGAGGAAGAGTTGGTACCACAAGAAGAAATGATGCCAATACTTCCAGTGGGAAAGGGAAGAGGACAAGCCCAGGGTCACCATGGAAGACTGAGGAGAGCTACAGCAGGACATGGAGCAGAACCATTGCTACCACCCCCAGAAATTATTGCAGATGATGACATCTTTAGAGGAAGGAATGGCAGTGTGGAGAAAAAAGTCCACAGGTAACACATCCTCAGAGAACAGCCAAGGACATAGTCCATGAAAGTGCTGAGCCAACAAGAGAAAGTAATAAAAACACAGTGGCAGAAACATTCTACCTATTTCTCTCACAAATATCCAGACTGTTGTCATAAGAAAAGCAAGCAGAGAAGCAAAAACAACATTTAGGGAATGAAATGATAGCCATCCTGATAATAGAAAGGTTGAAAAACCTAGACAAAACAGAGCTAAAAGCCTACATTGGCCTCATACTGCTGAGTGGTCTATACCATGGTGGTGACAAGGCATTGGAGGAGTTCTGGGAACAATATATCAGGCATCCTTGCTTCCGTGGCACCATGAGTTTAAAACAATTCCATCGAATCACCAACTACTTGAAATTTGACAACAAACTGACACGTGAGGAAAGGAGAGCTGTGAACAAGTTTGCCTATGTGCCTTCATATATATTTGGACACAATTTGTGGAACAGCTTAGGAAATGGTATATTCCTGGAATACACCTGATGGTTGATGAGCAGCTTATTGCATTCAGGAGTTGCTGTCCCTTCAGAGATTATATGCCCAGAAAGCTTGCCAAATATGGCTTGAAAATTTGGTGATGCTGTGATGCAGGAACATCATTTCCCCTGTCTGGAGACAACTACCTGGGCAAACAACCAGAAGCTCCATGCCAAGGTAATCTTGATACCCACGTTGTTGAAAAGCTGGTTCATCCATGGTACAAGATGGGAAGGAATATTGTGGGTAACAATTTTTTTCACAAATATTGACCTGGCAGAAAGACTAGCAGGACTTGACCTATGGAACAAGGAAATTTGGAAAAACAAAGCTGATATCCCAAATGAAATGCAAGTAAATCAAAGCAGGGAAACTTTTTCATTCATTTTTTTCTTTTGGTGGGTATGTCTCCCTAGTTTTGTATGTTCCAAAGAAGTCTAAAGTTCTGCTGTTGTTGTCAAGCGTGCACCATGACCTGTCAGTGGGTGGACAGCAAAGAAAGCTGGGCATTATCCATGACTACAATAAGATTAATAGATTCATAAACATTAGGGCTGAAATGGACTTTGAATATCATCAAGTCCTGCCCCCTGCCCTAGGGGCAGGAAGTCAGCTAGGTCAAAGGATCCTATCAAGATAAGCCTCCACACTTTTCTTGAATGAGTCCAGAGTAGGTGCCTGCACCACTTCTGGAGGGAGTCTTTTCCAGGCCTTGTGGGCTCAGACAGTAAAGAAGTTTTTTCCTATGTCCAGCCTAAAACGGTCACAGAGGAGTTTGTGACTGTTGGTCCTTGTTATCCCTTGTTATCCTCCAGATCCTGATGCACACCCCTTACGTACTTACAGGCAGGCACCAGGTCACCCCTGAGCCTGCACTTTTCCAGGCTGAAGAATCCCATGGCTCTCAGCCTTTCATAATAAGGCCTGTTCTCTTGCCTTCTGAGCACGTGGCTCTCCTCTGGACTCTCCCGAGCTTCTCAATGTCCTTTTTGAATTGTGGAGCCCAGAATTGGATGCAGTACTCCAACTGCAGCCTCACCAAAGCTGAGTACAGTGGGAGGATGACATCTTGAGATTTACTTGAGAAGCATCTATGGTTGCAAGCCAGAGTTTTGTTTGCTTTACCAGCTGTGACATCACATTGGTGGTTCATGTTCATCTTATGGTCAATCATGATCCCAAGTTTCTTTTCCACACGGTTCATCGCCATCACATTATAGTCTCCCTCTGCCCCACACCAGTTAATGGAGGGAATACCCATTCCTCTCTGCATCATCTTGTAGAACTAGCTCTCAATGTGGAGCTAAGTGTGCTTCATTTTCACACATTCTAACTTGATGGCCACTTGTTCACCCATGGCAATATTAGTGCCCAGTTAAATGTCTCCAAAGGAACTACTCCCAATCTTCCAGCCCAGCTGGTACTTGTTCTCCACTAGGAGTTCCATTGTTCATTAGCAAGGGTGGGATGGGGTGGGGTGGATTACCACGGGTGTGGTGGATGACCCTGACCAATTAGTCCATATGACTGCCTGCAGGTAGAAAATCAACAGTTGGCCAATGTGTTACCTCTCAGCTCCATGTTCTTGGGGAGCTCTGACACAGAATGCAGACTGTCTGACTCACAAAGAATCCCCCCCCCCACCTAAACAGAAACTGATTATGATGCAGTGAGAGACACACCTAAAACCCTCCAGATAAGGGTGACAAAAGTGAAACAACTGCCCTAGGTCTCATTTGCATACGAGATGGAACCAGATGACCATTCATTTACATGAGAGATGGAGAACAGAAAGCCTGAAGCAGAGATGGCAGTGAATTCTGGGATCAGAAGAGCAGGGGAGCACTGCATGATGGGGAATCTGTGCTCCAAATGCTAATCAATCCACACACCCAGCTCAGCATTTATCAGACCAGTTCTAATCTGGATTTACAAAGGATTTCCTCCTACCCCTACACACCTCTAAGC
>NW_017728916.1:20059900-20061041 GCF_001723895.1 Crocodylus porosus
TATTCTGTTTAATTGTGTGCTTGTGTCTGACTGTAGTTATTGTTGCTCTGATGAACTGATTCTTGGCATACAAGGGTGTCAGCCTGTCTATGCTGATGAACCTGACCAGGTCAGGCATGTCATGTTAATCTGTGTGTGTATGACTGATTTGGTGCCTGGAGGAACCCAGCCCCACTGAAACTGAGTCCTGCAAGATAGCTCCATTGGGGTGAGGGCTTACGGAAGTGAGAGATACAGCTCCGTATAGAAACACAAGTAACACAAGCAGCACGTTAATATAATTACCAAGACCCTAGAAACTTATCACAAATAAATGACCACACCCCAAAGTAATGGGCGAATCTGTTAACAAATGAAACTTTTTTCAATAGGCTGGATGTGGATTCCATTGCCAGCCTCATCATTTGGTCAGGCCACAATGCAAACTGGAAGCGAAGATCACATTAAAGAAGACAGCGCGCTTTTTTTTTTGCAGGAGTTTGGAGAACATTTGATTAATGGACAAATAAAATGAAGAATGATGGATATAAGTAATCTGTCTAATTCCATCAAGTCTAGTATAACTGACCTAAATTAAAATTTGCCACAACAAACACCAGTAGAACCTTCTTTAAGCATGAGTGGACATTGTGCTTTTTGTCCAAGGAGAGATGAAAGCAAAACCCAGAAACGATGCCAAGATTATAGGCGATTTGCTTGTCTGCACCAAAGCAGCAGTTCTCAACCTTTTGCATCTTACGTCCCACCTACGTAAGTGTGCGGGAGCCAGCGGGCCAGGGAGCCATGAGGTTGGCTGGGCGGCCCCCTTTCCAAGAGCTCTCCTGGCACAGAGCCAAAAGCAGAAGCAATCACTTACCGCCCACAGGTGCACGGCGCCAGCGCCCGGCTCAAAGGCCGCGCCGGAGCCGGAAGCAAAGGCAGAAGTGCCGCAGTGGGCAGCAGAGGCCGGCAAGGATGCAGAGGGGCAGATATGCACCACCCGAAGCAGGACGCACACATTCTGGGGGCAGCGGCAGAGAACCGCCGAGGGTTCCACGACAGAGGCAGTGACCCAGAGAGGGGGCAGAGCGACCGCGGCGCGCGGGAGCGACAGGCTCTGCAAAGAGTGCGGAAAGGCAAGACCGGGCAGGTCACAAGGGGC
>NW_017728916.1:20061141-20070164 GCF_001723895.1 Crocodylus porosus
GCTTCCCGTGGTAGGGGCTCAGGTGGCCTGTAGCCATGCCTGGCCCCCTGACCCATCTTCTGGATCATATGCCCTGCTTGGGCTCTACCCCCGATACTGCCCCACTGGGCTGGGGTCAGTACACCCCACTAGGTCCGGCCAACGTTGCCCTACTGGGGTGGGGTCGGGACCCCCCCACAACACAGTGCCACCCTACAGTGCACCACCTGCTGTGGCCTCCTTGGCACCAAATTGCTGTGCCCTCCCAGGGCACCAGGAACCCCCATACTATCGGGGCACTCCCCTGAGGCTTCCTCCTTCCCCTACAGCCTCACCCAGTCCTCCAGTATAACAATAACAAAACAGGGAACATAAAGCCATAAGCCAACCGGCTATAACTCAAAATAAGCCGCCCGGCTATAACATAAACTGCACACCACCCTGGCTATTCTTCACGTTTCCCCGTTAGGGTGATCTCCACCTTTTCCCCTCATACCGATGCTCAGGTGGTAAGGCCGCTCAGCTCTGCTCTGCAGCAGAGTTCCAGCTTGGCACGGCTTGGCTCTGCAGCAGAGCTCCTACTCCTCAGGCCGTCAGATGGAACTGACCTCTGGCCTCACCCTGGCTGCTTATGAAGGCCAGCTGACCCAATCAGTTGCCCTAGCAACCTCCACCTGCGCTGCCCTGCAGACTGGCAGCTGGGTCCTTGTTACCTTTGCTAGTAGCGAGCACCCTAGTGCTCTGCTACACCCGTTCCCCCTTAAGTCTGTACCTCTCACTAGGATCAGGGCACGCAAGTGCCCTGTGACAGGTCCCTTTTAACTCTATAATCTATGAATCTATGATCATTCACGTTTTGAAACTAAAAAAGATTAAATTTTGTTCATAGTTCTAGTTAAGTAATATTTTGGGTTCCAATCATCATAAATATTCTTTTAAATGATCTTTATGTTTAATAAATAATTTTTGGTACATTTATACTGTTGTCACTGGTTCCATTTTGTTCATGAGTATGGAGTAACAAGTTACCACATGAGACCAACAACGTCAAATTGCCAGGTAACAAGTTACTTCATGAGAACAACAATGGTTATGGTTTCAAGAGGACAGATTAGAGTTAATCTTTTATGTACCGTGAACTGTGATGATGTGAAAAGATAAAGATATTGGATAAGAACTGCATACCTGCTATTAATGTTTGAATTAGAGTATTAAATTAATTAATTTTGAAATAATATTATGTTAAAGAAGGTGATGGGTCAGAACAAAAACCTGCATGGTTTATTTTTTCATGACTTTGAAGCTAAGGTCCATATCTACTTAATTTCTCATTACATTCATAGCTTATTTATGTATTAGGAGAATACACATGTGTTCACTCACACAGGCTTAGTCTTCATAATAGCTGGATGTGGCAGAAAAATAATTGAACTGCTCAATTAATCTACCATTTTTGAGAGAGAGATTTTTGGAGCCTGATGGAGGCAATGATTGAACAGTAACTAAAGATAATTTTGTCAGTGATAAAGCAGAAGTATATTTAAGTGTGTACAACAAACTTGTTTTCAGAATGGCAACTTCCATTCTGCCATGGAACAGTCTCAAGCTACAAAAAAATGTATGTCTGCATTATTTGAGAATTTGTTATTTATTCATTCTTTGGACAGAGGTGATGACAGTCTGTGGAGAATGAATACAATGAAAAAGTGGGGGAAATGATGTAAACAAGGTCAGAATATCTGTGAAAAACCTCTATGGATGTTTATTATAAAAATGTGGAAAATCATTTTGCCTTGTTTAAATCAGTAAAATCACTTTTTCAGCAAAATTATGAGCAAGAAATTGATTCTCCTATGTAACATTTGTGGTATGAGACCTTACAAGTACTTTTCAATGAGTAGCATAGAATCATCTCTAGTCTTTGTCTAGAAAAGTTGTGTCAAAGCAATCTGATTTTTCTGAGATAGGGTAACATACCCTGTGAATACAATGATGCATAGAAAATGGTACTTAGAGGCTTGCTTTTGGGAAATAGCTTATAGATAAAATGGATGTGCATTAGAAAAATGGTTTGGGGCAATGACATGGGTTGATTGATTTT
Organism: Crocodylus porosus; assembly: GCF_001723895.1. Taxonomy (NCBI): domain Eukaryota; kingdom Metazoa; phylum Chordata; order Crocodylia; family Crocodylidae; genus Crocodylus; species Crocodylus porosus. The sequence goes on from NW_017728916.1 coordinate 20,063,222, forward strand.
CAAAAGCTTGGTTGTCACACAGGTTCACAGCCTTGAATTCAAAATAATCAGTCAATTGGAGAAATGCTCTTAAATAAGTAGGATGAAATTTTATAAGAACAAGTGCTAAGTACCATATTTAGGTAGAAACAATCAACTGTACAAAAAATGGGAAATGGATGGCTAAGCATCAGTTCTGCACTAAAAGGTTATATCTAATCACTAGCCAAATATGGATAATAAATGCCATTCTGTTGTGCGGAAAAAACCAGAACCAAAAACAAAAACTCCTTCAGTATTCCCTTGCAGTCTAGGATGATTTGCTTCCATGAATGTCTTACCTGTAAGTCCAAAGATGTCTGACTAGGCCAATTAGGGACTGTCAGGCTCTGTTGCAACTCAGGCATGTGTTTCCATACGGGGTGGGTGGCTCTAGATTTTTGTTTTGGTCTATTTGCCATTTCTGCCACTTCTGCTTTTCCATTAGGGGTGTGCAAAATAGCTGTGTATCATTTTGATTTCAGATTTGCCCATTTTGGTGGACAGTTTTTGATTTCAGTGTTTCAAATGACTGTTCCATTTCAATTTGGTTGAATCTGCATTGGAGTTTCAATGCTGTTTCAGAGATTCAGCCATAAACTATCATGGGAAACCACTAAAATGCCTATACCTTTCTCATTTCTTGCCTGATTCAGTTGAATATTGCACAGATGGTAGCCACTGCTAAGGCCATGGAGCCTGCTGAGTTTCAAGGAGATAGGTGCAGGGGTTTTTGTGAAACTGCACCTCAAACTGTTCAAAGCAAAACTAGTAACATGATTTTGTGTGTCTGTTAAGGTACAGCAGGATGAAAACAGAAGGCATGGTAGCCCCTTGTGAGGCCATGAAGCTTGCCAGGTTTCAAGGAGATAGGTGCAGGGGGTTCTATGAAACTGCACCTCAAACTGTTCAAAGCAAAACTCATGACACTTGTCTGACTCTGTGTGTGTGTGTGTGTGTGTGTGTGTGTGTGTTAAGATGTAGCAGGATCAAGCCAGCAGGTATGGTATCCTGTAAAAGGGGGCCTTCCTGGTGCTGGTTAGATCTCTGCCCACCCACTTGTTTCTAGGCCAACCACCCATGTGGTGGCAAGACACCATCACAGATCCCTGCAGAAAGGAGGGTACCCCCCGCAGGCCCCAAAACCGACCTCCTGTGGGGGTAGCTTACCTCCTGCCAGGCAGCCAGGACTGAGCCACAGCCATACAACCCAGCATTACGCTGGCTGTTTAGCTAGCTGTTTCTCAGGTAGGGAACAGCCAGACCAATTGCGGTGGCCATACCGGCTGCTGCGGGAGATTTTAAAAGCCCCACCAGAACCTGCGGAGCGGGGGAGCCAGAGGAAGAGAGAGTTAATGGACAGCATGACACATGTGCTGAGGCTTCTACATGGAGGAGGAGCAGCAAAGTGCCAGTGAGCAGCACCGGGGAAACCTTCAAGCTCCCTGCAGGAGGTGGAGCCAGGGAAGCCCTCCAGCTCCCCGCTGAAGGCAAGCCAAGGGAGGCATCTAAGCTCCTGGTAGGGAGCAAGGCTGAGGAGGCATTTGAGTCCCCTGGAAGAGGCTGGGGTGAAGGAAGAAGCTCCACAGCCCTCTCCTTCTCAGGGGCATATTTCTTCTTAAAAAAAAAAAAAGGGGAAAGAGATTAGAGAAGTCAGGCCGAGCTTTGAGGGTGGAGGGATGAGACCCAACTGAGTCCACTCTGATGGGAGGCCCCACCTGAAGCCGGCTGTGGGCAACCCACAGTGCTGGAATCACCACCACACAAGCACCATCTGGTTGGCGAGTGGACGGGGTGTAGGAGAGGCGGAGCCCCGTGGAACATAGCGCCAAGAGATCGTGAGTACTGCCGGTCAGGAGTCCCCAGGGAGATCTCCACTGAACCCCCTTATGTGATAGCTTAACATCAAAGTCGTGGCAGGTGAGTTGAGGGGAGGGGCTACTCTCCTGACAGGCCATGAGACACCTAAGACCTGAGGGATCACAACCCAATCCTTTTTTCCTGTCACGCCTTGATGGAAAACTGATTCAGATGTTTCCCAGGCAGGTGTCTGCCATTTAGGTGTCTGGGGTGTCATCCATTCTGCAGTTCTGTATTTCCCCTAAATAATAACGTGTCAGGCTGAGGGACAGCCTGAGGGTGGGGAGCGGAATGGAACAGGCAAAAGTGAAGGGGTACTTGGGAAGTCAGATGTCAGGCAGGTTTTAGTGTGTCATAAATCCAATGTTTGTATTGAGCCCATGAATTTTTGTATCCGGGAGGTTGATGAATTGAAGTTCGTAGGCTCTTGTGGTGGCCTGAAGTTATAAGTGCCGCCAACCTGCCTTTCACACCAGGGAGGTCCTCAGTCGTGGCATTTCTTGTGGGGTGCTGCACCACCAGCAGTGCCACCAGGCCTCCCTACCTTGGCAGGGTGCAGTTGTAGGTCATGTAGGTCATCCAGGTCACCTGTGTGAGTGTGTGTGTGTGTGTGTGTGTAATATACCTTCTACGTGTTGTTTACTATATCTTCTTCTATCTGCTTATTTGACTATATCTATGTGTTTATTATATCTTCTTATATATGCTTACTGTATCTTGTATCTGTAATATATTGGAAAGGTGTATCCAATCCTTTCCAAAAAGAGAGACTAGCAGGAGGAACTGCAGTAACTAGGAAGCCAGTTACTGCATCCTGTCACAGTACCTTTCACACACTGTTGCTTCCAGAGAGGCAGCTCACATAAGGGACAGAAAAGCTTCATATACAGAGCCTTACATGCTGTTTCTCCATACCTCCCCCAAAGCACTGGGATTGGAAGGGACCTCAGGGATAGATCACAGACACTGGCCAGCTACAGATGTCAATATCACAACATTCCTTCCCCCCTCTTCTGAACTTCTGTTCCCTACAAGCCCACCTCCAAACCTCCGATATGTTCTGAAATTTTCAGAAAAATTTAGGGTAATTTCATTTCATTTCAGAAACGTTTTGAAGCCTCTGTTTTGTTTCAGATTCAGTGTTTTGGGTGCCAAAACAGACTGAACCACCTCCAAAATGAAATGGCTGCTGACATTTTGCACAGCCTTATTTTCCATCTTCTGTTGTTGTCATCAGTTTTCAAAGCACTGAGGTCCCTGCAGCAGACTTTTTCTCCATTTGGGGTACAGTATCTCATGAATTCATGTCAATGTTGCATTTTTTCAAGTTTGCCTTGAGGACATCCTTAAAGCGCTTTCTCTGCCCTCCTCCTGAGTGTACATCTTCACTTAGGTGGGAGAATAAATCTTGCTTGAGAAGTCTGGAATTGGACATCCAGATAATTTGATTGGTCTGGTAAAGTTGATTTCACATGATCATAATCTCAATACTTGTGGTGTTTGTTTGTAAGAGGAGGCTAATGTTGGTGCATCTATCACCCAACTGGATTTGAAATATTTTCTGCAAGCAGCATGGATGGTGCTTCTCCAGTGACATGAGATGTCTCCTGTACATTGTTCGCATCTCAGCTATGTGCTGTAAGGTGGGGATCACAACTGCTTGATAAACTTTGAGCTTGGCTTCATATCTGATGCTGTGATCTTCAAATATCTGTTTCCTTACATGTCCAAAGGCTGCACTTGCAAATAGGGGCAATGTTGGACTTCTTCATCAATGTCAGCCTTCTGTGAGAGATGGCTTCTGAGGTTCAGGAAATAGTCAACATTCTCCAGAGTCTCACCATGAATCTGAACTACTGGAGCTGGGGACTGCTCATTAAAAACAAAAAAACTTGTAATGGGGTGTTGAAGAAGTGTTGTATGTAAGATATAAAGAAAGTAAACTATCTATTCTTCTTAGCACAGGAAATGCCTTAGCTTGGGTACAATGTGTAGTTTTGTAGAATGGCCTTAAGAAAGATGTGGCCATTGGAGAGAGCACAGAGTATCCCTGTCTCTCCCCCCCACCACCTCACCCTCCCCCCAAAAAAACCCAAATGTCTACAAAGTATGGACTAGGAAGAAAGATGGGGAAAAATAGGTTTGTTCTGTTTGAAGACGAGCAAGCTTAAGAGACAAGATAACAGTTTTCAAATATGTGAAAGGTTACTGCAAAGAGAAAGATAGTAAATTGTTCTCTGTATCTACTGGGAATAGGACAAGAAGTAATGGGTGTGAACTGCAACAAGGGATATTAAGATTAAATGTTTCTAAGTTCAAGGATAGTAAAGCAGTGGAACAGATTACATAGGAAGAATGCAAAATTTTCCCTATTGAAGGCTTTTTAAGAAGAGGCTAGACAAATCAGTGTCAGGAAAGCTTTAGTTTTAGCTGAATCTGCCTTATGAAAGGAAGATGAGCTAGTAACTTCTTAAGCCCCATCCAGCCCTTCTGACCTTTAATCCATATGCTCTATCATGTTATTTTGGAGTGTTCTAAAACTATCACTGCAAGATAATGGGGAACAGTTTATATTAGAATTTAACATGTGGGAGTATGATGTTCCCAGTTCCTCCTTTTTCTGTGCAGATGGGATATTCTGTGGTTGGTTAAATCAGGGTGGGTTGTCGCTCCTACCCATCACTTTGGCTGTAATAGTAATTGGAGTCTCTGTACTACTTCTCCTTCCTCTATGGTTTTCTTTCTGGACCTACCCCAAGGGGTGGGGCAGTGCAGTACAGCACAGCACAGGGAGTGGAGGGTGAGCCCAGGGATGTATGGGTACATGCTGTGGGGCAGTGTTGGTGGAGCCATGGGCATGCAATGCAGAGGGGGATCATCTATAGAGTGTGCAGCCCAGGAGTTTGTATGACTTTCATGGATTGTGATGTGTAGCCCCTGGTTGCATAGAAGTTGGACAGTACTGAGTTAAACAATTCACACATCACAGCCTATTTGCCTGATGGAAACCCCATTAACTCTGAATAAAAATGTGATCCTCTTGGGGTTGCAGGACTTAACCTACATTCCATAATATATCAGTGCTCTGATCTGAACAGGACATACCATTAATGACTATCAAGGATGATTTTAGAGATTGTTCCTTAACAGGTTCACTCATATTCTTCAATAGCAGTACAGTTGACCAAGTCCACAATGATTTGGATAGGCAGGATAATGTTAAAACTAACTTGGAGTTCAGAAAGCTTCAGGTCTAGATTCTCTCTTAGCCAAGGTACCTTCAATCCTTGTTGCAGTCTCTGTGGCTGAAATGAAATGCAAGTTCAGGGAGGTGAGGTGTGTCTTTGCTTTGTGAACTGACCCCTGCCTCTGTGGTTACTTTGTGATCTTGAATTAGATGAATGTAAGGGTCTCATAACAGTCTACAGATTCAAAGGAATGAAGTTTCACAAACTCCTTGTTCAGTATTGCTTATATAGATGTCCCACTGAAGGGCAAACAAACAGAGGGAGGTTAAGTAGGTTGCTCAGTCATGCAGGAAGTTTGTGCTAGATTCCCATTAGTATGGATTTTTTGGTGCAAAATCACTTATACTTTTCAGGATCTTATTATGATCACCTCTAACTCCTCATAAAACACTTAAATTGGGATGTACACTTTTGCAATTAATGTAAAGGTAAAACCATTAATATCAGCAGAATGCCATGCTTGTACTGAATACATGATGTAAATCTGTAAAATGTTACAGGGTTTTTGGGTTTGTTTGTTTGTTTTTAAATTCCATGCATAGTTGTGGGACCATATACCACTATGACTCCACATGCCAGGTCTAGGGCTGTGCGTCTGGCCCAGCTAGGGATTGACTTTGTGTGTGGGCTTATGTCAGGTGGATGGGGCCATCCCCAGTACTACATTTCTGGACCCTTAGAGTCCATATTTCTTACATATACTGTACACCCCAATTTCCTCCACCTTATTTGGGGGGAAAATAAATGCCTTTGTGAGAAAATATAGTATACAACAAGACTTCATTCATTGATTTATAATATTATAAAAGTCTTAGTCTGGCTATCCATAATGCTTTATTCACTCTGATTGGTTATCTGAAACAACCAACCAGAGTGTTCCAAGAGCATTCTGGACAGGAGGTGGTGGCAAAGTGCCACCATGATGGCAGGGACAAAGTTGGGGGAGGAAGTCAGCAGCACTCGCCTCACCCCCCACCCCCGGCCCTGCTCCCTAGAGGCAGTAGTGACAGCATGGGGGGGCAAGGCCAGCAGTGCTGGCCTCGCCCCTCTTCTCCTTGAAGGCAGAGGTGGAGAAAGTGGTGGAGGTACAATTTGCTAGTTGATTTATAATGATGATGTGTGAGAGACAAAGAGAGAAAAAGGGAAGGAAGGAGGGAGGGAAATGAAGAAGTAGAGAGGGAAAGAAGGTCATTGGCTCACATTCAATGTTTTATAGTTGAGAAGCTATTGAAGTGATTTGTACAAATGTCCTGGTACTGAATAAACTTATGGAAGTATAAGGGTTCTTTATGCTTTCCTGTACTTACTGCAAAACTATGTGTGGGAATGACATGGTACTTCTATAGTTACTCAAAATCATTAATGTCTGGAACCACCTGAATTAAACAAAACAAAACACCACTCCCCACCCCCAAAACATAAAAACCCTATTGTGAACACTGAGGGTGTCTATACATGAGCAGCAAGGCTGCTTCAATGCACTGTAATTACAGTGTGTTGGACCAGACCTGATTACTTGAGTCTGTTGGAGCAAGGTAATTACCCTGCAGTGATTTTATGTGCTAAGACACTGATACATAAGGTGCTCTGGGCACTTCAATTAGAACAGATCTTGAAGCCACTCTAAAAAGCAAATCCTGCCCTCCCTCTCCTCCCCCACTCCCAGAGCATGTGTATAAATGTCCTGAGGGACACAACAGCTCAGCAGCCACCTCTGTCCCCCATAGAGTCAGACCCAGTCAATCAATTACTTAACTATATACAAAATTATTATTACAATTTATTATTACAAAAAAACCATTAAAAGTTAAGGACCT
>NW_017728916.1:20070264-20077751 GCF_001723895.1 Crocodylus porosus
ACTGTATACACACACACACACGTAAATTTACAAAACAATAAAGCTTATATCATATATATATATACAAATATACATATACATACACATACATACATATGTATATACACATACACCAGCCCCATACCAGCAGCTATAGACCTGAACCACCTCAAGTGGCTCTCAGGGCCTCTCACCCTCTGTGCAGTGCCTCCTGCACTGAGTTCCCAGCCTTGTGCAGAGGTTGGGAACCTAAGCCACCCAAGTGGATCCAAAGATCTTGCTCTGCACACCATGTCTCTGGTTGCATGCCAGAGGTTGCAGACCCAAGTTACCTAACACAGTTCCCAGGGTCCCGATGCTGTGTGCCATGCTGCACACTGAAAGCCTAACTGCTGAAGCCATCTGCAGTTCTCTGCAGATAGGAGTTTTCAGGAGCACTTCCGGGCTACTGCTACTGCTTTGCCCTGCTAAGCAGCTCTCATCAGCTCTTCTAACCCCTGATCTTCTCTCTTCTGTTTTCTCCATCCCTGGTGCATCTCCCTTGTGCTGGGCATGCAGCTCCTTTTATACTTTCCAAGGCTACACCCGTGAAATCTTCTGGACCTCACAGTGTAGTGGTCTTCAATCAAATCCGGGGGAGTCCCCTCCCAAGCAATCAGGTCTGGGGAGCTCCCTTCAGGAAAAGGGCATGACTTCATTTCTCTTGCTGCCTCCTGATTGGTGGGTGGGCTCCACCAATCAAAATAGCAGAATCTCAACCCTGGGACTCAACCGAAGCTGTGAAAGGTAAGCCTGCTACATCATTTTAATAGATTAACCTGTGTATTTTGCCATTTTGCAATAAACTCCATGCAGGCTGGCAGAGTTTCAGCCTGCAGAGAGCTAGGATGGAGTGGGAGGAAGGCAGTAAGATGGGGTGCCACTTGCCTAAACATGCACATGGTCCCACACAGCCTACAGAGCAGTTCCAGCAAATAAGTGCAGAGGGGGAGGGGGACTGAGGCCCCTGTAGGAAGGGAGCTGGGCACGTCTGGGGCTGCTGCCCAGTTGGGTGGGGCTTGGGGCCAGTCTGGGTGTAGGACCCCAATGGGGAGCATGACAGGGCAATGGGTAGCTCATCTGGGGGAGGGGGGGAAGGGCTGGCTCCCTGCTGCCATGCACCCTCATGGGGGCGAGTGGATCTGTGCCCCCCAGATCTGTACCCAAGGTAGGCACAAGCTGCAGGCTGCAGCTCCCACCATGATTCCCTCCCCCAGGGCCTCCCCAGCCCAGTGGGTGTGACTGAGCGTGGCTGGGGACAGCAAGGCCACACGGGGATTCCTTGCTGCTGCAAGCTGCCCCCACCCACCACTGCCTTGGTGACTTGCCTTCAGCACCTGTCACTGCTTTAAGGGGCATGGTTCCATGCCACTGCCCTCACTGCAGCATCACATGCAGGAGGCTTTTTGCCAGGGCAGCAGGGCAGGGGGAGTCCCAAGTCTGTAGCCCTGAGAGCCCCCTCCAGCAGGGCTGGGGAACACGGGACGTGGGTGGGACGTAAGGAACACCATCAAGGCTGTGACGGCTGTGGGTGAGGGGCACCAGCACAGCCAGAGGGCTGGGGGAGTCTTTAATTTTAATCACGAATTTTGGGGTTCTTAGCAGAGAATTTGTGGGTCTTTTAGCAGAGAATTTTGTATTTTTATCAGGAAAAACCAGGATCCCTGCTGATAACTATATATACAGTGGTGTTTCTGACCATTGGCTACTGTGCAGTAGCACAACTTTTCTCCAAAGCCAGCACATGTTTAGACCTTTTTTCCAGGGGCAATTTACTGATCCTTTTTTAATGCACACTGATCGGTGGTCTCCAACCTTTTAAAGTAGAAAATCACCTTTAGCATTTAAAAGCAACCCATGATCTACCGTGCACTGCTGGCAGTCCCCCTCCCTGCCCAGCAGGTAAGTCTGCGGGAAGGGAAGGGGGGCAGATCAAAACAGAGGGAGAAAAAATGATTTGGGGGTTGCCTCCCCAGTGGCTAAATCCCACCTGCCTGGGGCCCCACTCAACTTACCTCTGCTCATGCCTGTGCAGCATTGTCCCTCACCACAGAGGCCTTGATTTAGCTCCCTTCCTTCCATCCCCCATGGACTGACTTGCTGGGCTGGGTCATGCACATGCATGAATGCAGGCACTCATCCCCCCACCCCAGCTTTGGATTGACTCCAAGAGGCTCTGAGATCTACCACAAAAGGCTTCAAGATCTACCAGTGGATCAAGATCCACTGGTTGGTGACCACTACCTTACATGCATTAATAGAATGTGTAACCAGTGAGCACATCTACACAAGACACTATGTAACCATAGTGAGAAACTACAGTGACATTGCACATTGCTATGGCGACATAGCATCAGTGGGTATGAACTGTGATGCTGGTGCTACTGCACAATGGTTCATTGCTACTGTGGAAAAAGGTCAGAAATAAATCTTGTGCCAGAGGGACTCTGCAGTAATGGCAGATACTGCATAGTCATTTAATAATTGCTAAAGCAAGTACTAAACAATTCTGCAGTAACAACTGCACAGTCATGCACACATGTAGACCCTCCCCCCACTGATTAGCTTTTCATGGGGCTGGGGCAGAGGCTAGAAGAAAATAGAAGCCTTATACTACTCTGTTAGTAATATTTACCACTTCAGTGCTTTAATTTTCCCAGACCACGAAGCTGCCATCAGTCTCTGCTTCTCTCACCCCTCCCCTTCGTCCAAATCAAACAAGCTCACTCCCACCCAGTAACATCACACTGCCAGACCAGTAATTCCAGAAGCACTATTATTCCTACTTCCTCAATCTACTAATTAATCCTTTTCTAGGAGCACTGGTTCTATACTATTCAGCCAGCTTTCTATGGCCTATGCAATGGTTGAAGACATTTCTTTGTTTGGCCTTAAAAAGGTTTGTGGGATAAATCAGTTATAGATTTTTTTTGGTGGTTTTGTGGGTTGCAAACCAAAAGAGACTTGTAATCTTCTTTCTACATATGGTGAGGTAGAAAATAACAAAGTCTCATAGAAGGCTATATATCTAACCAGTTTCTGAATTTTTAACAGTAGGGAAAAAAGAAACTGAAAAAAAATATAAACCATCTAGAGTGATGATTGATGTTCTTTTGTTAAGGTAGTCGGTAGAAGGTAGCTGATTGGTCTGTAAAAGTAGGCAGACAAAACTATTTTTTTGACTGTGGAAAATGTTACTCTACTGGAACCAATGGCATAATGATGCCGCTTCAAACTTAGTTTAAAATCTGAACTTCCACAAGTTTTTGATAAGGCAGTAGACTGTTTTCTTCAAATGTATTCCTGAGCAGTCTTATATACAGTAACTGAGGTCAATGGAATTAATACTGAAAATAAATATTATATAATAGAAGTATGTTTAACAGCTTAAACTGCTAATTTTCTTAATACTTCGGGTGCATCCAGATGAGTGCACAAGTGCCTTTTGCAGTATCTCAAAGCCCTTTGAGATGGGGACAAAGCCCTTTGAGACACTGCAAGAGGCCTGTATAGGAACAAACAAATGCTTTTTGTTCCAGGGGTCAAAAAATGCCCCAGGTGAAAAATGTGGGCCAGGGCACAGTCCCTGACAATGCCCTGAGGCAATGGAGACTTGGGTCCTTCACAGTTCCACTCTGGCAGCCACCCAGAGTGTCTCTATGGCAGGCCCTCACTCCGGTGCTGAAGCATGCTGCCTGTCCCTCAGATCTCTCCACAGCCACCCACATTCTCCAACCCTCCTGAACTCCCCCCCAGCACACACCCTGTGTGCCCAGATGCCAGACAGGATGAGACCTGCTTGCAGGAGCTGTGGCTGCAGAGGCATCTGTCCCCACATCCTGGTTAGTGAAGGGGTCAGGGGAAGCTCAAACTGCTTTATGATAAGAAAACCAAAGGCAAACGACAAAACATACAGATATTTTTAATTATTTTTGTTATGATCATAGAGACACTGGTAGGCTTCCAAATTGCTTTAACATTGTAGATATACAAATAAAACATTGACCAACTGATTGCTTTCTCTCTCTCCCCCTCTCTTTCTTTCTCTCCCCGCCCCATATATAGTTGTCTTTTGTTGTAATTGTGAAGGAACATGGATTTTGGGGTATTTTACACAGTGACTTTGGGATTTTTTTTTATCAGTGATTTTTTAGTTTTTAAATAGGGAACAATAGAATTCTTGCTAGAGAGGCAAGTGGCAGGACCCAGGCAGAGGTGCCAGCTCAGAGATGGCACCTTGGACCCAGCTGGCTGTGGCTGACCTTCTGGCTGAATGGGGCCCAGGACATGCTTTGACAGTTCAAAGCATACCACCACATCTGGAACATCTTCTGGGTGATACCTGCCCAGATGGCCAGGCAGGGGAACACAAGGCAGTAGTGCCACACATAGGCCAATTCTGCAGCCACACTCCACTGGCAACTGGTCCAGACGGGCAGATGCCTCTACTGGCTGTGCAGGCCCCATCTGGGTCTGGCAGGAATGCAGCCTTGGGACAACATGCTGTTACAGGTGGCAGCAGGTCATAATCAGACTGCTGCAGTGGGTAGAGGGTGCAGGGAACTCTCAGGGCTGCTTCAGCAGTCCAGCTGGCACAAGGGGTAATGTCCTCAGGTACCAATTGGCCAGGCCCCAGAAGATTCTGTTTATTTGTATCTTCCAGAGATCATGGGCCTTCAGGCTCACCTAGTTAACTAATAGCTCCCACTGTGTGGGGACAAAGGTTGAAAGATACAACATTTTTTTTTTGGTGGAACAACAAAGGAAGAAAAGGGTAGGAGTGATATGGGGGTGAGGTTAAAGGTTCAAAATGTGAAAAGTAGTTCTCCAGAGGAGAACACCAAGCAGAGCTCCCTGGGCAACACCCAGAAGTCCTCAAAGGCATCCAAGAAGCCGGTATATGCTACCCATTGGTACTCTGCCCAGAAATGTGAAAGAAGAAGTGAGAGGAAAGTGGTTCTGGAGTCTCTGGGCACCTTCCCAGCCTGAGTCTCTTTCCTGGTCAAGTACAGGGTCCACTTGACCAGTGCCAGGAGGAGGTTGACTAGGAGGTCCTGGAACTTGGTAAGGCTGCGGATGAGGTGACCAAAAACAAAAAAGGGAGGGGTGAAACTCAAACAGATAGAGGTTTAAGCCTGGGTGGGGGGGCACTACTTGGAGGCTTAAGGCTTAAGGTGACTGTGGAGGTGGAGGGGCTGTAGCCTGGTGCACTCAAGGGTCATGTGTGCCAGGGTCTCCCTCCACCCACAGAAGGGGCAGGAGACCAGGGTGTCTGTGAAACTTGCCACATACACACCTGTGGTGATGGTTCCATGGAGGAGTCACCAGCTGAGGTTCCCAGTGGCTCATGGGATAGGGTTGGAGTACAGACATAGCCACTGCGGTGCCTCAGCCATGTCCTCACCAAGCTGGTTCCACCACTTGGTGTCTGGGTGGGACATGAGATCAGCATGATGGATTGTGCAGCACACAAGCATGTAGAAGTGGGGGTGATGGATGGTGGAAAATCAGACCTGTCTGTTATCCTCTATCTGGCTCAGGTGGTGGAGTGGGGAGTGCCATGAGGCTGCACAGGGCTCCAGCCCATGACAAATTTGGGTGGAGTGGAGAACACTGTGGCGGGGGGCAGGGCAGGGACTGCCACTGCATAGAACCTGTTCAACAAAGGTGAAGGTGTTGAGAGATAGGGCAGATTTCACCTCCTGGATCAGATGGCAAGTTACACGTGTCATGGATAGACCCATGCACTGGGCCAGTACAGTGAGCTCCACCCAATCCTGCCTATCATAGTCCAGGAGTTTTCCAATATGGGTGACACTACCCAGGATCAACCGCTGTTGCAACTAGGGTGCCTCTGCTGTTTAAATCTCCAGCTGGGGTTTCAAGAGGATGGGCTTAACAAGCAGGTTGGTGCCCTGGGTGAGTGTCACAGGTAACCTGAAGGTGAAGACCAGACTCCAGGCCCAGAGAAGGTCCTAGTATAACTGTGACAGTCCTTGCAGGTCCTGTAAGGAGAAGCCCCACAGCTAAAAAGCTTCCAATTGTATTGGATCCCCCAGTGCTGGAGGAAGGCATATATCAGGTGGCCTCATACCATGTGGCTACTGACACCATATAGTAGTCACTGCAGGGCCTGAAGGCAGAATATTAGGACCTGGGTTTGCAGACAAACCAGGCCCTGGCTCTCCTGCTGTGAGGGGAGGCTCATGACTTCCACAGCAACACAGTAGTTTTATGATGGTGAGGGATCTGTGGGGCACAGGTAGACCTCCAGGTAGAGCAGTGAGCTCTCGCTCCAAAAGATCCCATGGATCATGAGGGGTGTCAGCCTACCTGTCACCCATCACCCATTGTCAGACCAAAGCTCTTGATCCAGTTGACTCAGGCAGAGGAGGCCACAGAGTACAATGCCTGGCAGGCCTCCACTTGCACCAAGTCACCTGAGTCCTGGTCCATAAGGAGTACATCATCAGCATATGCTGACAGGACCAGCCACACTGCCAGCTTCCAGAGCATCAACCCTGCCACCCACCTCAGCAGGAGGACAAAGAAGGACTCCAGGGACAAAGTGTACAGCTGGCAGCCTTGATGTACCACTTACCTGAATGGGATAGGCTCTGTCAGGGTCCAGTTGAGCTTGAGCAAACACTCTGCAGAGGTGTAGAACACCTGAAGAGCCCGCATGAAGTGAGGCCCAAAGCCAAAGGCCTGCAGCATGGATGTGAGGCACCCATGATGCATTCTGTCAAATGCCTTCTCCTGGTCCAGGGATAGGAATGCAAAAGACAGGCCCTCCTGATGCGCTATCTCCAGGAGGTCCCAAACCAGGTACAGATTGTTGAGGATGGGTCATTCAGGCACCGTGTATGTCTGGTTTGCATGCATCACATCCACCAGCACGGAGCACAGGTGCAGTGAGACAGCCGTTGCTGCCACCTTGTAGTGCATACAAAGTAGGATCACAGGATGCCAGTTCTTCAGGACATGGGAAACCCCCTTCTTTAGCAGGAGGGTCAGCATGGTCCTCTGGCATGACAAGGGGAGTTCCCCACTTCCCTCATAATCAGTCCATACCACAGCAAAGTCTGGGCTGAGGATGTCCCACAAGGCCCGATAGAACTCGTAACCAGCCCGTCGATGCCTAGTGCCTTGTTGACAGGCATCAGGTGGAGGGAGGATGAAAACTCGGCCAGAGTGAGAGGATCCTCCAGCCAGTCCTCGCCACCCACACTGACATATGGGAGTCCTGCCCACAGGTTCTGACAGGCTTCAGTGTCGGTCAAATCCAGGAAGAAGAGCTGTTCTCAGAAGGCCTGCGCATGTCAGCACATCTCACCTGGATCCATGAGGGGGATGCCAAAAGGCAGGTGATGTACTTCTTGGCCCCTCTCCTCCTTTCCAGGGCATAAGAGAAGCAGGAACCATAGTCCATATCCTGAAGGAGCTGGATGTGCGAGTGGACAATCCCA